>NC_084991.1:10770899-11370899 GCF_963691925.1 Scomber scombrus
GGAAAAGCTTCTTTGTTTTTTTCCCCCCAGTCCTGGCCTCAGCACCAGAAGTTTGGGGGACTCATCCCTTTGAGAGTGGAGTTAAAAGGGCTAGACACTGTTATTGTGTCTCTCTCTGAATATCTGCAGAAGCTGATCTCAAATCCAGTTTTCTTTCACCTTTCACCTTGTGAGTCATGACTTGTTGAGTACTGATGGACTTATTGCGGACTTGCCGCTTTTCAAGCACATCTCCTTCCCGCTACATCCAATAAAAAAGCATAGATATTGACACTGACACCCTCTCTTATTAGGCAATTGATTTCCTTTTGACTCTGTATATTCAACCACAGAGTATGCAAGCTTAGCTCCTTGGCTCCAGGCTCATAAGAAGCAGCTTAGCCTTATTAGCAAATGGAGATTCTACAAACATGACAACCACACATTCACCACAACTCCCTTGGTAATGTAAATAGATAAATACATAAACAGGCTGTGAAAAGCTGATCGCGTTAGTCCCTCCTGATTTAGAGGAATCCGCAGCTGAAAATGAAATCAGTTCTGCTTTTTCTGCCAAGTGCAGCTACAATAGTCTGTGTCAAATGATATTTTCCCACTGTAAATGAGCTACACAAAATTGTTTTTTATATCACTGCATGTTATTTGGCCCCTTAATCTTCTGCTATGGCAGTGGTTGTTCATCATGATTATTTCAGCCAGCTGAACGATATTTAAATGAATAAACAGCAAGTATTTACCCAGCATCATTGCCTTGTCATGTTGGCTGCGTCGCGCCTAATGGCCTTCTAGACTCCGGCTCTATTTATGGGAGTCATTTCATCCTCTGTTATTTATCCCCCCGCCCGACATCCTCCACTCTTTTTTTCTCGACTCCATCATGCAACTGCCTCTGTTCACTTTTCCCTGATGCATCGTCTCCTTGTGAATTTTAATTTCAGCAACTAGCTATTAGAAGCGGGTGTAATCCCGTCACTGCCTGTCCTTCATGCCTCTCACACAATGATGTATTAACGGCAGGGCACACTAATGAATGGAAAGCACAAGTTGTTAAGTCTGTTTTAGGTGCCATTTCTATTAATTTGCTCTTTGCTAAGCTCTGTTGATTTCTTTTTTTTTTCTTCCTCCTGGTCTTTGTCTTTTTCTTGCAGAAACATCACATCCACAATTTATTTTCACAATCTGGTTTTGCTTTAACACCTCTGTAAGTGTGAGGATATGTTGCGATTTGTGTCAAATTATTGCTATGAATAGACAAGCGTCTTGCTGTGTATAATACATACTGAACTCCCAGAGGATATCTCAAGTCAACAAAAATCTCACTCACATCTGTCCAATACTCCACTTGACACACCGGCTCGTGAACGTGCTAAATTTCATGTAATGTGTTTGTTTTTACTGTAAAATAGTTGAACATCAAAGCTGAAAGTGTATTTGATGGATCAGAAAAGTAAGGCCAGACAAAGACTAGAAGAAAAAAAACATACAGCATTTTATAATAATGATGGGTTTACTATGATGTGAGATAGTATTCAGCAATGTGCTGTAGTGCAATTTATCCCCTGTTGAAAGTCTACAATCCAGTCAGTCCACACCACTTTTTTAGTCCACAAATGCGGCTTTATCGGATCTCTGGATCACGCCATACTGGAGCAAGCAAATCTGCACATCACATCACACTCCACATAGGCATTTACATCCCCATTCCATTACAAAACTGCAGCTGTAGCCATGAAATCCCCTACAATGAGGAGAAAAAACCCACAAACCCAGGATGAGCTAAATTACCGGAGTGCAACATGGGAGAAGCTCCATCGTTTGTGTTTGGTGCCGTGTCGGTAAGAGAGCGTGCTGCCATTCCTTCCCGCTTGACTGGGCAGATTATGCTCAGGTATCAGCCGCAGCCAAGAAAGCGGATTACTTGTGTCCAAATAGAGTTGTCAGTGTGGAAACTCAAGATGCTATCATTTCCATGGGAAGGGTAATTATAGGGGATCAAGCTCACGTTACTGTCAGATGCTGGCGCGGGATGAGACAATCACTCACTAATGACGGATTTTACATGTGTGAGGTGAACAAGGTACTCCTTCTCAACTCTTGTGCGTTCTCTCTCTACCTCTTACCTTGTCCTTTTCAATTTTGTTGTTTCATGTAGTTTTATAACAGCCTACAGTACCCACTGACCTGATGATGTATCATACCTCAGCTAAATCTTTGCTTTTAGTACCTTTAAGTCCTGTGGAAATCCAAACAGTCATCCACAGAGTTGAAACTGTACCTATTTTTACTTGGAACTTGCCTTTCTTCAAGTTAACATATCACGCTTTTTATTATTTACTGTTTTTTTAAATATTTTTATACTGCTATGATGTCAGATATTTATCTTAAACAAAGGGGCCAAAACTTGAGGTGAATGGAAGTAAAAATGCTGCCTTCAAGTCAAAAGCCCAGGCCTCAGCTTGATCTGACTGCTGCATTTGCAATGTTAACACGGGTTGTTCATGCGGTCCGCTCACACATTTCAGATCTGATTTGGGCTTGAACATGTGCCGATGTATCTGAGAAGTTTCCATTTTGAATAAAGAACAATAAACGAGTTTTACTAATAGTATTACTGTTTGTTTACGTAGCCTCTGGAAACGCTGGAAGTCTGTCGAGAAGCAGCTTCCAGAAGCTAACCAATCAGACATGAGTGGGCTTATCGGGAGGGGTCCTTAAAGAGACAGGAGCTAAAACGGCCTGTTGTAGACAGAGGCTGAAATGAGGGGCTATATAAAGGGTAAAAGTAAACATGAATACATAAAGAGATTTAAAAAAAATTAAATCATGTAAAGATATTCCATTAGAGCCCCAGAATAAATAGTACTGCAAAAAAGCCCAAAACTCTTTTAGTGCTCTGACTATTTAGATATGCAGTGGATTTTTTTTCCCCCTCCTGCCTTCTTACCACATGTTCCATCAGAAAGAAAATGATCATCTGTCATTACAAATTATGGGATAGCTGCCAGCCATGTTTCCAGCCTTTGTGTCTATGTCTGACCTTTATACCCTTTGGCCTCAACCTTGACCATGTCTGAGCCATCACCTACATAAAAATGCAGCCTGACAACCACAATCAAACTAGTTTAACGCACACTCCTCCCACACAAAAACACTTCAGCATGCACACGCACACACGGTCACACAAAATGTCTCTTTTATTATGACGAGCTTGTGCATTGTACATCCCACCAATACCCAATCACTCATTTTCCCACTAAATACCCCTCTCTCCCGATGGCTTCACCCAGTGCTCGGTCGAAAAGGTCACACAATTAAATGGCTAAGGCCTTCTGTTCATGTCATAGAATGGTGATGTATCACTCCAGGCTGGCTGTACGTGTACCTGACACACTGTGAGCATGAATATGATTTCAGAGATCATTAAAAATTTAACAGCGTGACCTAATTACCCGAGCTCCCTATTCAGATTCCAAGCAGTGAGATGGAGAGAGAAAGAAAGGAGGAGGAGAAGGATCTGTGTATGGCAGGGCTATAAGCCTCATCTGGAATCAATTATAATTACTTTATGTTGCTACTTTGTCAATCAATATGGAACGAGCTGTAATGGATCGCTCAGGTGTCACAGACTGTACTTAGAGCAATGAAGTACTATTGTTTGTGTGTTTGCATATGTGATGGAGGTCTCAAAAGGAATTGCTATAATTAGTGGGTTAGTTTAATGTGGTATATTTAAGTGGATAAGGTTTGTGAGCACTGTCATTTATCTTTAAGTGGGCTGATGTAGATTTTAGAGTGGCTCTACTGTGCCCCATAAAGGCAAAGAGGAAGAAAGAGAGCAGAGTACGTGCATATATAATGATCCTAGATCTATCTGGAAGTATACACAACAAAAAAACTGCTCCATTGTTTTCATTCAAATCAACTTCCTCTCAGGGTGCCTGCTTTTTTATCTCCTTTTTACCATATTGATTGTTCAGTACTGAGTCACAAACAAGGCAGATTACCATTATCTAGCTGTTACAAAGCGTTTCAGGAATCTTTGACTGAAGTCGTAAAAACCTGGGGCTTTTCATGTCTTTCTGCATCGATTTAACGCTTGTGAGAATGAATTGCAGATCAATTGGCTTACCTCCGGGCAGACTTAATGAGCAAGCACAACACCGGGGCCCGTTGTTGTCCGCCTCTCGCTTCATACTTTTTAATAGGATGACGACGACAGAGAGGAACAGGAGGAGGAAACGGCGCAACGATTTTCACTTTCCTGTATTCCGAACACTTTAGGCACAGATTCTGTAACCGAAGACAATTTAAGAGCATTTATTGTTCGCTCTTTGATGACAGCAGAGCATTACTGTTACTGTATTTTGTCCAGCAGCAGTCTGCATGACGAATGACTTTCTGAGTAATCTTGTACTCAATAAGCATACCTCATTACTCACTTTCTAAAGCCATCTTAAAAACACTTTTTGGCGTTCTGAACGAGACAACTCTTGCATGGCACCTTATCTACGAAATATCATTGCAGCAATTACACTACAGGGATATAATATCATGGTGGAACCTTGTGATGCCTACCAACACTCCATTATCCTTTGTTTATCCTATTACATCACTCCCTTTCTTTGCCAAGTTGTTGTCACTGCCATGTTGACTAGAATTTCAACTCAACCCTAATCTCACTCTGTCCCTGGCCTGCGCTTCACTGTTTGACTGCAGTGTTTGAATCACTTTGCCCCTGCCTTTCGCCCGAGCGATATACTATAAACATTTACCCTCTGCCCACCTGGGATCAATAAAGCCTGTTGCCATGTGGTAATCAGATGGCACAGCGAATCTTCTAATCACCGTCTAATACCCAGTGAGGAGGAGGTTGGGAGTGTGCAGCCGGTGGTTCCCGCCAGCTCCCGACTCCCCCTCCGGTCTCACTGGCTGCCTGTCACCAGACTCTCTGTTTACATATACCGGACTTGACTGCAGGACGCGGCCTCCTCCTGGCCTGCCTGCTGCCTTGCTGGCCTCTAGCGATTCCACAGGTTCACCCAGAAGTCACAGAGGGATGATGGGACTTTGAATTTCTATCAGGTTACTGTTTAATTCAGAGGGAAGAAAAGGGGTAGCGCCTCAGTGTGGCTGGTGGGGAAAAAGATGCATTGAAATTGGAGAAAAAAGGAGGCAGGAAAAAATTATGAGCAGGATATGAGACCAGACAGACAAAGAGAAAGGAGAGAACATGGTCAAAAGAAACAGACATGGATTCTTAGCTGTCTTCTTAATGCTGTAAAAGGGGGAGACAAGCCTCATATTAACTGAAAATGCAGTTACATAATAGAAAATAAGTGTTTGTTGCATTTAGGGTTTTGGGGCTTTCTTGGATGAGATTTGAAATCATTTCCTCTTCATCTCTTTTTAAGCTTTTCATCCTTCCCTGTCCTCTGCCTTCCTCTCACACTCTCTCACTACCACCGCCATACAGTATTCACCAAGCCTTAAGCCACCATACTGTGTCTTAGATGAAGCCTGCAGGAGTTCAAGAAGCTGTTTTGTGTTGTCTTCCGGTGGCCCGGACCTGAGTTGACTTCAGTCAAATGAGAGGTATAATGTGAAAAGGGCCTCACCACAGGAGCGTGCAGTCGAGGGACCTGTGAGCAGTGTCATGTTGAGCACAAATATTCACAACTCTTATAATTGCCCCACAATGTTTTAGGCTGCATGGTGAACATGTTTCCCTATTGTTCATCCAGATTGTGTTATACTACAGGGCACAGCTGAGTAATATGGCAAATAATTTCATCACAATATTTTTTATATCAATTGATATATATGTGTGCGTGTGTGTATATATCACAATATGAATCAAATTAATACACGTTTCTGAACTCTAAAATTCCCTTAAACTTAAAATTATGTTAGTGTTTCCTTTAAGTTGGGTCAGAAAGTGAAAAAATGGCCAAGAATTGTAAGGGCTGCAAACAGATAATGAATTCTAATGAAGAGATTATACAAAAATAAACTTAACATTCATTAACCAGGCATTTCAGGACACTTACACAAACTTGGTTTCCAAAAGTGTAAACTCAGAACTCTTTGCTTTTCTTTCAGCTTTCAGCTCCATTAGTTTCATTAGCTTCTTGAATCATGCCTTTTGCAAGAAAAAAAAGCAACAGCATGTGTTTTGGCTGCGTCGTATGGTATAACACTAGAAAATGCCGACAGGACAGTTTGTTGCTGGGGTTTTTGGTTATGACTGTAAATGTTTGCGCTCTGCATGCTCTGTTGGGTGACAGGGTTTCGGGTGATAATAAGGTGAAATAAGTTTCCCATTTCTCATTATTACTAGTTCCTGTTATAGTTGGCACATGTTTTTGGCAGAGTTTATAGTATACGCTGCACTTTGTTGTAAGTTGGACTTTAAGTTGTCAAAGCACTGCCAAACCACCAGCATTTTTGTGCTTCAGTTATCCACAATAGCTCCTCTGTTTATGGTTCTTATGCTTTCTTCGCTTTCTTCACAGACACTTGAAGGGGAGCTCATCTCTTTTAGGACTATCATGTATAATCAAAACAGTAGCATGTGGTTTGTTCAGCTAAGTTAACCAACCATCATGTATAAAATACTGTCATATGATTGGTTACAAATAGCTTTGTTCTTGTGATTTGATTGGCTGCTGTGTATTGTCATGCAGTGTTTCCTATTAGGGCTGCACAATTTGGTGGAAAAGTCATGTTGCGATTATTGTGAGAAATATTGCGATTGCGATATAATAAACAACCACTAGCAAGGTGAAGTCCAAAACACTGGAACCGAGTCCATTGATTAAACTCCACAGCTTTCCATGCAGTGCACACGCTACAGTGACTAAACTGAGAGTGAGTGCATTATGTGAAATATCTCCGCTCATGGTGCGTAGATGACCAAACGTTCTCATGCACACATTTTTTAAATTTAAGTAAATCGCAGTCTCTTTTACAGTTATATAATTGCACAGGCTGACATCACGATTGCAATTAGATTAATCGTGCTGCATTATTTCCTATCAACAGTTTTATTTTACGTTTTTAAGTTTGTAATTGTCTTTTATATTTTGTGTTTTATATCACCATTAGTGTATATATCGTTTGTATCACCCAGCTCTGCCACAGGGTAACAAAAAAAGAGTCTTGGTTATTGTGTGAATTTGCAACCACTGAAAGGCCCACAGTTCTGAATATGCAAGAAGCACGTCAACAACTCTCTCATACCCTACCATTAGTCTCGCCTTCTCCTGCTCTTATCCTGCTATTTTTTTTTCTGTTCAAAAGAAAATGTAAGGGGGCACTGGATGGATTGCAAATCTTTGGAGTCTCATTGTATGCAGTAATATACACTATTAAGTGGCAGTATATAGAAACAAACCTTTGATTAAATGGATTTGAATCACAAAGAAACAGCGAGACCTCTCCTCAAGCTTTCAGTTAATAAGGATTGCTTTTTGACTCAATACCTGCACACGCTGACTTTTGACACCCATAGTTTTCAAGAAGGGTTTTTCTGAGGACTCTCATATGGCGGCAACCCAAGATTAAATCAAGTCGGCTATAATAAAGTATAATGTTATATTCATTTTGTCATCATTACTGATTCCAGTGTACTAAAAGGCTTGTGGGTTATAATGAATTCCAAATAAGTTCAATGTGCTAATGGGAAAAGATGGAGAATAGTGTGGATTACTAATATTAGTTAGGGCTCTATGTTTCATTAGACTGTATTAGGAAAGAGAATATTCAAATAGGATTTTTTTTCTGTGTCAAGTTGTTCTTTGATTGTCAGGCAGTCCCCTCCTAATTACTCATTGTCAATGAGATCTTGAAACAGTGTTTAATGATAAACGTAGCAGATGTGTTCCATATCTGTTTATTTGTGTTATCCTCCTGCACAGACCACAGCGTGTAAGGATCGAGAACATTAGTATACATTGCCTGGAAAGTAAAAGGCGATATGATTGAAATAAAGCCAAAATAAGATAAATTATAAAGGCAAAGACCGCTTGAGAAATCCAGTCATTCTATACATAGAATTCAAGAGCTGTATTTATCCGAGAAAGGCGTGCAAATCTATGTAAGTATCTCCACTGTTTGCATAATAGATTAGAAATTAGCATTTTTGTTCATTTTCCATGTATGCACAGTGCCTGGAAGAATAACACTCCATGCATATCAGATCAGCCTGCCTACAATTTTGCGCAGTATATTATTTGACAATCTAAAATGTGTAATTTGCATGAAATTGCTTAATTAAAACACAGTCACTGGGGGTATTAATTTCTTTGTCTGACAGTGGAGTGTAGTGAGGGGAGAGCAGGGGAGATGTAAAACGCTGTCAGATAGCGCTGTCACAGAGGCAGAAAGGAAATTCTGCCACATCCCCCCCCCCCATCCATCCACCCCCCACCACCACCACCCTAACGGCACAGAGCGATAGAGAGGATAACGCCTGCCCAGCTAATTTGGGTTATGGTGGTAAACGGAGGCCACAGCACTAGAAAGATACCAAAGGGAAGCAGGGAGATGAGGAGGGAAGGGGGGGGGTGAATCACTGGAAGAGATAGGAAGAAGAGGACAAGAGACTAGCATGGCTGTCTTTGTGCCATGGTATCATTGTTGTCCTCGGGGGGGAACTATGCCAGGCAGTTGACAATAAAACAATGATGTCAGATACTATGGCGTATCAGCATTCGGTGGGCAGATGAGTATGGCAAGTCAAAGCCATCACGTTTGTTTGCTTGCGCCTCTCAAAAAGTAAAGACAGACAGTGTTAATAAATAGAAACCTGCAAGATGAATTATAATTATCACACAAAGTCGGCCCCAGGCATCAATTCGAGCCTTTTGATTTTATAAAGCCATGTCACTGCCACCATACGGGTCTGTTATTTAATCTATAACTATATAAATGGCTGATCTCTTTTATGCTTCTTTTTCCTGTCACAGAAATATATCACCTTCTGTTATGGTTTTGTTTCAGAGATGCAATCAATTGTAGGAGCCACAATGTGAGCAGTGGATCGAAAACAGCCACTCATTAATTGTTGCCCACCCCTCGGTGCTGCGCTGCGCTGCGCCATTATAAATGCGGGAATTGCGAGTGGAAAAGGGCAGAGAGGTAGGCAAAGGATGAACCAAAGAGATTCAGAAAAATACACAGGGAGGAGGAACTCTTTGGAGCATGACAAAGAGTGAGATTAAAGCTCCTTTCCCATTTCCAGTTGGCCCTGTGTCTGTGTGTGTGCAGCCTGCACATCTGTACCCTTTTGTCTTAAATATCAAAGGCAGCAAAGGCACGTTAACATTTCAGTAATTCCAAAGATACATGAGGAGGACATGGGAGGGTGAATGGTGCAACGAAGAAGTTATCAAACTAAGAGAGAGAGAGAGAGTGTTTCTTCACTTACATTGACGCTCGGTTCTGAGAAAGCTATTTGACAGTTCTTGTGCTGCGCCATTGAGGAGATGCAAAAAGGATGAGTGGCGCTGTGCAACAACCTTAATTAAAACCTTTTAAGCAGAGAGAAAGACACAGAAAGATAAAGAGAGAGGAGAAGAAACTTTCAGAGAGGACTGCAGGTAGTGAAAAGGGTGCAAGTGTGAGACATGAAGGAGAGCAAAAGAAACAAAGCTACCAAGGGAGAGGGAAATGCCTATATTGGGTAACCACAATTGAGGCAGACAGGATAGCAGGCAGGCAGGTTCAGTAAGGGGTCCTTGTCACTAGTGTCACTAGTGTCAGCAGTGTGAGGTTGAGACGGAGACAGCAGCACTGAGGGCAGGCTAACGCTGACAGGACCTCCACTGCAGCCTTGACGGCCAGCTTCACTGGGACCTTAATTGGTCCTTTGATGTCGCTGGAAAAGGTGGTAAAGGCGATGGAAATGGAATATGTCTCTCTCTGCTGGCATGCCATTATATCATAATGCACTCTGTGTTTATTTATGAATCACGACCTTATTTTTTTTTTCCTCCAGGGTGCCCTATTTTGCTGTTACTCTGGCGCTTTTTTCTCTCTCATTCACTTTGTCTCTCTATCCCTCCCTCTCCTTTATTCAGCATGTCATCCCGCTGTTAGTTTGTATCATATCTCTACTTCAAAGCGCTCTTTTTCTCCTTCTCCAAAGCTGTCACTGACTTCTCGTGCTAAAATTACAACAAACAGAAGCTGCGGTTGCGGGTCGTCGTGCCTGTTTGTATGTATTTGTGTGAGAACGTGTATGTATGTTCTCTTCCTATCTGCCGTTTAGGTAATTTATGTGTATCTGCATGCTTGTGTTTGCATCAAGGCTGTGTAAAGGGTATGTAGTGGTAACAAGGAAGGGTTTGTGTATGTGTGTGTGTGTGTGTGTGTGTGTGTGTGTGTGTGTGTGTGTGTGTGTGTGTGTGTCAAACCCCTGCTGCCTTTGCTGATCAAATGGTGCAACAAGGGTAAGTCCTGCTAATGTGGGGAGCTGTTTAGAGCCAGGGCCTCCTTTTGAAATGATGATGATAATGGATTCAGTCCTCTCATTAATGGAGTCCGAGAGCTCATTAGGCACCAACAAACAAGCTGGCCTTGTCAGTGCAGGAAATGCCAAGTACCCCCATCTGCCTCTGTCTCCTATTTCATCCAAGGATGTGACCATGTTACTGTCATTTACCTCAAACCCTCCCATTCCTCTCCACAGGCACAAACACACACCAGGGGGGGTACAAGCAGTCGCACACACAGACACACATACACACACATATACACACGGCAGTATTTTTCAGTCCTCAGCAGAGCTACAGCACCAACCTCCCAGCCTCCCCGACCCAACTTCAAAGTGGCCCAGCTTTGGCGCACTCGGCTGGGACTCCCTGAGAGACTCTCTCCAGGCTCTGGGGTCATGGGATCAAGAGGATTGAAATTGATCTCGTCTCTTTGGTCCTGCTCAGCCCTCTTTAGCCTCTTGTCATCATGCTCAGTTCCCTATAGAAGCCTGGTATCACGGCACCTGCAGCAGAATTCATAAAAAAAAAGAAAAAGAAGTGTAATTTCTGTCTCTTTCCCCTCCCTGTCTCCCCAGATGGAATATTCTCCCTCTTGTTCATGACACATTGACAGATAAAGAGCATAGTGGTGTGATTATGGAATTGACTGTCCTTTTCTCAATGTTCCACCATGGTCACTAGTCATCGTGTAGCATCATATTTTGGGGGCAAATGGGAAAGAGAGGAAAAGAGATAAGTCTCCATTGACAAGAATAGTGTAAATTAAGTCCTGACACATTTGTTCATATAGGCACATTTAGCCATTTTTGCCACTTCCATATGTTTGACAGCTCTAATGACTGAGGCCCAAGTATCTGTTTTCTTAATTTTAGCCTCTCTGTCTCTCTTTATCTCGTTTAAGTGCCCTGGGTCTGGCACTTGAGTGAGATGGACCCACACAGACGGGCGTATGGAGAGATGATCTTTCGTGATGAGAAACCTTCTGCTCAACAGGTTGCCAGACAGTTGGAAAAATATTGTCAAATCTCTCCCATTTGCTTTTTCATGTACTTACCCATTCCCTTGAGAATAATATTATTAATTCTATTATGCGTATTATGCTATACCGTCCTGGATACAATATCAGATAGTTGCCCTGCAGTTCAAAAACGCAGCTCATTTTGTGCCAATGGATCTAAAATTAATTTGACTGCAATCGCAATGTAAATATTGACATTCATTTTACATGTGCATCGCCAGTGTCTATAACGAGATCTAGGAAATCATCCCTATCCGTAGAAACCAGATATGCAGATTGACAGTAGCGAGTTTTTAATGTCTACTTCAATTAACAGTCTCTTGGAGTCCAACTGAGTCACCTGCAGTGTGTTTTTTCTGACATACTGCAGATGACAAAGTCTTATCTGCGTACCATTCCCTCTACATCAGGGAAGGAATTGATAGCTACTTGTCAGGAGGAGGAGAGATCAGAGTAGGAGCTCCCAGATAGCAAAACTCACAAGGGTCCATTTCAGCCTCACAAGGACTCCATTATTGAACATAATGATACACACCAAAAATTATCAATCAATACTCGCCAGTTAAAATAAGAGTTAAAAATGCATCATAAACTTTACTTCTCTTCTATTTCTGAAATATTTTTCATCAAGTATCTATTCATTAAAAATAAACGTAAAATAGCATTTCTATGATAGAGGACTGTGTTCCCTTCTCTTTCTTTTTTCATTATAATTATGGGCTTGAGGGATATCAATTAAATGTGTCCAATTACAGAATGCGTGAAAACTAGAATATAAAGTTGTGCCTCCTTTTTTGATCTATTTACTCGCAGCGGAGGCAACAGAGGGAGAGAGGGAGTAAGAAGTTTCAAAAACAGCCTCTGTTCCACATGAAAGGGGCATTTGATCATATTTTTTTATTTTTGTCTTAAAGAGAAAAGCTTGCCAATGAGGAGTCATTCCCCATTAAAGTCAAGTAAAATTATCAGGCCTGCATTAAGAAGCTTTAAAAAAAAAAAACGAGATATGTATCATGCATGTGGATATGCATAAACATGATGGAGGAGCTTAAGTAGAAAATGAGATCTGATGCCGTCGTGAAGAAGAGAAAACCGGCGTGCTAGGAATGCATTTAAATTTAAATATTCATGTCATTATAATTCTGAGGAATGTGGAGCGACCGTATGATATTTTATTGAGGAGGTTTTAAAAAATGAATGCTGTCCCTACTCCTTAATAAAAATACTTGCTTTCACTCAGAGTAGTCACAGACTGCTGGGGTCTTTGGTTGTGTGGCAGGAGAGAGTGAGTGAGGTGAGTAGACAGGAAGACAGGTGCATAGATAGACAGATGGACATGGATGGACGGCGATGCAGCTACGACTTTATGCTAAGTGACAGTAGAGGCTGTATCTCACAGCGCTGCTATAAATCAATAAAATGTATTCATACAGTGCTCTGTTAGGAAATTCCTGATCAGTAAGAAATGAAAATCACCGTTTTATGCCCCCCCCCCCCTGCAAATTTACATCTGCAGGCAGTAAGCCAAGGTACACATTGTGAGATACATTACTTACTAAAGGCTGAGAGACTGTGGAACATTTCCAGTGGTATGAGAGAAGCAAAATGTCCCTGACATTACCTCTTTTTTTTTTGCTCTTATTTTTATTCCTTTCCCTCATGTTTCTCCTGGTTGTTTCCAATGTTTGTGATTTAGAAACTGAATGCTTACAGCCCTTATTTTAAACTAAAAGCCAACCTGTATCAGGTTTTAATGCTTGAAATATAATGAGGGGAATTTGGCTTTTGTAATTTACTCATGCAGGTATCAGATATTACAATGCACAAGTAAATCATTGTATTAGGTTTTCCATTGTAAACAAGTTTGACTTGAAAGGAGGTGTCCTGTCCATAACCCTACTATCTTGAACTCCATTCAGAAAGAATAGATGGAGGTGGAGAGAAGGGAGGAGATGGAGAGATAGATTGAAAGGAGAGAGATCAGAGGTGCGGGGGATAAATTGCATTCCCCTCCTCTTCCAGTACAGAGTCCTTAGTAATTATGCTGTTTGACCGAAGGGGAACTAGATAGTGTGTGCAAGGACCAGGATCTAGTGAACCTTGAGAAGACTTTGTGGAAGGATGGCATCAAACTGGGGGAGGTGGGATATGTGGTGGTGGTAGTGGTGGTAGAGAGAGTGGTGCTGAGGGTGGGGTGGTGGGGGGTGACAGTCCCGCATCCCTCCTCATGTTAATTATCTTTTGTTTGCTCTTGATAATCCAGCAGCCCGGTGCGCTGCCCGTAATGAAAACCCTGAATCACAAGGTCTACATTTAAGAAGAAGAAAAAAGGGGGGAGAAAAAAAAAAACAATGCCGTTGTCATTACCACATCATCAGTGCGTGATCAATAATGAATGAAACGCACATTAAGCAGGGAGAGGCAGGAGTTTATGAAAATGACTTGTGTGAATAGATTAAATTACAACTATTATTACTTCGCTTTTGATATAGTGCGTCAAAGTAATTACAAAATGTAAAAAAAAAAGAGGGGAAAGAAGAGATGAGATGAGGGAAAAGCAGGGAGTCTTTCCTTCTAGAGTTATAAAATCAAATTTATGTTACTGGGAAATCGTGTCTCATGTCGACAGCGCTTAATGTATTACTCTAAATAACATTTTCTTAAAATCATCCCTTTCACATTTCTGAAGAAAGATCATTAGAGTTTGAATAAAGCATTCACATCCACATGATGAAATGGGAATATGAACCCCTTTGTGTGTGCTTGTGTTCGGTATTGAGCAAAAAATCTTGTGTGATAACCTAGCCATTAGTAGTCCGAATCATATTTCCACTCTTCTTTGTCCCTGACATAGCTTTACGATCACCATAAATCTCTCAGCCAAAGTTATCAAGTCGCAGTGTTCAAACCTGCCGGTCCATTAGTTTACAACTCCACCCCGGCTTTTTCTCGCAGAAAATACACAAGGAATGGCATTGGTTATGGATTACACTCTCGTAAATCATCACCTCCGTCATCTTCTTCTGATAGCGGCGTGTCATGGTGAATAAGCCAAACAAGATGGCCTCCTAAGAGCTGCGTCGGCATCAACATGGTGTTTGTGATAGTGCTAGTCAAAGGCTTTGTCAGGGGATTAGGGTGTTGAAGGGTGGGC
Organism: Scomber scombrus; assembly: GCF_963691925.1. Lineage (NCBI taxonomy): Eukaryota > Metazoa > Chordata > Actinopteri > Scombriformes > Scombridae > Scomber > Scomber scombrus. The sequence continues at coordinate 10,785,568 of NC_084991.1, forward strand.
CGCGGTTGGGGCAGCTAATTATCTATATGTTAATGGGACGTCACCACATTCTTTATTCTGCACGGTGTCTCAGCCCCCAGCGTGTGTTTCCTTACATGTTTGTGTGTGTGTGTGTGATTGAGGATGAGAGCAGGGGGAGGAAGAAGTCTTTTTTTTTTTTCTTTTTTTTTGAAATGACATGTACGGCAGTGATTCTCATTTGTTCAGGGGAAGTTTTCAAACTGTGGAAACGATGTTATTACACTTTGCCACAATCGCGCCTGTGTAATGTGCTATTTGCCATGCCAGGCCCGGATTTCGCAGATGGAAATTAGGGGAGAAAATTGCCACTAACTACTCAATTACAGCGCTTGATGGTTAGGCTGACCCCGGTTGGCAGCAATGGCAACACAGAGCCAATCACCTTCCCCAGATGGCATTAAATTAGAATAGGGAAAGAGGACAATTGCACATATTCATCGGAGAAAGACATTTGAATTACCTCAGATGCTTTGGCTTCATATTGAACAATTAAGTGCAGCGATGGGATTTTATGGGATGGTTTGGAGGCAAGGCGCTATGTTAGCATGATGGAAGCATTGTAAAAGGGCTCTGTCCTTGGATTTTCAATCTGACAATTAAAGGGAACATTAGTAATTTGAAAATTGTGAGAAAGACTATACTGTCTATTAATCTTGTGACAATTAAGGAAACATTTGGTCGTCGACTTGGTGCAAAACATTTGGTATGTGATATTTATTAAGCTTTACATCACTTATTCAAGTTTGATGAATTGGTCTGCAGGCGTGCTTTAGTCTTTGCTTTTCTTGGAGGAGGTAATGCGATTCGATTAAACTGTTATTCCAAATCCAAAAGTTCTGTTTTGAGTTGTTCTTCCAGCACTGGCTTCAGTCTCTCTATTCAGAGAGTGCCACTGAAAAATATTTTTGATTTCTCGCTCTGCTCTTTCCTAAGTGTTTATGCTGTACTTGCAAGGAATAAATTGGGGTATCGTGGTTTGATCGGTGTAATATTTCACATTTAAGTTGATGTTTGTGCTGCGTGTGATGCGTTTACCCAGCTGGGAAAGATGATCTCTATACGGCACTGGAAAGTGTAATGCAATTACCTGATTCATTTTCCAGAGATCACTCCCTCAGTTACATGGAGGGCAGACATTTAAAACCACAGTACCTAATCTTTTTTTCTGGTACAATACTTGGACATGGTAGTTGTATTCTGGTCCATTATAGCAGACATATTTATAATAGCAAACTTGAGAACCACCTTTGTTTAGAGTATCATCTCAAAAACTGTAAAACTGAGCGTAGAAACTGTGTTATAAACAACAGATCCCAGCTTTTTCGTTTGAGCTCACTTTACACCAGAGCCAATATAACCAGAGACAGCAGTGCCAGGAGCAGGCCGCTGCGGTTTCACCTGACAACTGGAAGTCGGAGGATCCCTCCTTATGTGATGTTTTTCTCTGACAGAATCTGCAGCATCTGCAAGCCTGTAATCAGTGTAAACCACAGTTTAGCTAAAATGTGTTTTCCCCTGCCAAGGGTTCACATGTGTTTATATTGCGGTGGCAGACAAAAGCTTTGACTAACTCTAGTCAGGAACAAGGTTTTGGCTGCCACTGAAACCACTGGCAGGCTCCATGCTCATATATCTCATCTTTATCGTTAAATCAGTGGCAGCACTCATAAGGGAAGGAGGAGATTAATTGTTTTAGGGACAAATTCGTCACCCGTCTCAAGGCTTTTTATGTGGATGTGTAATCTGTAGAAATGGCCTATCATTTGCTTTTCTCTTTAACCTGTGGGACAACATTGTATGCTAGCACTGGAGTCAGTTATGTGTGTGTGTGTGTGTGTGTGCGCATATTATGCTATGAAAGTGACAGAAATGCTGATGGAATTGTAATACAGTGGCTTATTCTTACGACTCCAGGCAAAATGGCTGCAGCAGCAATAGCAGCAGATTTAGCCAAGGAGGGCACTTTTGGCGTTAAAGTTAACACACCCCCACCCCACCCCCCTCCTCACACACACACACACACACACACACATGCACTCACATAATTCTTCTCAGCCGAATCAGTAATAACACTGATTCAGTGACTTTTTCATTGCTTTGCCTTTTTATCTTGGCCAGGCTGTTTGCCTATGCATCGTCACTGGAGGGGCAAAACACACACCCGTCCTTCTTCCATATTCAGTAGGTGTAAGACATCAAAACATTTTCATCATTAAAATGCTTACCATTTGTGGCCTTTGTAGCACAGGAATATACAGTAGATTTAAATCTCCCCATCCTCCCGGAGAGCAAAACAAAGAGTGCTATTAGTTCTTTATCGTAACGGAACGGCATCCCAAGGTTCTGCGCAGGGACCTACCTTTTGGGATCAATTATGTGGCCACAGGCTCTTTTTAAAAGCTGCACCTGATTAAAACTCTGCCGGTTTCCCAAGGTCCCTTTGTGTGGAGTGCCGAGGCCCTCGCCACGGCTATTTATTAGCATATTGTCTTTTAAAGGTCATTGTCTGTTTTGCACGGCCCCACTCTATCTAGAGTAGGTCGCCGTCTGATTCACTTGCTATTGTTCTGCACCACTTGCTGGTTGAGCGAGGGGGAAAAAGAGAAGGATGCAGAAAAGTTGTGTGCTTTTCACCCCCCTGTGGACTGCAAAAGGAGTTGACTGTATTGATACAGAGGCTGCGGAAAAGGCACATATATACACCAGTGGCTCCATTGTGGAGGATCATGGAATACCGTCACAGCCGATGGGGTTTTTCTTTCGCTCTTTCTTCCCTTTTTTCCCCCATAACCACATAGAAACGTAGTCCCCAACAGCTTGGCGTGAGCTGTTATCTCTGTCTAGATCAGTTGTCTCGAAAGTGCCTCGACAAAAGAAGGGAGCTTGTTGAACATTGACACACATCAGAGGGAGGCAGAAGAAAACTCAGGCTGGCTAGCATGGCTCACCGGGGCAGACGGTGGAGCGTTGAGGGGCTTTCTGCAGATGAGGCCGTCAGAGATGGTGGTAATACAGAGTAGCGTATAGGGAAAGAGAGAAGGAGGCCCTCGGTGGGACAGAAAGCAGAAGAGACCTGCCTGTTCGCTTCAGATGTGGTAAATGCTGGCTCCCTGTAGACTCCATTAGAGCTTCATCTGGCTCCAACGTCAGGGGAGGGGGAAGTGAGGAAAGGAGACGAGAGCAAAAAAGGAAGGAGGAGAAGCAGGGGTTAGGAAGAGAAGGAAGAGAGAGGGAGGACAGAAAGATGTAGAGAGAAGAGAGGCGAAGCAAAGGAGGAAAACTGGGTGAAATGAAGAAAAGCCAGACAAATACAGTTGGAGGTGCAGGAGGGTCCAGAGATACCTCTACTCACTTTAGTTGTAACCCTGGGTAAATCCATATAATTGCATTGTATGTCACCTCGCATGTGAATGGTTTCCTCGAGTCATATTATGTAAACAGCTTGTTTAAATCTTCGGCAGAAAAGCACAAAACAAACTGCCTGTGAAAAGCATCAAGTGGCTGCTGTTGAAACCAGTGGTGCAGCATTGAAGTGATGTTAAATGTTGGTTAAACTTTCAGCTTCATGGCCTGGAAGCAAAGTGGCGTAAGGGTTTGTAAATGTAACATCACTTTGAATGATTTATAGTGGCCTTTGTCTCTAAATAGCACATATGGTTTAAGGCGACATGAATTATGCTCTGTGTCAAAGTTTGATTTGTTCAAATTAAAACAAATGCAAAGCGAACATAGCTTGTCCTAAAATATGTTCATCACTCAAGGCATGACCTGTTGCACTTACACAGTTTAGGCGGTTCAAAATCCAATTCAAAGTTACACACCTACTCCTACAGATAGACAGATGACATGTAGGTCTGTGTTTTCATTTACGTGGTATTTCTTTTTTTTTTTTGGACGGCATACAGCACATTGGTGGTATATTTTGTCATACAAGATATGTTAACAACAATTGTGTATAATAAAGCACTTCTACACCCGGCAGACACCTAGGTCAGATCCGGTGCTCCCTATCGTCCCGCTAAACCCATCGAAAATCACTGGCCACATGGGAAGCTATCACATTCTTCTTCCTGTCTTGTGATTGGTCAGGTCAGGATGAAAGTGTCTGATGCAGTTTCCTTTTTATTGGATGTGACACCGGACCATCTGTCTGAATTAATAGTGACAAGCATCACAGTACATTCTAATATTGTATAAAGAGGGATTGATTCAAAAAAGATGCATCGTAAAACTAACAGCAAAATTAACAGAAGTAATTAATTAACACAAACGTGTCCCGTCCCACAAAAGAAAGTTATTAGTGTAGATTGTACAAGTGTCTCTGTACTGTGTGAAGACTCACAGTATATCTGCAGTGGTGTAAATGAGAGTCAAATGGAGAAAGGGGGAAAAAAAGTGTGGAGGTGAGCAGTGTGTGTGACAAGACATCAAGAGACGACGAGGTGCCTCTAAATCCGCTGTTTCTAAAACTCACTTTTTAAGCAAAAGTGCCGCTTTGACAAAATTAGGGAGAAGCGAGAGAGATGATCTTTGCGTTTTGAGGGCACAGGGGAAGGAGGTGCTCACAGTTTTACATCCTGTTGAAAAGACTAGACTCAACTCTCACCTGGTAGAAAGACTGTGTGTGTGTGTGTGTGTGTGTGTGTGTGTGTGTGTGTGTGTGTGTTCTTGAACTTCTGAGACTGAATGTCTACCCCCATATAAAGAAGAGTAACAACGTGAGGACATTGTGCTGATACTCACATCTTTAGGGGCTATTTGAAGGTTAATACTTGAGTTTATGGTCAATATAAGAACAGCAGTCACTGAATGTCCCCAAAAGCATAATACATTGTGTGTGTCACGCGGGGGGGAAAAACTATCCTGTGTGCGGGAGGTAGAAGTTGGTGGGTAGAGGGGTGTGGATATGTGTGTGTATGCATACGTGTGCATTCTTGAAACACTGGCTGTCGCACCCAGACACAGACAGCCAGAGAAATTGCATGAGATGAGGAAAGAGAGAAAGAGTCTGCATTTGTGTATGTGTGTGTGTGTGTGTGTGTGTTTTGTGGGGGGTGGGATGTTTAGGGAGGGGCAGAACAGGGATCATGAGTGACTCCAGGCATCCAGCCACATCTGACTTTGATTAATTGGCCCAGCGTTTTTCCGTCTCTCCACTGGGCAACCTGACAGAAAGGTAGACCACAGGACAGCACAACACCACCAGGGATGATCCGTCTCTTTGCTTTCTTTTTTTTGACTGTCTCTGTCGGTCTCAGGCTTGCTCTCTGTCCCAATCATTGTCTCTCTCTCTCTGTCTTTGCTAGCTGTCAGCAGGTGAAAAAGACACACTCCATAGAGCTTTGCCAAGTTAGCTCAAATCACTCAGGCACAACCAAAATGACTTGCCATGGTGGGAGGGGGATATAATGCAGTTCATTGTTTTCTGAAAGAGATATAGGATGTACGCAACTTTCCAACAGGGGAAAGTTCAATATTTCACTTCTGTCTTCTGTTTTCCTGTTTTTATCATTTGTGAGGATTGAACTTTGTCCTTTTTATGTATGTGCTACACATATTTAGCAGACACTGATTCAGTTAAGGCCTTACAGGAATAAGCGTACAGCAGATTGATGGCAAAAAAACACCTTTGTCTTCCTGTCTCAGAAGTTCTCACTCAAGAACTCAAGGTGAAACACTAAACATCATAGCTGTGATTTTCTCTGCATCATCGTCATCTTAGTGTTTGTTTTGAATGCATTTATCACCTTCGCACCTCTTACAGTAACTCATATGCTGTTTATTGTGGCCTGAAGACAGTCTGAGAGCACAAACTGCATCATGTTTTCTTTGGTAACTGTGCGGGAGAATGTCAAGCAAACGTAGCATCTACTCAGCCTAATAGGATAATCTAGCAAGGTTTGCAATTGCTAGGAGAGAAGTGTTGCATGTTGGTGCATATCCACTTATCTGTGTAGTGCTTTTAATTTGATTTCTGATGTTTTTATGGTGAGGTGAGAGCTGCTTCTGTTGATGTTAGTGTCTAAAGAAAGTGGCTGGCAGAGTGTCAGCAACTAAACTGAAATTGAAAAGAGTGTGTTTATTGGATTTGAGGAAGGATGCCAGTTTTTCTAATTCAATTATATCCACAATTGTTTGCCTTTGCATTTAAGTTCAATGTGTGCAAACATTTTAATATTAAAACTATGCAATACTATGGTATTGAGGGTATAATAAAGTTCCTGAATGGAAACACCACATACTGCATTGATGGCATTAGAAGAGTATGTTTTTAACAAGAAATTGTAGAAATCAATTTGTGCATTTAAATATGACAATAGTGATAGCGCTGTTGTGTTTGATGCTGATAATAGTGATACAGGTGCCAATAAAAACTTTCAGTTAAACGTGCCATTCTGTAATTAGTCTGCATATTTCAAACCACTGGGTCAAACTCAGAGTTACAGAAACAGTAATTCCAAGTTTGAAAACAATGGCAGGTTTGCTGATTAGTTAAAACCTTCATTCGGTAGTTTCCAGTATATTAGGCTTTCAGTTCCCAACAGGGGCTACATGGTGTTAACATGCAGAAACAAGTGGCATGTATGACTGCCAAGTCTCCCTCCCCTCTCCTCCCCCTCACCACCTCTTTCCCCTTTTCCTCCCATCCTTTCTACCATCAGTGTTTAACCCCGCTCAATTTGCCCGTCTGGATGAAACAATACTTGTGATCAGCGCGTGTAATGGCACCTTATTAACCCCAATTACCACAATTAAAACCCTGCTGCCACTGGGCCCCTTTCAAGTCTTAATTAATCAGATGGCAGCGAAGAGGCCGTTTGGTGTTTCCCCCCCACACCCCCCATACACACATACACACTTGTGCTCTGGCACCCGCACACACCTTCTCCCCAGCCTTGACCGACCATGTGGCCTCGCTAAAAAGCACATCTGGCGGAACAAAACGTCTCCATGCTGGCAGACAAATGCCTCCACTTTACAAATGAAAGGCAAGCCTCTCTCTTCCTCTCTCTCTCTGCCTGTTTCTCTCTCTCTCTCTCTCTCTTTCCATCTCTGTGATGTGGGTATAATGAACATTACAAGCCCCCTTGGCACAGTGCCTTATTGGGAGGGTTTGGAAAGCTGCCCAGTTTGTTCCTCGCTAATTGCTTAATTGATGCATTGTTTTTACTGATGATACGGATTTGCCCCCCTCCTCCCCTCCTCTCCCTCCCGACCGCTGCACATGGATACAGATACAAAAGGAATTACACCCTATTAGCAAGTCATGGTCCCTTTCAGCAGACTGTATTAGAGACTTAAAACCATTGTGATGGCTTTCCTAATTGAGCACAACCACTTGATGTAACATAATGCCATGTAAATAAAACCACTTCCCCCCCTACTGCTCACGTTTCATAAGCAGCCGCAAGAGACAAATGAATATCTAGCATAGTGCTAACAAGAGACTCTTTTAAAGCCATTGCAGAAATCATTTAAAGATTACTTGGAAAGAGGCATTTATTTGTTGGTTGGGGCATTAACTCTCATTGCCTTCATTTGATTTCCCTCACCAAGCCAATAACATGCAGACTGCATACATGCTGGCATTTCCAGTATGGATAAATAAATGGCATTTAGTTGGTGTGCTGCAGTTTAATTAGCAGGCAGAGGGTTAATAAAGGCCTCTCAGGGGAAAGAGGTTGCAGCCTTGTAGTATTGATGCTCAGTATACAGTCTTTGATGCATTCCTCTTTTTCTCTAGATGACTCTCTTTCCTCTCGATCTCCTGGAGTTATTCACTTCACCTAACACAGCGCACATACAAGCATGTGCACGCCCATAGCCCTCTGCATATTCCCACTGATGTCTAGGATAAAGAGGATGTTTTTCCCTCCATCTGTGTGTTTGTCCCTGGCTCCGTCAGAGAGGGAATGCTCTCTGACGGCTTCCTGCCAAGAGAGGCCAGGAATCAGCCAGATGAAGGAAAGCCAGGTCCACTGAGAGTGCCGGAGACACAAACACCCACACCCACACCCACACACACACACACACACACACACACACACACACACACACACACACACACACACACACACACACACACACACACACACACACACACACATTGTGACACATGTGGTCACAAATAGAAATGCTTGTACACATACACATCGCGCACACACAAAAGCACACATACACAGGTACCGGCATACACGTACACACACACACACACACACATACACACTTCAAGGCCTCAGAGAGATTGAGAGAGAGCTAGAGAGAGTTGGATGTTATTTATTCATCAGTTTTTCTTGTAGTCAGGAGGCAACAAGCCCCCGGAGCTGTAAACACATAGAGACACAGGCCTCAGTGAGCTCAACCCTGGGAATAACAAGTGGTCCACATACAAGCGTGCACACACACATGTGGGATGTCTGCACAAACATATCCACGGGGTGTCAGAGCCCTGACAGAGCAAAGACAAGACAACAACCTTCTTGGGACTGAAGGAAGACAAAAGCTAACTACAGTGCAAGACAGGGTCTTAACACTCTAACCAGCATATGTAAACCACCGTTACACCATCACAAAAGAACAGCAGACTTGATTCTGAAGCATGATAAATTGATTATTGTACTTTCATACATACTTTGGCTGAATATTAATTGAAACAGGCGGGAAAGGGAAAGGAAATAATCATCTAACAGGGAAAAGAAAAAAAGAAATGTGCTGAAGGAATGGGATCTGGCATCCCTGTGTAAAAATAGCATCCCCTGCAAACACATTTGCTATTATCTTTTTGGTGCAGCTCGGAGTAGCGCAGGCTGCACTCCGGCCCCCCTATGGAGCCAGACGGCAGCATTTACATGAAGCCTGAGCAGGAGAGAGGAAATTACAACTATTGTGACTTTCCTTTCTACAGGGTTTATTGCGTTATCATAATGTGGCGAGAGAGCATGATAGCTGTGGCGTCAACTGACAACTGCGGTGTGAAGGAGAGTCTTCGGTGTCTCTGCATGGGCCCTCAACTGTGACTTTCTTCCTTTCGGTCGATCTGTCTTTCTGGCTTCCTGTTCTTCTTTCTCTCATTCAAACTTTTCTTTCTTTCTTCATGCTTTGAAGTCTTTATGTAATTGTTCTTGATTTTTATTTTCTCTCAGCGTCTTCTTCATCTCTCGTTCGTTTTGTGTTTGTGTATGTGTGAATCTCAGTAGCAGCACGCCCACCCAAGCAGACCATACTGGGCCAGAGAGGACTCTGGTAGTCAGATCTACCGGGACCTGCTCCAAACAGATGTTCACTACTCTTGAGTGTGTTTGTGTGCACTTAAAGGAGTCCTGCGTTTCCCTGCTTTAGTACGTATATCCACTCTGAATGCATATTTCTGTGTGTATGTGTGTGTGTGTGTTTGCATTCCCCTATTGACGCACCTACACATGCGACGGCATTCCGATCCACTTTGTGATTTCTGCCACTTCAAGCACCCTCTCCTTCAGCGCTCTGTGACCGAACACCTGCTGTACAGCAATCTTTTAATGAGCGGTCCACCTGAGAGAGGAAGAATGAGGAGCAGGAGGAGGAGAAGGATTTCATGGGTCTTTATTTTCCCTTCAACTGTGCCACCTGTGCCGTGTTAAGAGATGTAAGGCGTTGTCCCTCTGCGGAAAGCGTTTGGCTTTGATTAGCATCGCAATCACACAGCAGACACAAAAAAATAAGTGATGCATTAGCAAGAGGAGGCACACATCCATACATGCCCCCATGCACACAGGAGAATGCCCTCACAGCACGCACGAGCAGTCTATTTACATTTTCCATATTCAGTAAAAAAAAAAAGAAAACAACAAAAAAACAAATGGCTGTCCCCCATAGTGTGCTACCTACGAGAGAGTACCCACTCTTTCCATTATTCTCTCTCATCTCTTCTGCTCTCCTCTCGTTATTTTCACTTCTCGCTCCTTAATATTACACTGAGCTCGGGTATGTCTGGCTGCAAGTATGCATGCACTTCAGCGTATATGTGTCTGTATGTGTGTGTCTAGAGTGGTGGGTGTTTGGGCAGTGCTCAGTCTGAGCAGCGAGGAGGTGATTTGTAGTAGGGGCCTTTACTACAATGCTCACTTCAAACGCTCCTTCAGGATGCTGCACACTCCCGCGCTCTCCCGCACTCTGGGCCCAAATCAGCGGGTGAGTTCCTGCTTTGCGCGGCATTAACCTACCATTTCCCTCATCCTCCTCATACATAATGTCCTTTGAATTTGTGTACCTAATTAGACCTTTGGGTTTGCTCAAGCTGCTTGTCTAATTTATTTGGCTCACATTCGCTGAGGTGCATGCACTTTTTGTCCTGTCTCTGTGTCAAATAAATGCTGGGCTGTTACTTTGTAAATGAGGTGAGTTTTATGTGTTTTTTCACCGTCTTCACGTCTGAGATTATTCCATGATAAAGACAATTTTGTTTTGTCTACATCCCTTTGAAATGTCTGTTTCAAGACCGCATAGCACAAAATGAAAACACGCTTTCTCCTGAAGCAGCAGACAGGCTACAGCTCCTACAATATATCACATATTTTCTGAGGTTTAAGAGTAATTTCTTTGACAGTGAAAAGACTTCAGACTGACACATTCATTGAATGTACCCCCAATACTCTGAAGGCTGATCAAATAGGCTGATTTTATTTGTACATACTCCATTAAAAGCCTCAGCGGAGATGTTTTCTCTCTTAAAGGAGGAAGGGGGCGGCTTCGCAACCCACCAGTGCAAATTTCACAAACAGTCACAATCAATTAGCTAAACGCATCCTCTTAAAGCGCCGTTTATTTCCAGATGAGGATTTAACCGTACATGAGAGGGAAAATGTTATGAATTGTGAAATATTGATGGTGTTTGTGTAAATGCCTTTGCTTATGTCTCTTTTAAACTGTTTATAAATTCTAATGCGGGGCCTTTGGACTCCTGCAGTTTGGGTTTGTTAGCATTTAATGCAGAAGGGCGGGGAAGCGATGGGCAAATAAGCAAAGGCCTGCAGAGATTACTAAATCGAGCTCTGAAGTGCAAATGAGCTTCTTCCTCTCTTGGCTTGTAGATTATGTTTTTTCATAACACACTGACATTGAAACATGGGATATGGGAAACATGTTTATTTCAGCTAATATTAGCATGCATCTCTGAGCTACAGCCAATGAAAAAAATTCTCCCTATAAAGCTGAGGTGCTTAATTAAATTAGGTCTCAGTTCTGCTAATTCCTTGTTGTGCCATTAGTACTGTATAATATCAGAGGGCACCATAGCTCACTAATGACTCAAACAACAAAGTCCAGATGGAAAAGTGAGACAACTGTGTGTCAAGAGACAATTAAAAAAAATTTACTCCCAGCTGCCAAGCTGACTAACACATGTGTAACGTTTGAATTAAAAGCCTGTCAGTGTTTATATTTGGGCAAAACTTTGTTGGAACCTTTCACTTTCTAAAAGCCACTGGCACAGCTTGACCATCTTTTTCCTCTCCGCTGGAACAGCTTGAGTCGAGGCCTGATTAAAAAGCACAGACGTTGGCTGTGTCTTCCTGGGAGGTAAGAGCTAGCAAGGAGCCTGTTCGGGGCCTAGGGGAAATAAAGATTTGGATCAGGCTGATTTGAGTAGATGAAGATAGTGTGGTAATTACAGGCATCCCAGATCTCAGCAGTAGATATAGCAAGCCAGGCCCAAAGCTTATGAGAGTGTGATAAAGATGGAGTCCTGTGTATTGGCAGGCAAGCGTGGTCGATGATGAAGGGAGTGGGGAGTCATTCTGTCACTGATCCACAAAATCACATGAAATAGGACCCAGGGTAAAGTCACCAACTGAGTGACATCTCCTGTCATGGTACCAAAATGGGAGTGTATGCCATTTGAAACAGGAAGAAAGCAGTTTGTCTGTATGCATTACTGATGCAATTATGATTTCTGTATTAGCTTTTTTGTGGCTACTAAAATTATATTAGATGAGCCAGATTTACACATTTGATTCAGTTTTACGGCTTTCTCTCTTTATTTGCATGTCTCTGTGCTCCTTAATGTTAATTTATATAGAAAATGTGATGAAAATTATAAGGGAGAGGATGATTATCAGAGGAGAGTGATTTCACCTACTCTGGTGATAGACACTAATAGGACTCCATTGTTGGTAGCATTTAGCCTGTCCTGATTACCTCGTTTTTCATGGCTACATCCTAAGGTGGGTCTCCATCCTGCCAAACCTCCAGCCCTCCATCCCTCCTCCTGGGTGACATTTCAGACGGGGCCCTGAGGGCATTCGGAGGGGAGGCATCGAACAAGGTAATTGCAGCGAGGTTTCCCCTCACTAAATTAACCTCTGCTCGGAAATTTATTGGCCAGCCGCTCTCCAGAATTATTTAAACTTGCCGTTATTTCTCTGTTGAGCAGGGAGACATTCTGGCTTTGTGGGGTTTATTTATACATATCATTTTTTTTATTTCTTGTCTTCTCATCTCTTTACTCAGAGGTTTGATTATGTAGAGATGGAGGATGTTTTAGGGAAATGACAGCAGCCTGTAATTCATTACAGACAGACACTAGCTTTTGGAAGATTTTTAACTGCTCACCTGTGGAAATATACAAGAGGTTGCATAGTTTTGATGGCTGGGTGAAGTCAGTGCATTCCCGAGGGTCAAAGCCGGGGCACAAGAAAGTACAATGTCCCTAATATATGCTGCTTGGAAATAGAGCCAAAGGAATTTGGCCTTTTTTGCCATTTCACTTCTCTGTTTGGCTGCCTTGTCCTTCTCATTTCATCCATTTGAACCTGACTTATGACTTCAGTTTAATAGTTGTAATAATACTGCTTATTATGGCCATGACATTATACATTTCACCATTTCCCCGATTGCTCTCAGAATAGCTGTTTTTTCTTCTTTGGGCGGCAAGCTCTCGGAACAAGGTATGCGGTTCCACCTGGACAGAGTTTAGGCAGTGTTGACTTTATGCCAGAAACACAATCGGCACATTTGTTAGATTTTCATAACTGTCATTACTGCACACCTCAAGAGTTCGACCCCACACTTGCAGCCTATAAGGTCTGAATGGGTACCCTTTATGGCACATTAGACCAACTGTGTGGAAATCAAACGTGCACAGTATTAATATTTAAGAGGAATATTAAGGCATGTCAAACCATTAGGAACCATGATCTTGACCCTCTCTAAACTTTCCTGGCCACTGTTTTAGAAAGGGTAGAGATAAATGGATATGCTGGAAACCTTTTTCGGTCTCCTTGTGTCCCTTATATGGCATATTAAATTATCCTGGGTTCAGTTACAGGGGCTTGACTAATGTTAAAGTGTCTCTTTCGCTGCTTGTGTAACTGAAATATGTCGGCCGGTTCTGAATAAACATCAATCTCTGTGCCTGTGCCTCTGGATGAGATGATTGGCCAAATCGTAAAGCGGAGACAGCTGGTGGGGTAATGTCAGCTCGGCTGGGACGGACAGTCAGCGCATCATGATTTACATTGCATCTGGCATTTTGGCCAACCGACGGAGGAAAGTATCAGTCAGATTTATTTGACTTTTCTTTCCTCTCTTCCTCCTCTCTTCAGCTCCTTTCTCAGCTTGCTGACAGGCCCTCAAGTCATTCTAGTGTGTCTACACATGTAAAAGGCTCCTTTAAGGAGAGAGTAAGGAGGTTACACTTCTCTTTTTTTCCGTCGTTTCCCTCTCTTTCTCTATGTCTCTGTCTCTCATTGGAGCGCTGCCAATTTACCGGCACGGTCCATGACGAGGAGTGCAGATAGGAGATGGGAGACAGGCAGTGTCAAAGACAGGCACTCACCCTTCTGACCAAGTCTAGTTTGTTGTCTGTATGTGCTGCATAACCATTTGCACATTTCCTTTTCTATCTTGCATTCACTCACCTAGCACCTCATGGCCCCAACCCATCATCCCTTACTGCACCAATTTGTGAATCAGCTTATGATAATGGCCCGATCATAACGGAGCAGGCCCCCATTGAAATGAGATCGGCTGCGACAGTGCTGACCTTTCAGTGGAGGCAGGAGTAGTAAAGCGCCCGCACTGTAACAAGGTCTGTTGAGTAAGCAACTTAGAAGGCAAGGTTACTGTCCCTGCAAAAATGTACGTGAGGAATAAGAGAGAGAGAGAGAGAGAGAGAGAGAGAGAATGTGTGTCTGCGTGTGAGTGAGAGACAATGTTCTGATTGTGATTTCGCAAGTCGATTAACTCCTGTGAGCGCTGTGTGTGTGTGTGTGTTGTGGACGTTCTGCTGATGCGGATGGTTTTAAGAGCGTACAGGACACTGACTGGTGGGGGCGGCTTGATGTAGATGATCTTTACGCATCAAATGGAGAGGCATCAATCTCAGGTGAATGGCCCTGGTTCTTGCACTGAAATCCACCCCTTTATCTATTTGGGTAAGATGGGTAGAAGTGTCGTTCATTCAGCACAGCATACACTGATGTTAGGGTTAGTCATGCAGGCGGCTATACATTTGAACATTTGCCATTGTGTGTTTGTGTATGTGTACGTGTCCCTGTCCATGCGTGTCTGTGTGTGCTTTCATGAGAGAACGGGAACACGCATCTTTCTTGATTTGAAGGCACATAAGCATTCATACCATCCTTGGAGTTTTCTCCCTGTTTTGTCCCTCTATAAATAAAACAACTTCTTTTGGCCTTGCTGACAGGACCTGTAATGGAGTCTGCATCACCTGTGTGACTGACTGACCAACTGACTGACTGTTTTATCTTAACTCGTAGAGCATGAAGCAGCCAGATCACTTTTACCTGGAGCCTGACAACAAGCAAGGGGCAGCTGCAGATGTCTCCGTGTGTGTATAGAGTGTGTCGACACCTGTGTTTCGTGTTGTTTATCTCCACGTGCCACTATCCGGCTCTACGGGTGCATGCGTCTCCCTGCCTATGCGTACATCTGCCTGTATGGTGGCACAAAAAGAGGTGAGGGGTGCGCGCGATCAATCTTCATTTGGTAATTTATGAAGGCGTCCGCTTGTCAAGTATCCAGCGGCGTCTGGTACAACTCATTCTGCTGTGCTGGAGGGGGGAACCCCAGGGTATCTGCGCCTCCTGTCACCTCCCCTCCCTCCTCGTCGCCCTCTCGTACGGTGCCTGCTGCCGTCAGCAGCCCAGAGGCATCGCGGAGAGAGGGAGAGACGGAAGATGGAGTGAGAGAGGAAATCATGCGGGATTAACCCTGTGGCCACCCACGGCAGGTGCTGAGGCAGCCACGCGTCCAGCCTCATTAAGGAAAGGGAGAGAGGGCAGCGTGGCAACAAACACAAGGGGGAAGCCTAGAATGTACATACTGAACCTGCCGAACACAGACACACACATCTATTAAACCACTGTGCCGTGCCTATAGAGACTGCCACCTATGTAGGTAACACTGACACTTTGGAGGGTGCCTGTACCCTTTCCTCTGTCCCCTTATTTCTCAACCTATCTCCCCTACCTGCTCTCTCCCTCTTATTCCCTCTTCTTGTTTCTCTTTCGACTCAACTACCTGCTCTCTCTCCACAAGTTACCGCATTGTGTCTTCACCCCCGCAGCTCCAGCTCTCTCCAGCTCCCTTTTCTCCCCGAGTGGGCCCATAGGTGGGGTCGGCTCGGTCTGGCAGGCAGGCATGTCATGCCATGGGAACCTGGGCGTGATAATTGTTGACACTTGGTGTTCTGGGCGCACAGGAGAAGACATCAACCAGGAATTTGGCCCACAACACAGGGAGCACAGCACAGCATTCAGACCAGGGTGAATAGGCAACAATTAGACCACCTAATTAGCCTGAACACCTGGGACTTTCTGTAGATCTGTGAGTGTTTGTCCATGTGTTTCTGAAATCATATGCTCACGTTTTGTGCACATAAACCCAAGGTGAACTGTAGTAAGCTTGTCTAAATGCTGACTATCTAGTTTTTAATCATTTTGAATCCTAATTTCAGTCTGACTCCTGTTTTGCGGGCCAAGCACGTCTTTTCTCAAGTTCATCCTTTGATGGGAAGTAGCTACTAAATGCAGCACTGCAAGAATCTTGTAACAGAGTTCAGTCTAAAACGAGTAGTTTCAACATTAGTCTTTTTACATCACCCCTATTTAACTTGAGTCTGTTAATAGGGCCGCAGAACTGCCCTCAATCATTAATCATGTAAAAATATAGGAATTAGAAAAAAAGCACTTTGATCCTGATGTGTTACAGAGTTCTTGCAATTCTTCCTATTTGCTCATCTCCCAACCCGTTTCTTTGCCATTCATTTTATCAGCTGATTAAAGATTAAAATTTGCTTTTAAATAAGTGTTTCTGAAATTAGTGTGGTCAGGACAAGAGTTGCACTAGTCTCCTGGTATCTTTTTTCCCTCTAATTTCAGTGGATGCTCCGTTTGTGTGACGACATTTCGGTTGGTGAATTATTCAAGGCACTAAGCAGCACTTTGGACCAGTTTCCCCCAGTCGGCATCTTTGATTGGGAAAACGGGGGCTGATTTGTGAACGATAGCCCCAGGGCTGCTGGCCTAGGGCGAGCTCAGGGGGGGACACTGGCCTCCGAGCCCCTTGTGGCCCTAGGGAGGGAAGGTCCGGCCATGGCCGCCAGGCCTTCCGGTTTCCAAAGACAGTCCTTGCCTGTCTGCCTCTATCAGCCCTGCCTGTGGAAGTGAGGTGTGATGCAGGAACAGTTCCACAGAGAGTATCAGACGGATGAGGCGCTTTCTGAGCAGCGTCTCTCCCCGCAGCCAGAGCCTCCGTCTCCCGCGGCTGCCTGGGCAATTTGTCGGTCGACCTGCCAGGAGCAGAATGCAAATCCTCACCGGAGGAGATGCACAAGGGTCTCAGTGCCTGCCAGCTGTGTGTGTAAGTGTGTGTGTGTAAGTGTGTTGCCTGGCAGTCTTTTCTATAACAGGCTAACAGGATAACTGTCATCAAGACCTCAGTGTATCATTGTGTGTGTGTGTGTGTGTGTGTGTGTGTGTGTGTGTGTGTGTGTGTGTGTGTGTGTGTGTGTGTGTGTGTGTGTGTGTGTGTGTGTGTGTGTGTGTGTAATGTATCATTTGGCTGCTATAGTACCACTGTCTCCTTCTCTCTTCCCCTCTCTCTGTCTCTCAGCTAAGACACAACTCTCCTTCACTGCTCATCAACCCACCACTCCTAATTTATAGATGGGCATAAAAACTCTGTATTTTCACTCACCCTGCCCACCTTCTGCCTACCCCTGCATAGCACCAGCATGACAAAATAGGACACATGCTGTTAACCATGTAAAAGTTTTCTTTTTTTCCCTTTTCCTCGTTCTCCCACACTCCTATGTTTCACCTCTCTCGACTCCTTAGACAATAAGGCTACAGATGCATCCTCTGCTTGTAAATGATGACTAAGTACTCATCTGGTGAATCGACTGACCCATAGCACATGGGTCAGACTGTGGTTTTGACATGTGAGTTTCACAGACAGCACACACAGAAAGATAAATGACTGAAATGCCAAGACAAGCAACATGGTACTCTCCAGACAGCACAGAGTTCAGATAAGTTTTCAAGGACAACTACACACACACAAGATGAAAGTGATCTTCTGAGCTCTCATCTCATCTTCACCACTCATATCCAAATAACACCTGGCTCATTCTGTGCTGTCAGCACTTTTTATCTAAAAAATTAATACTTCTTTTTTTTTCTGGTCAGATAGGGGTACTTTATTCGTTGCGGTTTGCCCGGAGTCCTCCGCATCTTCGGAATGTAAAAGATTTGAAGGCACGGATAAAAGGCACTTTTCTAATCAACATTTTTTTCCTTAAGCGCTTCTTTCTTTTTAAAAGCTGTTTTTCATTATTTATAAGTGTTCTGAAGGTGCTACTGAGCTGATTTCTTTCACAAGGCCTGATATGAGGCCGATGGAGCTTGCAGAATTGATTAGATAAGCTTGGAAATTACAATGTTGAGCACGCAGTGCTCTGAAATGTGCTCTAAAATACACCCAACGCGAATATTAATACCCAGGGCTTATAAGCGCATATTTGAATGCATGGGGGAAGTTGATACATGAAGTTTCATGAACTGTCCAGTATGCACTGCCGCATATTACTGATCAAATAAAATATTACCTCTCCTTCCCGCACGTCATTGGATTCATAGTGATGAGTGGGTAATCGCAATTTCATCATTAGCAGTTGAACAT
Source organism: Scomber scombrus (assembly GCF_963691925.1). Taxonomy (NCBI): domain Eukaryota; kingdom Metazoa; phylum Chordata; class Actinopteri; order Scombriformes; family Scombridae; genus Scomber; species Scomber scombrus. The sequence goes on from NC_084991.1 coordinate 10,803,769, forward strand.
TCAGAGCTAATCTCTGTTTTACTGAATAATTCTGAAAGATGTTAATCAAACATACGAAAGCATATTTGAAATATTTAACCAAACGATATTAATGAAGATCAAAGGGTGGGCTGTTTTTAGCGGATGTTATGTGAAAGGCCTGGGTAATAGCTGGGTCCATAGGAGCACATGAAACACTTTGTCTTCTGCTAAATATTTCATGCCCGGTACCTGTTGTATGGTGCTTAATGAGCTATGGGGGGAAAAAAGGTAATTTATCATGCAAAGTTTTCAAAGGAAATGCAAATTCAGATACACACACACACACACACACACACACACACACACACACGCATGCGAGCACACATTCCTTGCAATTTTTTTAATACACATTTTTCCTTAAGTAGCATAGCCATAGCCACACCACATTTTCCAGGGTGAATATTTTAGCCCTGAAGAAAAGCAAACTCAAGTGAGAGCAAGAATCAGGGGTCAATGGTGTGTCTTTAAAGAAACTTTCTCTCTGTTCGCCTCTCTACTCAGCTCTGTTCCTCTCCCGAATACTAATATCAGCAGGGAGGGAGAGCGAGAGAGGGAGAGATGACAGGAACATTGTGGACGTATATGTCAGGGAGAGGGGTCAGTCCTGGGCAGATGCATGTAAATGCTTGCCCATTAAGAAAATGTATCCAACTTGCTGTCGACTCCTTTTTTTCTTCCTGTTTTTTGTCCTATTTTCCTTTTTTTTTAACAGAATAGCACATGAAGACACAGTTGAGGTACAGTAGAGCTTAAACTCAGAAGAGCATGTGTAGGGCAGAGTATTGTCTGTAGTGGAAAAGTATTTAGTAGCAATACTACAATTTTGCTACAAAGTAATTAATATTACAAAGTATTATTAGCAATATGTACTAAATATATAAAAGTCTTTATTGTACAGAATGACTCCTGTCAGTTTATTACTGATGTACCTGATGGATTTGGTCAATTTAATCATTGTTTTTTATGTATTTGTGTAATTTAATCTAACACCATGTATCATATTATAGGAGCTGATGATACAGTTTATATGTAAAATATGAATGTGTAAAGAAACTACAAATGTAGTGACAGATGTATAAAGAACTAGAAAACTGAAACAATCAAGTACCTCGAAATTGTACAGTAAGTAAATGTACTTAATTAAATAAAATTCCACCACCAGGAAAACTTTTAAATATGAATGTTGATGCAATCACTGAGTTGCAGTAATGACTCAAAACAAGTCGGGTTTGAAGAATACAAACATGTTTTCTATAAAATCCTATACACTATACAAGAGTAGCCTAATTAAATTAACTAAACACAAGCAGTATAAAAAATACAATTTAAAATTGACGGGGAAAAAAAAGAAAGTAAATCAGGAAATGTCTGGCCAAGGACAAAATAGTAGATGAGCAATACTCCTATATGTAGTTTTTGTAATAGTTTTACCGACAAATATCGGCTGGTACCAAAAAAGTATTAAGCTTCAATACCCAGGTGTATGTTTGTTCAAGAATGAGTATGTAAGCGGTAGTACCTGTGTGGGTGTATTAAAGAAAGGAGAGACATAGTAGGTTTAGCTGAGAGAGTGTGTGTGTGTGTGTGAAACACTTGGATCCTTTCCAATGCTACAGAGGACCGGGGCCACGAGAAGGGCAGGGCAACAGTAAGAGAGTGACAATCGTCAGGTGATTAGAAAGACTCGGAGGCTAGGTAGACCTACAAAATGAATAACGGCGCACCCCAAACCGCGCCATAAGGCTCAATGGTTTGTGATATGCAAGTTGATAAGACAAGAAGATTAATAATGCCGCATGATAATGGCTGGCTGAAGCTCAGCTGGGGAGATGGTAATGATGGGATATTGCTGTAGGAGCAGTTCACTGAGCCACAGTGGAGTGAGGGAAAGATAGAGAGAGGGAGAGGCAGAGATGGAGTGAGAGAGAGAGACAGACTGATGGAGAGAGGCTGGTATAGAGAGAAAGAGAGAGAGAAAGAGAGAGAGGGAGGCTGCAGCCGCATGGGAGAAAAAAAAAGAACTCATCCCAATTGGCCCTCAGGATATGAGAGTTTGAAAAATGAGAATGCAGTTATCATTTTAATTAGATATAAAGTTTTTTAAAATATATATTGTGTATATATAATTTTGCTGAAATAAGGACTTCAAAGAACATTCTGTACATTTTTTTTTTGCAGTGCACTGTCCCATCATAATTCCTGAATGACAGTTTTTGTTAATTTGCTTTTTTTTTTTTTTTTCTCTCTCTCTCCGCTCTCTCTCTCTGCCTGTCAGGTGGTGTATTGCAGGAGGTGATTGTGGGCTGGTGGTGAGCAGGTAAATCATCTCCCAGTACCTATACAATTACTCAGACACATTACACAAAGTTACACACATATCTGCAGATGTCGAGCTACACCACTTTTTTTTTCTAACTGTATGTCTCAAGGTTGTTGTTGTTCCAGAGTGCAGAATCGGGTTCACATGCATGGTTTTTATGGATTTTTAGGGAAAATGAAAGTACCAGGCTGTAGCAATAATAGTATTTATTCACTACGTAGAAGTGGTCTCTAGTGTGAAGTATTGCCACTTTGATTTGACCCTTTTGTCCTCTGTATCACCGTAGAGGGAATAACATCATATTGCAAAGAAACAGTTTCTTTTCACCAATACAAACGTCCAATTTCCCTTATGAGAAACAGGAGCCTAATCTCCCATGGAAATTTCTACATTTTTAATGATGTCGTTTGATTATGACAAGCTGTTAAATGCTATGATCTATTTCTGCTGTCTTCTCGTTACATCTTCAGTGCTGTTGACTAGTGTGTTTACACCTCAGACAAACATTTTGTCAGATCCCCGATTCATCTTAATTGCACCACTTTGTCAGTGCCTGTTGATGATCTTTTACCGTACCTTCAGTCAGTGTTTCACCACCGTCTCTTTGTCTTAGACGGCACACATGCTGGAATGACTTAGATACTGATCAAACCTCTTTTCATCTCTGAGGAAACTCGTGATTACACAATCAATTTTGAAGCTGAGCCAGTTCTTAGAAACGAAGCAAAGGACCTGAGGCTTGTTTTGCATATACCAAAAATGTTGTCATTGTTTACTTATATTCTAGACCTGACCAAACTTCCTTGTGTGAGCACTCTGATGCAAAACACAGGATCTTTGTTCAGCCAAGACCTCTGAGCTCACTAAAAACAATACCTCTGCTTAACAATATTTGGGGGAAACAAGGTGGTTGATGCAATGCTTACTGAGTGGTTTTAATCTTAAGGCATGCTGGTTAATTATTCAAAAATGTTTTTGAACCTGAGAAAAGCTTATTTGAATAGGTTGCACTCAGATGGTTGAACATCATTGATAGAATGGCATTTGAGTTGTTTGAGGTCATAGCGGCTCCCTAAACATCCATTAATGAGTCAGTAATGGTCATTAAGACCTAATTAATATGGCAGAGTGGGGATGTGGGAAACTGTAACTCGAGCAATGCCTCCGCTGTTTTCGTCTAATGCTTGGGAAAATATGATATTACACGATCCAGCCAAGTGTAGGAGGCCTATTTGTGAAAGTAATCACACTAACGAGTGACAAGTTAATTATGTGACAAGTTGTGTTCTGAGGATCAACTCGGCTAACAGATGTTGTTATTGATAGCAGACCCCAAGAATAGCCATGATAGCTAATCTCATTATGAAGCATGTTAACAGCGTTTTTTACAGTAAATGATGCGGTGATGTTTGTCACTGTGAAGCAGATGGCAATTCAAACAACACATTATTGATTGCAAGCAGAGTGAGATTTCACCTCATGTTTGCATTTAAGTGCCTCAAGGATTTTTTTTGACAGCTAATCAAGTCTTTGTTAAAGTAAAGTGAGAAATGATAATAATCTGTAAAGGACACACATAGAGACATTTTCCCCACATTGGGGATATACGGCAGTGTGGGGTAAAAGAGGCAAAAGAAGAAGAAAAAACACAAAAAAACCTTGAACCAAAATGTCAAAGTGCCACTTTAAGATCTTTTTTTTTTCCTAAAAGAGACCTACAGTAGATTGATAAGATCAAACCCCTGTCAGCATTCTCCTTTCTGTTTCCATCTAGATTTCCACTTAGACAAGTTTTAATTAGATAGCAATAAGTAATTAGTATTTAAAAAGTTTCTCTGCCTCTAAGTCTCTCTCTGTGTGTGTGTGTCTCTTTCTCCTTTCTTTTCCTTTTCTCTCTCTGTATGTATGACGAATGTGTTGGATGCCCCTGGCGCCAATGATCGCACTGACAAAAGGGTTGTTTGTCCAAAGTGGGATTGACACTCAGTCAGGGCCCCGTCGGTCACCCCCTATCATCGACATGACACAAAGTGGAATGAGCCACATTAGCGACACGCAGCCGCACACGTGCAGCGCCCCTGCAGTTTACACCCATTAAACGCCCATGATAATATTCTGAACGCCTCTGGCCCCACACCCCCCCCGTATCGCAGCTTCCTGGATCTCCGCGCGGTAAGCAGTGATAACTGATGACGAGCGAAGAGACGTGACAGTGTCAATAACCATAATCGTCCCTGGGCAGGAAATAATGAAGCGTATGTGCCATGTCAGCCCTACATGCCTTCAATATCCTCTAATAAAATGAAGTGGAACATTTTTTTATCTGAGGGGAGAAAAAAAAACAACAATCAATAAAGCCATCTAATGATAAATGCGAAATTGCCATGTGGAGTGAATATTATTTTCCCTCTCTGAGGATGCTGGGCAGATTATTAGGATGAAGGGGAGAAGCCTATTTGTATGTAAATGGGAGATTGATTATATTTATTTGCTGGCAGAGGGGCTCTGAACAGCTCATCTCTGAGACACTCACACACGTACACACACACACACACACACACACACACACACACACACACACACACACACACACACACACGCACAAAGACAAGTGAGAGACATCCATACAGAGTCTGACCATCAGACAGCTGTTTTTCTGTCTGTTCTGCGTCCAGGCCCTTTTGACAGAGGAAAGAAATAATACAGAAAAGACAGAGGGAGAGAGAGCGATCATTCTTCTGGCTGCCAGCTCCAGCAGCGCTCACCTCTCCAGAATATTCTAATTACCAGCCCTCCTCATTACAGATGCCATGTCAATGAGAGAGAGGGAGAAAAAAAGAGAGAAAGAGAACTTCAAGCAGAGAGGACCAATTCTGTAATTTCTTAATCACTTTTTTGGCAACCTTTGCATGTGCCCATGTTAATGCCATAAATTGAATGTTTCTTTGGTTTCCCTCTAAATAGGCTATCATGGCGTTGTGGCGGTGCTTAGTGAAATCTATTATTGTCATTTGCATAGGGGCCTTTTTAGTGGCAGGATCCTACAGAGGGGCGAAGAACAAAGAGCTCATGAGGGAGAAAATAGGACAGGAATGATCCGGCGCTGCCTTCAAAATGTGACGTCAGGTCCCTAATGAAATCTTTTGACTGAGACCATAGCAAATGGTGGAATCTATATCTGACACTTAATGGTTTGCATAGAAATTAGAGACAGAGAGCGAGCGAAAGGACCCCCTTTCGCTTGATGTCCCCTGATTAATTTACAGCACTTTTGTTACATCGGCATCGTCCAAAATAAATTAACCACGCTGGAGATATCAGAAACGGGGGGAAGGAAATGCAATTTATTAGAGAAAAAAAAGTGAGATGAGATTAAATAAAACACCTAATTGACAGAAAAAGTCACCAAGCACAAGCGCTGTTCGCCATTGTTGAAGAGAAGCATGTGTATGTGTTTGGAAAGGAAGGGGGGCATAAGAGGGAGAAATAAAGAAAGAGCGATAGAGTGAAAGAGCTGGCCACTTGATTTCCTATGAAAATTAATCGGCTATCAAACAATCTTGGTCTGCTGAGGATGATTATACAGCAGGGGCAGTGACAGAGGAGGCAGGGGGAGAAAGTGCGAGTAAGAGAGAGGGAGAGGGAGAGGGAGAGAATGCCCTTTGTGTAGGTGAAATGTGTCGGAGACTGTCATCGTAATATACCTCAGTGAAATGAAGGTTAATTCTGATGTACAGCCTGCATGGCCGTCATTATCGGCGAATCATGAAAATAAATTAAGCCACTGAAATAGATACTCCTCTGGTACGCGGCAGGGATCTCATGAAGGATGGACGGCTGAACTTTACAGATTATTATTGGGAAATAGTGCCGAATTCAATTAATGCACCTAAAAGACACCTTTATAGAGGGCAGCCATAATTTAAATGACAGCAGGGTGTAATTTTGCTTGTTATAAGTCAAATTTGCAGAGTTTCATGTTTCATGCGTTTTCTCCTTCCCCCATCCTATTTTATCCTTTTCTCCCCCCTTTTTATTATTTTTTTCCCTGTTTGCCGAGGATCTTGTCTTGCCCTTATTCCAAGAAAATTCCTGAAAGGTAGAAAACACTTTGACATGTTAAGGTTTATGCTACTGTACAGCTGGAAGCAGATTAAAAATATACATATATATATATATATATATAAAGCAAAACATCAATTTTCGATATTCCAACCGCTCTCCATCTCCTCCCGAGTCTCAAAGTATATTTACTGTAATCCTCTCCGGCAGATCCTGCATCGGCTGTCCGCTTCTCTACCTCACCGTGCTGGACCCCCCGCGCTGGCGAACCCTGCGAAGCATACACGTGCCAGAGCCTTTATGCAGATCCACCCCACCTTGAAAAGTGAATGAGAGCCCAATGAACTGGGTAAATGGTTGACCTCTCACCTGCGCACAACGGAGAGGGAAGCCGGTGGCTTAATCCAGGCAGGTGTCTGACAAGCAGGCGAACACGGTCAGGTCCGTATCGCGCTGACCCTCGCTCAGACCTCCCTTATCTAATAATCTACACCTCTCTGTAACAGGGGGGCTGAATTAACACCTCAACGGGGCACGAGGCTTCTGATTAACACACATCACCCCACCATGCTGCTGCCTGCCTGCCCAAATAAAAGACCTGGAGAGAGAGGAGATTTAGAAAGATGCTTACATATGCACACATTCACAAGTCTATACACACAAACACATAAACTCACATGAATAAACTGTATTTATTATATTTTGACCAATACACACACATCTCTTATTTTTTTTACAGCATGATCACCACATGCAAAATTTAACATAGCTGTTTTATGGCAGTTTTCTGAATAACCGGGAAAATAATGTGCACCCAAAAATAAAATATTGGAGGAAATTTTACAGTCTGCCGGGTTTCTTCTGTAGAGCGGCTCAGCATATCTGTTGTTTAATTTGACATAAATAGTTTTCCCCATCTAAACAGAGACCATGTTAAATATTTATGTGCCTGTTTTTTTATTTTATGGAAGATTTGTGCGACGCAAAATAGAAACTGAAATAGCTGTATCTTTATGGCGCATGAAATATATGAATGGATTAAGGAGCAAGCTGGCAAGAATGCTGTATATTGAAAATTGCATCATAAAAAGCAGAAGAGTGGTGCGTGAAAATAGGTAGATGAAAACTGTTCGTATAAAAGTTGGAAGTTGTTAAAAGTATATAAAAAAAAGACAATTCCCACCACTGTCTTATCCCATTCTCAGCCCATTGAAGAAAGCCAAATAAGAGTAATTGTATTTGAGGGTAGAATGTGGTAATTTAGACTGTTAAAACCATTGGTTTCATCTTTATTTAATCTCAGCCATGGTGAGAAATCATATCCTCTCTTTTTCCAAAGCCAAACACACACAAATCTTCACTTCCTTCCTCTTCTCTCCCTCTTTTTCTCCTCTCAATTTCCCCCCTTTTCAACTCTAACAGTTTAAAGAATCCTTCCACTATCATTATTAGTATTGAACTCATTTCTAAATTCAGAAATTGGCTAAGGAAGATCATTCATTGCAGCAGATAGTAAAATCAATAGCTTTTGTGTCAGGCGGCAGGGTCTGTCTCCGTCTCTCAGGGTGGGTTGGAGCTGTGTGTGTGTGTGTGTGTGTGTGTGTGCATGTGTGTGTGTGTGTGTGTGTGTGCATGCATGCGTGCCTGTGTGCGTGTATGTGTGTGTGTTTGAGAGCAGAGTACAGTACAGAGTGCAGACAAAAGGCGAGTGAAAACTGGGGGAGTGGGGCCACCTCTTGACGACATGGATACACAGTCACACACACTCATACTCACACACACACACACCACACACGCACACAGATTTCCCTGTACCTCCTCTAGCTGCAGGTCCAGACAGACACACATATACTTATATATACTGAATACACATGCCTATGCATACACAAACATATATATATATTTTGAACTTAAAATAAATAAAACATAGACAGGAATTATCTTATTTGCTCAGTTTTTGGGTAATTCACACACGCATTTACAATATATAAATATGCTCAAATTTAAAGACATATATACTTAATTATTGGATTTAATTTTATGCATTAACACGCACCGAATACATTCATATACACACACATACACACATTCTTTTTTCTTTTTTTTTGCAGGCGGAGCCCAGTGACAGAACGAGGACAGCTTATCCCAATGAGAGTCAAATCAATCAAGTCCTTTTAATCACCACTCTGCTTTTATAGTGTGGCAGTAATGATGGAAGCCTATGTAGGGGCAATCCCCTAAGACCCCCCCCACACCCCCTTACCCCCCCACCCCAATGCAGTTCAGATTGAAGCCGACACACACACTCAACTCTGATGATTTTCATTTCTCAATTACATTATCTTATTAACCAATCAATTGCCAGCCTTATCAATAATTAATGTCTCCCCAACTATTAGAACGTAGATTAGATTAAACGCCAGTCTCTTGTATCCCCTCTTTGATACTTCTAACTGGGCCCTTCATGGCCATGTGAATTTAAGAGAATACTTAATGTATAAATGAATTTTAAAATATATACATATTTGTCAACTGATGCAGTTTATAAAGAGATGACCAAAGGTATTTTTTCTTGATCAATTTTCCTTTTTTCTTTTTTAATATACATTTTCTTTTACTGTAACACCCTCACAGTGCACTATATGGTAAATAAGATATAAAAATGTCAAGCAACCAAAATATACAGCATATATTTTCAATCCAAGGTGTCTTTAAATCATATTTTCCTTTAAACAGGACTATTGGAATTAAGTTAATAATTCCATTTGTTTCTAATGCAGCTTCACATGCCTTTAAATTAAAACCCTCTGTCACTGGCTGCTGGCCGACATTTTTTTTAACACTCTTCCTCTTAGAAATATAAGGTTTTAAGACTCACTACCAGATTAAACGACTGCTTAAGAGGGATATTTTTTGCAGTGCAGTACCCAGCTCTGGCATGCGCTGCTGCTCCTGCTGACTGCCAGACGAGTGCTCGGAGGGGTGTAAAGGAACGAGCTTATGGATCGATGTCTCACTCTGCTCAGCCCAGCTGTAGCTGTTGTTTCTCACACAGAGAGGCTTTGTCTGGGCTCTGCAAAAAAAACCCGCCGGTAACAACTGTTTACCGTCTGCTGCCTCAGGCCTGAGCTGGAGCCTTGAACTCGCTACACCTTGCGGTAGCCGGTAGCTCGCTCTTTGAGGCTGTTAATATGAACTGCTCCGACAAAACAGAAGTGGTCTGGGGGTTGGGATGTTTCATAGCCAGTGCTATTGAAACATCAGAATTTAAACTTGTATAGGAAAACTCTGAAGTGTGTATCGTACACTCATGACCCACACAAATACCTGTACACAAGCCCGCCATTTTCTTATTTCTTTCTATTGTTTTGGCAAATTAACACACACACACACACACACACACACACACACACACACACACACACACACACACACACACACACACACACACACAAACACAAACACACACTCTCAGGGGTCCTTGACCCCAGACTGCAGGGCTGTGCAGCTGTTAATTATAATCAAGTTCACAGGTTACACACATGCCCACAGTGGATCATACAGAGGCAGTTGATAATGATTTTTGTATTTATTTTTCATGATATGTGTTTAGGTGTCTGAAGGTGTCTGAAGGTGTCGGAGGCTGCGTAGGGAACCTGGACGCACTTGGATTGAGGTAAGATGAGAAGAAAAAGATGTGGAAACGTGGGGTAAAAGTGAGCCAGAGAGAGGAAAGCTCCCTCGTTTTCTCTCTCTTGGTCTTCCTTTTCCTTTTTAGCTGGGTTTGAAACATCTGTCAGCACTCAGACTGGTGGCGAGGAGAGGAGAGCAGAGGGCCTGGTATGTAGCAGGCCCAGCCCAGGAATCAGTGGAGCCGCTCAGCTTGGCACGGCCGTCTTGTTTATTTGCCCTGACCTCGCGTTCGCTCCGAGGTTACGGGACCTGCTCAGTGAAAGGAGCCATTGTCCTGCAGGAAAAATCTGTTACAAATATTTACCATGGGGGGAATGCAAAAGCCTTGGCCTGCAGCCAGCCAGACTCAAGCTATAAAATTCACTACAGTACATTTTTGAATTAGACACCTCCACCCCCCATTCCTTTGGGTTAAAATTATACCCCCACATTTTTATTAATGAGATCACACTGTCACAGATTTTTAGTCATTTAATGGCCTTAACATCAGGATCCTATGATTTCCTTCAGCCCAAATATATCCCATAAGTGCACGTTTTAACCGAGCATGCAGCATGTGTACAGGGAGCACAGAGTGGTTATACATTTAATGACTTTAGTTGGTCTGTGCATTACTGAAATTGTAATTCCCCTTAATTTTATGTATTTTAGCAAACATGCACTAATTTGCTTCCCTGGCCTCTAGTTTGTGTAAGACATCATATTTAACTACCACGTCGATGTTTTTCTTGCAGAAAAATCTGGAGCACATCCCCGCACTACATTTCTTATTCCACAGGGTCTCCCTGTTAGGTCAGTAGTAACAAATGCATTTTCAAAAAGGCTGCATAAATTCCCTTTTGCCCTCATATGGGTTTCTTGAAAATGGCATACTGGTTTTAGCTGGAATAAATCTGCTGGTTTCCATCACGCTACCCTTTTTACCCTTGCAGCTGGACCAGGCGGACATCCTCACCGGCGCATTGACATGCAACAAAGCTAATGGTGGCCGGGACAGGAGGGCCTAATCTTCACTAACTGACAAGATTTAAATTGAGGAGACATCTTCCGCTGATTAGCTCCCACACCCACAATTATCCAACTGGGGTGTCAAGCAAGGTTTAACATCTCCACTGATTCTGCTCTCCTGAGACATCCGGGAGGCAATGCAATCGCTTTTAATAACTGCCTCCCTCCCTTGCTCCCTCCCTCCATCCCTTTCTCGCCCCTTCTCCTCCTTGACGCCCAATGCTCCTCGTGCAGCATGGTCCCCCCACCACCCCCCCTACCCGCGTCTATTTCTCTTTCTATCTTTGCCTCTGTTTCTCTCTCCCCTTCTCTCTCTCTCTCTCTCCTCCTTTCACTCACTCTCTTTTCTCCCTTCACTCCCTCTGCAGCCCCCCAGTTCCCAGTCATTCAAGTTCCCTTCAAAATTAACCTTTCCTGCAAAAATATAATTTCTCACAAAATGAACCCCACTGAGCCATTTTTTTTTTTTTTATCTGGAATAATTTATTCAAATTGCCCAACTCAGAACAGCAGAGCAATCTGAACACTGAGTGGACCCCTGAATTTGGATCTGTCTCTTTTTTTCATCTAAGGGTAGAGGGAAAGCAGGGGAAAAAAAGTTTATGTACCTTGCTGTCTTCTGGCAAATAAGGGGACGGGTTTGCTTCCACCCTCTATCCCCAGCGCTCTGGCAGCAGTATCCCCCTCGAGTGTACACCTCATTAAAATTCATCTGATCTGAATATTTTTGCAAATATGGTCTGATTGCTCACCATGACATGAAACATCCCTGTGTGTTATTTTAATCACACGCACCCCAACGGGCAACATATATGATGGCTGTGACATTGAACTCCTCCACTGCTTGACCCTATTTTATGAGTGCACATCACTGAAGGAGGGACTGGGGGGTGGGGGTTGGTGGTGGTGTTGGGGTTTGGAAGTTACCTGGAATGATGGACACGCTTGATAATTCTTCGTTCTTTTTTCTTCAAATGTTCACACAGCATCAGCTCGGTTTAAAGGCCCTCTCAATCATTTTGCCGCCCCCCCACTCAACCCCCTCTCTAATGAACTGTTTTCTTCCGGTGATGGAACGGGGACACAAAGCAATGTGATTAATAATTTACTGTTTAGTTTTACTAATTGATCTGTTTTGGGAGCCAAGATAAAAGTGAGGATGCATCCTAGGCGCACAATGCCTTTCATATGGCATTTATCCACAAGTCACAAGCAGCTCCCTCAAGATGAATAATGAACTAAACAAGATCAAATAATTATCACTTGGGAGTAGGAGGGAGAACTCCCTTACAAACACTACTGAGTTTACCTTAGGTTCTTTCTGCATATCACACAACACAGTGGCACAGGAGATGAGCTGTGCCGAGGCAGGTTGTTATCAGCAACAAAGACCCGAGTAAGGGCTTGCAAGGACAGAGCCTACGAGTAGTTTTAGTGTTTGTGAAGTTAGAAAACTTTTCTGCAAGTCTGTTTTAATTATGATATTGCTTGTCAAATGATTATCTTACCTTTGCGCTTCCTTAACCTTGACTGTGTTTCAGAATAAACAGAAGAATTAACAAAGAGGATTCTGCAGTGCTTAACTTCCACTGTCACAGTGAGTATAAACATAATTATCTTCCAACACTCTTTACAATTAAATACATAAACCAAACAGGACAATAATATAAAAGACACAACTTTCATCAAAAAACTTGCTGTTGTACCTAAAATCTGTTGGGGTCTGGTTTATATTTGGATTAAATTAGTCTTGGGATTGAATGGTCAGTCCTGATGGACCAAATGACAGTGGTACACATTTTTTACATTGTGCTATAATTAGGAAAAAGAGCTTTCTTCGTAATTTACAACACTGCACTCTGTCAATGCAGTGGATGTTTGAATTAAACTGTTCATTTTAATTGAGGTAAATTTGAACTCCTGTATGTCAAATTGTCTTCCATACACGGCCCCAGTCCGTCATAACAACTCAGCATAGTCAGTGAAGTGCTTCCTGCTGGAACAGATTCAGGCTCCCTTCCCTCCTGAACCTCTCCACAGTATTGTCATGGAAAAAGTACACCGGCCTGGGGCATCCTGCTGGCTCAGCAGGGGAATGAGCATACCATGTATTTGTGACGCCATGAGTTTAAATCTAGCTCGTGACTTTTGACTCTCTGCACTGCATACTGCCTAATGAAAATGAAATGCAATAAAAGCAATAAGAAAAATACAAAGTCAGTTTGCAGCCGACAACAACAAACAGCACATTCAGGTTGGGTGTTGACTAAGAGACTGTGAATTGTCAGGTGCAGGATGAATTGGAAATGCTTTTAAATAGGTTAAGCACACATGAAGTTTACATCTTAGCATATGATGGGGTTTGCATTACAATGCTCAAAAACATAAACACCATTGGCAGATCATGGATATTTATTTATTAACAGCCTCCTTAGTGCTTCAGACTCGCCTGTGAGCCATTTCACCGTGCTAATTTTTGCTGGGATGGGGAGGGCCGTGGATTAGGCGAGGGAAGGAGTGTGCAATATATTTTTCCACAGCACCTTAACACTGAGGGGGGATTAAAAAATGAAATGAGAAACATTTCATCCTAGATGCGCCAAGGTCTTAAAAGAGACAGAATGGGGGGAAAACATCTTGTATCACAGAGATGTTCATCTGTTTGCAGATGAGCAATGTGTGCTTTTTTTTTTTTTTTTTTTTTTTTTTTTAGAGCGAGAGATTGACTCAAATTTACATTTTATTGTTTTGGATTACATGCTGTTGGCCCATTGAACCTAATGTGGTTTCTCCACCGCCGTGTCTGTAATAGTTTATAGCTGTTGCCTTGTAAATAAGGTTTAATACAGTGAGGCAGTGTGAAGTACCAATCTGTGTGTGTGTGTGTGTGTGTGTGTGTGTGTGTGTGTGTGTGTGTGTGTGCGTGTGCGTGTGTGTCCACATTCTCTCAGCGGCCTCTTATAAATATTCCCATGGCTGGGTAGAGAGTGTCATTATGTGTTAGCTGCAAGTAGCATAAGATTAAAGCACCAACTAAATGCCCATATCATTACCCTATTAGCATATGACATATATGTGTATAGGTGCCTGCTTAATTAGCGTTGATTGATTGGAATCAATGACTGTAAAAAAGGGGGCTAAGAGGGGGCAGGGTTGGTGGGTGGGTAAGTAGGGAGTCTTGTGAAAGTATCCAGAATTAAACTGAAGATAGTCCTCTTATTTCTGATTTGATTTGGCTTAGCTGCTAAACAGGCAGACAATCTAGTTGCCTTTGATACTCTACTAAAATCTACCCTGCCTGTTCCCCCACCCCCCTCAAAAAATAGTAGCCTAATTTTGTCATGGATATTACACAGACACATGCAAGAATCAGTGCTGGTTGTCATAATTATGTTAACATAGGGGATATTAAATGAGACAGGCCTATTTCCAAAGGTGAGACTGTAGAATCAACTCGGTGCTCAACAAACCTCGGTGTCAATCACGCAAGCGATTCATATTCAACTAAAGTCAAGCGCATCTGCCTGGATGCATTATTTATGTCGGAAATAAGCAGCTTAACCGAATCATGCTAGCAGCTATTAGCAAGAGACACACACCTAGCTCGCTCCCTGTCTCTCTTTGGAGGCCATGTTTGAAGTCTAAATAACACAAGTTTGATTGGGCCCATGGAAGCAAAAGCAATCCCACTGAAGTCTGCTGTTTTATAAAGCTGGAACAAAGGTATGTCTGTGTTTGTAGTTGTTATTAGGCTGTGTATCCCCCCCCCCTCCAATCTCCCTTTTTGCCCGCTCTCTCTGCGGGCCAAATAACACTAGAGGTTAGCATTCCAGAGTTACGGCTCTATCCTCCTGTCATGAGTGTAAGGCTCTGTTTTAGATCAGCCGTCCCCACCGTGTCTGATGGACAGCTCTGAGGATAAATGTAACATGAATAAAAACAGCACTGTTGACTGTACAAAGGCTTTTTGTTGATGAACTGGAGCTTGTGCGGAGGGGAAGGGATGGCGGTATGTGGTGTGTGTGAAGGGGGGGGTTTCGGGGTTAGGAGAGGGTTAAGCATTGCCGGGTATAGGGGGTAAGTGAGTGTCCTCCTCCTCCTCACTGTTCATATTCGGCCTCCACCTTTCAAATATATCTCATTCATAATGGATAGATCCGGATCTCTGCTTTGCATCTTCAACTGACAGTTTTAGTGTTTTCCCCCTTTTTTCCCCCTCCTCCTTTTCCTTCAGTTTTTTTTGCCCCCCCCCCCCCCCCCACACACACACACACACACACAGACACACACACCCTACCGAAGCTGGTTACTGGTCTGTGAGAGAGTGGCTAATCCAGACTTTCTTTCAGTCCTGGAGCAAAGGCCTGTGATCTTCAGCCTAGTTTTACTCCTGTACTACTACAGGACAGATAAACCAAAGGAATACAGGTTGATTACTGTTAAAAATATCACAAAGGGCTTTTTGCTCCATTTGTCTGCATATCACTGTCACACCGTAGTATTTGCAGGCACTGTGTGACAGGTAGATAGTGACAGTGAATCATTGCCTTTTTAAGTGGGACAGGAAAAATATCCTGAACCTGCACACAGAAACACATACACTTACGTTCAATCTGGCAGATCCACATGCAACAAAGCCGCATCAGGTGGTCCCCACAGGTTACCCATCATCAAGCCTAAATACAGCCCTCACAGACAGACCTCCATTTACCTCTAGATACACACACACATACACACGCACACACACCCTGTAACCCGGGCAGCCCTAGCACAGGCTGCCTTTTACCCCTGCTTATTTAGATGCACTCGAGGACACAATGGGGGTGCATTAGCAGCGCTCGGCCTCACAGCAGCTGTAATTTCATTGTGGTTACCAAATGCATCCTACTTGACTCTCAATTCACTCTCTGGGATGAGGGCCAAATAATGGGATTTACCCTGTCTGACGAGAGCCTCCCACCCCTCCCTTTTTTCCTTTTTTTTTTTTTTTGAGAGTGTGTGTGTGTGTGTCTGTGTGTCTGTGTGTGTGTGCAGGTAAATGTGGGTATCTCATACATACCACTAACTGCACGTGTAGTTAGTGGCATGTATGTGAGAGTGTGTAGACTCTGCATGTGCGTACAAGTACATGCATATGTGTGAATGTGTTTTTACCATCTTATCTGTTATCACCACTAGTTTTACAGTCATTGTCAACATCTGGGCTAAATGCACTGCCACTCATTCACTGTGGGTTAAAGGGATGAGCTTTTTGTAAATGGACCACAGACTAATGGCTTTATAGGGCAGAAAGATTTGGTTGAATATGGTAGGGGTGTCATTTCAGCAAAAAAGTTCTAAGTTTTATCAATGAAGTACTGTGTAATAACTAATATTGAAAATCTATTTTTTCTATTATGCTAACAATCTTTCCTTATTTCAGCTATATTTGGATACATGTATAATTATATTTAAGATTTACATGCAAAACTATGCTACACGATACAGTAAAAGTGATCAGACCTTCTTCAGATATATGCTGACCAATGGAAATAAACATCTTTATAAACAAAAGGTACGGATCACGGCAACCAATTATCACAAACATTTTGGTAATAGTAAAGTCTGCACCTTGTGGCTCCGAGTGAAGTCATCGAGCTGGTCACAGGACATCATTTGACCTCAATCAGATTCAAATCTGTATGATACAACTTGAAAAACAGGCACAAGAAATTATCTGGCAACTACATACAGTATTAGTGTGAAAACATGGTTGTGTCCTTCTATTGTTGTAAAATTTCAAGTAGTTTTCAGTGTTGCAGTACATGGAAGATGTTGGAAATAGGAGCAGGCTAGCACTGTATTTACTGTAACATCCTGAAACTGGAGTGTTAGTTGCAGTATGTCTAATAAGAAGTTTTACTCTTGTCTTAACCCTGATTCCTTAGTAATTAGATGGAAAATAAAAAATAGACGGAAAAGGCTTAAAAACTTCTAATTTGTATTCATCAGATAAGAATGGTGAATCATGGGAAGGAAGCAAACAGCTCCCCCATCACAATACAGCAAGCATCACTTTTATCACACGCGCAAAAACGTTCACACATGTGCTTACACGGATGCATGTGCACACACGCACATGCATACAAACAGTACAAGAAAAAAAAAATAATCAGGACGAACAAAGCCCGTCTGAACGTGCTGTTGCACATTGGCATATACACACACACATTAGCACGTGCACACACACACAGCTGAGGCATTAATTTATTCAGGTTAGCGGTGTGCTTTAATTATTACAACCAGCCTTTCTCTCCCCCACAATAATAGCCAGCACGTCTGTAGCTGTAGCTGTCAAAAACAAGCTGAAACAATTTTATCTGTGAGCAGAGAAACAAACACTGTCTTCTCTTTCTCACTCTCTCTGTAGTGTAAAGGCCTTTAATCAGGCCCTGGTGTATTTTCTGTTTGTTTATTATGTGATAGGGAGAACATAGCCTCTAAATGTGTTATGTTGTTGCATAGCTTCACTGAACATTTCCCAGGGAGAGGAAATTGATACGGAGTTTCATAATTAAGCAAATTAATGAGTTTATTCGGTGAGCAACCAAAACACTTAGTACGATGCCAGCTCCTATCTCCACAGAGACATGAAAAGTCTTACTTTGTTGCCAGGGTTATTTGTGCTATGAGTTTGTTTCGTGAGTCTGACTGCATCCCTTTGTTTTGTTTTTGTTCGTTTTCACAGTCCTTTGCATTACAGAGCCGTGCAGACAGGCATTGCGCTGTTTTTCATGCAGATTTTAAAGCTATGCAAATAAGAGTTAGAAACACACTACAAAGACAATAACATGTTTAACACTGACTGTGCACAGCAAATGACCATTTACCACAAATTCTCTATTATTTCCTCCATCGGTTGTTTACAGTCAGTTGCTTTTGAAATAATGCCCCCCTGATTTGAACTTGTTCTAATATCTAGCTGTGTCATAATGGCCCCTGTGACAGCAGACTATTAATGAGCAGCCATTTTGTGCCTTTGACTGCGGTTGCACTGGGCTTCATTAATTTCTACAGGTCTGAGAGGTGAGGAGACTGGGAGAGTGTGTGATGGTGGAGACCACTGTCCCTAGAGACCCAACACAACTGTCTGACTGTCTGAATGCTTGATCATCTTGTATTTCCCTGTACATGAAACATTGTTTTTTTTATGTATGTTGATTTACAGTGCAAGTATTTCACATATCTTAAATGTTTTCATATATTCTCACTAATAGTTTGTACGTGTGTGTGTGAGGAATTGTATGCTTCAGCTTGCATTTATGTGTCTGTACCGGTGAGCTTATGCCTGTGCGTCTATGGCCATTGTGACCACGTCCTCCCAATCTGTTGGCTGTGTAATTACTTCAGAAGAGGAAACAGAGGCAGGCACCCAATGATAGATGACCCCCCCCCCCCCCCCCCCCCCCCCCCCCCACCCCCCCACCCCCCAACCTCAACCGTCGTTCAGTAACGACAACCCGTACCTCGATACACGGGGTCACCCCGGGGCCAAAGGAGTAAATGAGAGGCTCTTTAGAGGACACAGGCACCATTAGGTCACCACAGGTGTCCGCCTGCTGTTTTCTCATTCTTTCATCCTCTCACTCCTTTTTTTCTTTTTTTTCTCCTTTTCTTTTTTTGCTTTCTCTGTTTGTGTTTGGCAGCGGTGACAAAACAGGTGTCAAAGTGCAGAGGAATGGTATCACTTTCCCAGTGAGTGTGACTTGAGCGTTGTGTGAGCTCAAACCTGTGTGTGTGTGTGTCTTTGCGTGCAAGAAAATATGCAGCGTGTTCACCAAGTATGAAACCTGAAAATTAGTAATTATGTTTGCCGTAGTAATCAAATTAAAATTTCTACTTCAACTAAACACTAATATTTTATCAGTATTTGCTGGAATGGAAGTTTTAAGATTGTATCATATTCTAGGTTATTCTCAAACAATTCTACAGTATGTACATCACTTGCATGCTACTATTTCCACTTTATTAGCAAATGTTTCTTCTCTCTTGCCCTCCTGCAGCTGGAGGTTTTTTACTGCAGCAGGTGCAGGGATGCAGTGAACTCTCAATTGTTTGCTTTAGCCTTGAATATAAAGTGTTGACTTAAATCTTTTTCAGACATTTTCTTTTTTATATATCAGTTTTAAACATTGCGCATAAGGACTTCATTACAGCTCTGACAAAGTGCTGACATCGCAGCTCTTCTGTGATGTGTTTACTGTGGAAATTCAAATCCCAAAAATTTGATACAGCCCTGAGGTGAATGCATATGTATATGCAGCAGTAGCCACTCACGGTGTAATGGCAGAAAGAGATGTTCCAGTCTGTATCGCTTCCTCTTCATCTGTCTTTGTTCACCCCCCCCGCCCCCCCTACTCCCTCCTTTCCCCTACTCATCTCTGATATATCTCTCTTCACTTCCAAACCACCCCTCCCTCACCTCTGTCCTCCCATCCCCGCACCCTCCCACTAGCACAGACAATAAATATCATGTCATGAGGATGGCAATGCTCCTTCATGGAACACTGCATGTTTATTAGAGGCAGGAGAAGTTTAAGAGAAATGCTAACAGTGTTCATTAATGGGCCGCATCCGCGTTTGATGAGGCATGGCACATCCTAGCCACCGGCCAAACGGGAGAACAGGCGGGGTTTTTCGTGGGGGTGGATGGGGCGACCGGCATAACGGCCACTGGTAAACGGCCGGTAATTGTGTCCAAATTGTACGGCGAGAAGGCCTCTCAAGGACTGACAGTGACGGAGCAATTATGGCAAGCCAAGCGAGCTGTGTCAAATTAGCCCTCTCCTCCCCTTCCTCCTTACTCCAAAGCCCAACCCCTTCTGCCATCCTCTGACGGGAAGTCATATTTCTTTGCCCTAGATAGCAACGTGGAGTGATAAACCCTTTATTGTGAATGATAGGCAAGACTGGCCATGGCGGCGTGATGGTTCAAATTGTCAATAGCTTTGTACCTGAACACCATGGATCACGTGGGTGCCTGAGCAGGTATTGAGATGTTTAATACCCAGTTGGAGGGAGGAAGTTTTGAAGGGGAGGGGGGTTAGATGGCGGAGGGTGTCTCATGCGTTCAGCGACCCTACTGAGGGAGTCTTTAGCCGGGGAAGGTCATCAGTCAGCGTTGGCTGTCAGGGATGGATCACACACAGTGGAGTGCGCCTGACTTTGGTAATTACATCTGACTGAAGAGTGGGGATGTCTTCTTTTGTGGGCCCACAATGACTGCATAATTTATAATTAACTGCAATCAGTTCAGTCACAAGGATGTTCATCAGGGCTTTTGTTTTAGGGTGGGGTGGTTGGCGGTTTAGGACTGAATCCTCATTCAATTTGTCTGAATTTTACATGTTTCAGTTTGTGGAAATGGCACCGGATTTTGTCAACAAATCTGTTCATTTTTCTACTCTAATTGTAAGACCTTTGAACTGTCTTTTCCTGTCAGTCATTTTTGTTTTCCTTGACAGAATATTCAGTTTGGAAAGAACTGAGCATATGTTTCACTAAATCTTCTGATGTATTCTTTATGACCCCTCCACTATTGTTTATGCAAACCAGAGAGGGAGGAGAAAGAACAACGTATTGGCTGGATGAGCAAACTTTAGATGGAACAAATGGGTTTTATGAAGATCACAGTGGAGAGGATCAATAGGACTGATGATTCAAGGTGTCAATCCATACATGCAAACATATTCTAATTGATTTTTCTCCCATTGATTTCACTTGTGCCTCTGCGGCTCTGGTTAAGACGGGAACAATGTGTTTGTATTTGATGATAGAATTCAGACAATGATTAGTCTTGCAGCATTTCAAAATGAGCGTTGCTGCTTACTTTGATTTTTAATTATAATACATATTAAATAAACCTCAGACGACTGTGTGCTGGATTTGAATTATGATTAAAGTAGTATAATTTATGCGCTGTAATGTGATAATCATCTTATGAATTATGTAAACAATTATTACCATAAATCAAATTTCATAAATCACCTAAAAGTAGTTATTTGTAGTCAATTTGTACCTCCTTTTAAATCTGGATGTGAAATTGTAATGCATGAAGTGTGGGCTTTACATTGTAACACTGAATAGGTAAGGTGCACTTTCCAATATTGCTGTGTGTGTGTGTGTGTGTGTGTGTATGCATACGTTTGTGTCCATGTGTGTGCACGGGTGCGTACATGAGCCTGCCCGCTAGTGTCTAAGTTTGAGTCCAAGTATATCAATCTTGTTACTGCCATTAATGTCACTTTCAGCTCATCATTCTCAAATTATATTTAATAATAGATAGCTTTTGGGCATAAATGTTAATGCAGAATTGCATAGAATTTTATGTTCTGAAAATGACATGCCTTAGTTAACCTCTCAATATTTAGAGAGCTACTCCACTTCCATGCAGATGCCAAAGAATCCTAATAAGTGAATGCAGGCTCATAACTTTCTCTGCAAACTTTCCTCTTAGACTAAACCAAACATTCCCTTCATTCCGCTCTCGGCTTTGACTGGGTCTGCTTGAATAGTAAACAGTTGGTTTGATTATTGATTTTACTCCTAAAAGTAATTTTAGCTAATGTGGCTAAGATAACATGTCAGTACTGATTCCCAGTCAACTTTGTGATACATGCCATTTCTAAAAAAGCAAAAGTCAACTTTAAGGTTTTCACGTCAAACCTTATTATGCGGTGAGAAGTGACACACTTATTTAATATAGCGTTCATTTCAGAGGTTTTTTTAGTCTGTTTTTGAAGAATGATGTTGTCATTTACTTACTGATTAAATATATAACGTCCCCAATAGCTGTACATCCCCAATTTACTCTCTAGATTCTCTTACATCTTACCACCTTTACTGGTAGTCTGTCTTTTGAAATCCCCACTTCTATCCCAAGCTGTCTTGTATCGTATGTGATTAGGTGGATTATACCATTGGGACTTCACTGAAACATATATCGATTAGCATTTAACCCACTAAAACCAAATAATCCATTTTAAATGTTCCCACATTCGGCAGCGGTGATGTGCATTTGATTTCAGGTTGCCTCAGGACATAAATGTTGATTTCTCCTTTTTCGCTGTGAAAACTTGGGGGCGGGAAGCATCTCTGCAGTCCCATTACATATTAACAGCATCTCCAGTTATGTTCTTAAAGCATGATGAGTACACTGAAGCTGAGTTGCCTGCAAAATTAATTATTGACACTGTCCTTTACTCAACCCTATCTTAAAAGTGTGTTCACTGTTCCCTTTTTTTTTTTTTTTTTTTTTATATAAAAAATATGTTCCTGCTGTTACTTTAGAAAAAGCAGTTTTTTTTCTTTTCTTGTCAACATGTTGGAACACTTTAGCTTGGATGCATGTGGTATGGATTGGGAATTGAAACCACAGAAAGCTGTGGATGGAAGTCATCATCATTGAGATTCACTTAGGCGCTTTAACATCTACACTGCACCCTTGCCTCGCCTCTGATCAGCGCCTTTTAAATTGTTTGCAACAATCTGGCAAAGAGATTAGGCCCCAGTTTGTAGCAATTGGACCTTTTTTTTGTAGGGGTTGAGGGAAGAAAATCACAGTCCAGGTCAGCCAGGCCATCGGGGCTGAGGCAATGATGGCTGCACATTGTTAGCATATAACAGAGGCTGTTCTCAGCTTGTCTCATACCCTTTCTAGTCCCTGGTGGTATCATTTTGTTTATTAGCAGGATTCTTGGGCCCTGTTGTTTATTCATAAGCCATTGTTTTCAAGCATGAACTGCTCTATTTTGAGGGGTTCCATATTTGTCAGCTGAGTGTCGGTGGATGGCACCCGCACGCCTCCCAGCACCTCCAGAGACTCCCATTGTGACAAGGACATTTTTTTCCACCCCCATCCTCTTCAAGCTCCCTGTGTAATGAAAACTAAATACGCACATCTTCCCTTGCTGTCTGTCTCTTATCCAACTCTCTATTTCTCTTCTCTTTACTCTCTCTCTTCTTTTTTTTTATCCTTCCCTCTCTGCTTTCTTGACACCTTGGCCAATGGGAGTTGTTTCTGTGCCCGGCGGTTGTCAGGAGAGACAGCCAATAAGCAATCAAAGTGGCGGCCAGTGGCTGAGACAAAGGAGCACTCTGCCTTTTTCTGAGGTGCTGCAGCGGGCCGTACAGAGAGGGCTTGCATGTATAATTAAGTGAGAGAGGAAGCCGGGGCCACTTAATCTTCCCCCTAATGGTGATCCGAGCTCCATCACCAGGGCCCCTCTGGGGGGGCCGTACCCCAAAGACCCACTCTCCGGGTCACCGCTGTCCCCCAATTGTCATTGGCAAATCTTTTTTATCGGCCGGAAGAGCTGTTTTCCTGGACCGCTGGCATTGATCCATTCATCATGGCTTTGTTCCTTAAGAACTCTGAGGGCACACCAAGGGTCTGCCGAATGAGCTATTTATCATCCAGCAGAGAAAAATAGAGAAAGAAGTGAAGAGATGCATATTTCACACAGAGTTTTTCTCAAACCTTACAATAGCCTGACATATATTCAGGATTGGCTTGTATTGTTACAGGAGTCCCTGTCACCTGTGTGATTTATATGAAAAGTAATCATGTTGAACTGCAATGAAGCTTTAACTGTTTGATTATTGATTCTATTGAATAAACTTCCATTGTAAACATAGCTTACATTTAATGATGTACATAATGCATTTGAGGTTTACGTAGCATTGTGAGAAGTATAGTGCTACTTTATGTGGGAGTGCTCCCTGTAAAGTTTAAGATGGACTTTAAATAGTGTATTACACTGTTAGCATTGTAATACAATTGCTTCCTCCATCTAGTTTATTTACCACTTTATAGCATGAATATGATAGTACACACACACAACACACACAGCAAAAAGAGACACACTCTTGCTCCCCCCAGACAAAGCCAACCAAGGTTTAATTCTCCTGTATCCTATTGACACAGCTAAAGGCAGCATAATGGGCCTATTACAGGCTACCTGCATCATGCCTAATTCATCAGGGTGGTATCGCTGCGTTTCCTTATTCAGCAGCCTCCTCATCCCTGTGATTCAAAGCAGCAGCTAACAAGGGAGAAAACCCCACTCAGGTCCCCTATGTCTGGGCCGGCTCTTCCAGACACTAGTGACCCTTCACTTCCTGAGGATGGAGGTGAGGATCTGGGGACAGGGACGGCACAGCAGAGGAGACGAGGGGATAGGACCTGTGTGACTCAGTCCAAATGGAGCATCTTGTGGTTATCCCTCTAATACAGACTATTATGTGGTCCCACCACTGACACTAATGGGATGTTACAACGATTTAAAATGATTTAATGGCTCCCAGGTTGGGGCCCCTAATGGCCCTCTTTATACGCCAATGCGTATTATGAATGGCAATGACAGTGTTGTGAAGTGCCTCTGTTTCTATCGCTTTCTTTTCTCCTTTTTTTTTTTTTTGAGTTGCTGCTCAGGCAGTGTGACAGGTGTCGTTCTGTGTGGTGATAGGGCCGCAGACACTGCAGTGAGTCGGTGGATGGTTGACGGACTTCTGATAGTCGCCCATACTGTAGCAGGAGTGTTCATTAAATGTCTTATTTCATGCTGCTTCACTGATGTGCACCAGACCACATGTTGAACAATTTGTTTGTATTGTGTGTTCATCCATTTCATCTAAAATGTTTGATATCGTGGCCAATAGTGACTGAAAACATGCAACATAGCGATAGCACAAAAATAGCACATTAATAAAAAGAGCACAATCAATGATATTCCAGAACTAGACAGTAACCTCCAGTAACTTAAAACTATTTTACTACACTGTTTTATAGTCTAGCATTAAACAATAAACAGTCTCCCACTATTACAACTGATAATCAGTGAAAAACACCTGCCAAAACTTTCTCTTTATCAGTTTTAACGTATCAAACTGTAAAAAGAAGAAAAAAAAAGAGAGAGAGAGCAAGATAAAAATCCCCCAAATTCAACACGTTTAAAATCCGGAGATGTAAATCAGGGAACTATATTGAGCAGGAATTCATTAGAAAATGGGCAAACCAGCTGGAACTTGATAAATGTAAAACTAAAAATATTTTACTCCACTGCATAATAAACTGCCTTCATTTAGCAGAGTAAAAATATCAATGATACCACTGATACCCAATCCTATCCAACAAACTACGTAGCACAATGACCAAAGAAGTTTGAAGAGGAGATATAATTGATGGGTTTAATTTTAAACTCCTCTCCTCTGCACTTTTCAGTCCTCGTGGACATTTCAGTGTGGATTAAACCTATTGATCACCTCCACCAAGTCGGGTGGAGAGGTTAAGCAAATTGCTCATCCCGTACCACTCTATAACGAGTCTCCTTCCCAAAGACACTTTCCTCCCAAAGCTCATGTTTCCTGCAGTCATTTGTATTAAACACCCATGAGTGAAGCCACAGAAGGAGCGAAAGAGACTCCTCTGGTCTTCCAAAAACCTACTTTTCCCCCATAGTATGATGTCTCTAGATCAGTGGTCTCCAACCCTGCTCCTGGAGAGCTACTGCCCTGCATGTTTTAGGTATCTCCTCACTCTAACACACCTGATTCTAATAATCAACTCGTTATCAAGCCCTTTGACGAGCCTCAGCTGCTTGATAACGAGTTAGAGTGAGGAGATACCTAAAACATGCAGGGCAGTAGCTCTCCAGGAGCAGGGTTGGAGACCACTGCTCTAGATGGACTGGATAGCCTGTGATCCCTGGGTTTATCCCCTGAAACTCTGGGACATTTCAACCAAGCTGTCTTGCAGGCTCTATTGGTCTTCCCTTTCGTCGTTCAAGGCACAGAGAGAATGAGAGGTGTGCCTATATATATGCATGTGAGGGTGCACGCGTGTGTGTGCTTTCTTTTCCCACGTGCTGAGAGTGTGTGCTCATGCGCTTGTGTGTGTGGGTGTGTATCGGTGTGTTTGAGACAGAAGGAGAGCCCAGAGGATTGACAGCTCTAGCAGTCATTACACGCTGGATTGAATGCTAGATTAGCCCAAAGTGGCTCAGGGTCAAGCGGCTGCCTGCTCCCTTTTGGCACTCAATGACTTTAATACCCGCTACTGTATTAGTCAATTACTTCAAAGGCTAGGCTGCCCTCTCGTTACCTCTCCCACAGTCTTGGTTCTTTTTATTGTATTTATTATTGATTTGTCTTTATTTATAGAGGATATATCCCTGAAAGAGAGTTAAATGTCTCAAAATGTGTTTTTAGGGAGTTCTTAAAGCATAGGAGTATGTGTAGTTCATGTTATAATGTTTGCAGGAAAAGAAAGTTTCTGTTCAATCTATTAAATGTATTTATAAATAGTGATTTCATTTAGTCTTTTGCTTGTAAAATGAACTAAGTAAGCGTACACAGAAGTGCTCACAGGAAATCTCTTGCTGATATAGATGAAAATGAATGTTTCCAATTATGATTTGTGAATTATGCTGACAAAAATACCACCTTCAATTAAAAAAAAAGATTAACTTAATATAACTTATATTTACGTGAAGGCATGTAATTTAAATTAAAAAGGAAATGTTTCAATAAATAGAAAAATGGAAAGAAACAAAGCCAGAGCAGTAAAGTTTTTCAGACTTTGGTCGTCTGACCATCAAAACATCACGTGAGGACTCAGTCATGAGATCAAGCTCCTCTGCTCTCCACCTCTCTACTATTCTCTCTGTCTATCACAGCTCCACTCCTCCCATTAGCTCTGATGTTAAATTGCTCTTGTGTGATTGTGTCATTGGGCTCTCCCTTCCCTTTCTCTTGGGTGACTGATATGACCTTTAGGTACACCGACTGACAATTACTGTCACAGAGAAATTGAATTATTAGCTTTCTCTGCCAACGGAGCCGCGGGTAGGTGGTTGGTAGTTGAGAGTAAAATGCTGTAATTACTTAGCTAAATTGCCATATTATATTTTTTCGCCACTCCTTTTTCCTTTTTCATTCTACTTCGTGAGTGATACAAAAGCAGGGTAAAAAAAAAAGAAAAGAAAAGTAAAGGTGTTCAGCTGTGAAGCTTGTGAAAGAAGGATTGTGAATGCCTCCCATAACCTTTTCAGGGTGTTGATTGTCAATAGGAACAATTTAAAAATGTCTACAAGGCTGGAGGGAGGGGTCCGACAGAAAGGTCGCTCGGTACTTGTTTTTTGTCTTTTTGCTTGTTGGTCAGTCTCTCTTTTTATATCTCTCTCTGTCTATTTTTCAGTCTCTCCCTTTCAAACAGCGAACAGCTGATTTGACCCTAACAGTGTTTCTCTTCTGTGTGCCTCCCTCGTTATCACACACAACACTTGCACATACACACCAGCCAGGCTGAACATAATCATATTTTGCTCTACTCTGCTTCTGAACAAGCAAATAGGTTCTTTTGCTTAGCAGCTTGTATCGCGGCCTGTCAGATCCCGCAGTTTGATTACAGTATCTCGCTATTTAGCAAAGCCAAAACTGCGCTGACGTTAATTAACCAGTATTCGAGGGGATGGATGACTGCGAGAGCCTTCGGAGGTCACATGGTTTCCTCTGAAAGCCAGAAGAAGAGGATGTGGAGATTTAAAAAAGGGGGAAAAAACAGAAAGATATGTATACGACATGGAGTCTCAGGGCTCCTTGTTTTCTCTTAACTCTCAGACATGCACTGAGCCTCATCATCCTCGCCTCGCACATCTCTATTAACCTTTTCCTCTCTTCTCCAAATACGCAGATGCACGCATAGATGCACAAACACACATCAGGCCTGCAGAGAGTAAACACTCATTAAAAGACAGATCCTGGAAAGATCTCGCCCTGCCTTCACAGTATTTGCCTTATCTTAAATGTCAGGAGGTGCACTCATTAGACCGTCTGTAATCAGTGTCTATTGTAAGCCTGTGTTTTGTGTATAATGAATGCAAATCGTGATTACCGTCTGCATTTACAGTAAGTAGAGTTACTGTGGAGAAATAAGAGTCACACATTGTTTTGTTTTTTTTTTCAACTCCCCAAGAGGTTTGAAATTCATTCAACACATTAATTGTCCTTCAAATGTTCCGTTTAGGTGAGGGAAAGAAAATGCCACTGCTGCCATATGTTTTTCTATTTGTGGGTGCAGTGATATGATAAAGAAAGAGTTAGATATGAGCGATTTACATAGCTTTTTTGAGTAGGTTGTGGCCATAAAACACTGCTGTGAACTGAAATATAAAAGAAACAGGTACATTGTGTATATAGGATCTGAGCACTGAACAATCATGGACAGAGTGAATAAGTAATGACCTCTCAACAAAACCTATACTTGTACAAAGCAATGCAGGCAAAAACTGTCCAAAAAAGAAAACAAAAAGCCCTCTTTCTTATTTTTAAAATTAATTTTTGATTAAATTGTATTTACACACCCATACTGTTGCACACGTTAGTAAATTAGGATTCACAGTCTTCACTGTGCCTAAAAATCTTATTACACTTAAATGTACTTGTTATTCCATGTTATGTGCTTTATATAAATCCCTCTTCTGTTGCCTTTCATGAGATCCTTCCCATCTCCCACGCTTATAAGGTTAGTCAAAGGTCAAAGGTGAGAGGGTGTCATATCTTGAACAAATTGTAAAACCATC
Organism: Scomber scombrus; assembly: GCF_963691925.1. NCBI lineage: Eukaryota > Metazoa > Chordata > Actinopteri > Scombriformes > Scombridae > Scomber > Scomber scombrus. Next base: position 10,832,491 of record NC_084991.1, read on the forward strand.
TGAGACAGAGTTGTGATTTGGGGCTGTATGGGTAATCTGCAACTGACTTGACTTGAAAGTATGGTTTTGTCCACCTGTTGCTATTTTATTGCTTATCTGGGCTTGGGATATGAATGACTGAAAACCTGGGGGGAGTCTTTACTGCATTTTTTAGGGATTACAGGACACTTCAAAGACTTCATGATATGTCATGTCAGTGCCATTGCCCCTTGAGTCATTTTGGTCATAGTGGGAATCCCATCTGAGACTGAGACCCACGCCAAAAGTAGTGTGATGGACAGGTTAAGGGCTTGACGCTGTGCTGTGGTGTAATCAGCTTCATTTTCATCAGTAATAAGGGGTTAGCAGCATAATTGTGGATTAGGAAGTTTTCCTGTAATTGGTGATTGGATTGCTCTGCTAAGGTTTTGGTTGGTGACTATGTGGTCAATGATGTCTGCAGATAATCATCTATCATAATACCATTCAACCTATTGGCTCAGTATTCATTTACTTCAAAACTTCCATTAAGATGCTGAACAATTAAAGTAATATTTTGTTATATTCATGTCACTGTGGCTTTATTTTGTGGCTTGAGAATTTAAAATATATTTTATTTTCATCCCTATTGTGCAACTTTGAAGGGTTTTTTTCCGTACATGCTTTCACACATCCTCTCCTTGAGTTTTGAGTGGTAGGTTTATGGCTTTGTGACTGAAAATATTTTCTCATTTATGAGGTAGTGCACTCTTATTCTATGATCCAGCATTTTCCTATGAGTATATACAATCTTGTCTGTGAAGAAGCAACTAATATTCTACAGGTCTTATCGATTTTTCTGTTCATTCACTACATAGCATCTAAAATAAATGTGCTATGAATCTCTGCTCGTTACAAGCCAGTAAAGACTGAGAGAGAAGTGCAAAGTGAGATGGAGAAGCAGGCAGAAGATGAAAGACCAAGTTGGTGTTTTATTCCATCAGCTATCATGTACAGTCGAGAAAGGTAGGGGCCAAAAAATATGTGAGCAAAAAAGTTGGAGGGAAAGACAGAGTGGGGAACAGACACAGAATGAGAGAGCCGACGGAAAGAAGTAGACCATAAGAGAGAAAGACACTGTAAATGAAAAGACGCAGAAAATAAGAGAGATGAAGAGAGGCGTTTGTATGATTTTTCTTCCTTAAGGTCGAGCCTGCTCAACCGCCGTAAAAGAGGGACAATTTGCACGCGCCATAAAGGACATTTATGCTCATTGCTGCGTCCCAGCAGAACCCCATTGCTCTTTGTTTTAATTGTCCATGAACAAGGCATTGTTCTGCAAGATCAGGGTCTGGAGAAAATTTCCTCAAACTTGTTCATTGTTACAAGGAACACATTATAGGGCCTTCATTATTTTCACTCTGATATAAAGAATATGTTATTTGAATTTACATAATTCTCAGAGCAGCTCCAAAGCCACTTCTATAAATAGCTTTATTCAACTTGAGCGCTGATTCAAATGAAGGGAGAAGTCATAATCTCTTACAGTGTTGTATCTTTGTCTTTCTCTCATAGCTATTTTGTGTGTATTTCCACACACAGTAAAGCCTCACAATATCTAGCCTTTGTATATTTCTCATTGAGTTTCTAATGCATGTCAAAATCACAGTTTTGTTTTGTTTTTTATGTTGTTGTTTTTTTGGGAAAAATGCCATGTGCAAACTAGCCAATAGGAAGATTCATTTGTTGTTCGCTTGCCAGATCCGTCTTGTAACACGGACAACTTTCTGCTGACTTTGCGGCATTTTAAATGAAGTTGTTGTTAGTACATTTTGGCAGGGGGTTGTCCCACTTTCAAGCACTTCTCTTGTTTCCAAGATTGGCCTCGGGGTGCTGTAACACAGCTCCCCTCCAGCTCAAACACACTGTCGCACATCCGCACACTGTCGAGCAAACAGACAAAAATCACACACAGCCCCTCCTCTGAAATGCACTTATGCCCGGCCCGGTTTGCCCTGAAGTTTGGTTAAAAGTGTCTTATAAGCTCTCGCTGCTTCTGCTTGGCTAGCGCGGCTGTGCCTGAGGACATGCAGTTGATCATGATCGTGCCATCACAGACGGAGGCAGCTCCAATAGCAGCGCATGACCAACTCCAACCTGACTACTCGGGGTGAAATAATTATATTTTTGTGGTTTGTTGGAGTCCAGAGGTTAGGCACAATGCTTGAAGAACATCAGTGCTTTTTCCCGCTACAGGAATTACATTTATAGGCAACTCTAGTTTCATTACACTTGATGTTGGCACAGCAATTTGGAAAGGAAGGATGTGATATATTAGCAGTATGTTAATCCCAAAAGAGCGATAAAGTGTATTAAAAATGAAGCCTTGTTAATTCTAATGTTGTTGGTGTGTGGCCCTTAGCACAGAACAGCCCCTCTGTTATTCAGTATTCACTGACGGTAAAGTTTATGTGGTTTCAGAATTATTTCACTACTCAGCCTTATTCTGCTCCCATGGCTGGACCACGCTGCTGGGCGCTACAGTATCCATAAACCCAGCCCGCAGCCTCTCACCTCTCGCCTCTCATTTCTCATAGTATTAATAATACAAAGGCATCCATAAAGTGGGAGCTGTGCTTGTATTACAACAGCACTGGCCCAGGATATAGCCAAGGTCGCCACAAGGCTGAACTGTTATTCTCCCCGCGCGTGGTGAGAGGCGAACCACCGGTCATTCCAACAGATGGAGGTGAGGGCCAAGACCGAGGCGCATATTTCTCTCTCTTTTTTAAATATGCAACGAGCGAGCCGTCAGAGACCTCTCTGGGTTGTGCCACGCGTAACCTTTTTATGCAACAGCGATGTCATCTGCATTCTTTGTTGTGTTAAGAAGAGTTAAATGACCACTTGGGATGGGTATGGTCTGACCTTTAACCCGCAAGGATAATGAGTGAGATAAGGAGCGTCAGGTATAATAGGCTGTTAAGGTTGATAGTATAGCAGAGGGCAAGTAGGCCTCTCATGCTCACTCTCTCTCGTCTTTGCTTTCTGTCTTTTTCTCGTCTGTAAAGATGATGCAGACACAGAGGAGCAATTACAGAGAGAAACAGGCTTCCATTTCCATCTGACAATGGAATAAAAAGTCCTTGGCCTCCTTGCTTAGGCATGCAGACAGCCAGAGAGTTACAAGCAGCTGAGGAGGGTGACAAAGGCCAACAGTAACCCAGCATCTATTCTCAGACTAATGGTCCTCACAGGTTTCAGAAATATGGTCTCGAAAATGAATTTCATGATATTTCTATTATTCATTAATTCCCAGACAGAAGTAGGGAAGGAGGAGAAAGGAAGAGGCAGAAAGGCGTCTGTGATTATTGATTACAATGCTGAAAATATAATGAACTAGGTATGAGGATTGAGTTTTCCTCATATATTTGGTGGCCCCGCCTGACTGTCACAACTGTGCGTCTGTCTCGCCCGGTGTCTCCGTCTAACCGAAAAGGGCACATTTGTTGTATCCATGCTGTTGTGTCAAGAAGATGGGTGAAAGAATAGATCCCTCTCCCCCACGTTTGAAACAATCACATGCCTAGGAATTCATTTGTCTTGGTTTGGCTTTGTCTCCAAGGTGACACACAAGCGGGGGGCTTCTTTTGTTGCGCAAAATTGATGCCGCTAACAGTGTAATAAAAATGTCCAAAACTTGCAACGCTGTTTGAGGAAGAGCTTCTTTTGTTCCTGGAGAAGCTCTTGTACCGAGGAGATAACTGCAAGCTGTGTTGGTGGCAAGATTAATATGTTGCCCAGTTAGACCAGGGTGTTTTCTTACTCCGGCTATATCTCTGGTGTCAACATCATAGCTCTTCTTTTGTGTTCCCCACACTTTGAATTTGGCTCTTGATTGCGCTGCTGAGAGGTAAACAGTACAGTGTGCTGACAGATAGCACATTTATCTTGCTTTATAGCCTCCCTTTGGTGCCAAATGATATTGCTGCCATCAGGTTTAAAATACTCCACTGCTACAGAGTAGCCTCATTCAATCATTAAAGGTTGACTTATCAGGGGAGTGGGACGATAAGTATCATACATAGAGTTTGCAATTGCTGAATACAATTGGTGACAAGTTTAAAATCAGATGAAGCTAATGATTTTTTTTTGTTTGAGGTTAAATAAAGGAAGCAGAGGGATACTTTTTAATTCTTTCTTATACTATTCTTTATTTATTTAGTATTTTTTCCCCTTCTCTTTTTTTTTTTGGGTCTCATGACAAACGGTAACCTGACACGGCTGAATTACTGAACTGTGTCTGAGGACTAATGAGAGAAATTTCCCCAGAGAATCTTTATCTATTGCTCCTCAGAGAGCACCTTGGGGACTCACTCTCCTGTCTGTCACCTCCACACACACACACACACACACACACACACACACACACACACACACACACACACACACACACACACACACACACACACACACACACACACACACTCATACACACAAGGTCCTACCCCCCACCCCCCCACCCCCAAACCCCTCCAACCACACCACCCCACCTCTCAACACCGCTCTACCCTTCTACCTCTGCCCATCATCCCCTCCCCACCCCTGCGCCACCACCCTCACTCATTGACACCCCTGTTTCCTCTAACACTATCATGTAGCACAGCCATTTCACTTTTGCACCTTGCAATTAAAATCAGAGGAGAGGCTGAGGAAAAGAATACTCTTATACTTTCAACCCCTCCCTCTCCTCCTCCTCCTCCAGCAGCCACCACTCTCCTATCTGCAACACACAACCTTTAATGGTTCCTTTTATATCTTTTTTTTTTTTCTTCTCTCCTACGTGCGATACACATAGACATAATACGTGTTAGAAATCCAGAGTTTACGTGAATGGCAGGCATGGAATTAATTAACAAAGGAAATCTCACAACAGCTTTTCAGTTGAGGTAGATAATTTCAAGTTTTAGTTTCTGCTCCTACGATAGCAGCCGGAGGCAGCTGTGGCGAACACAGTAGTAAAAAGAGGAGGGAAAAAAAGGTAAAAAGTGAGATTTGTTGTGCCAACTTAAAAAGCATGAGGAGAGTTGAAGAGTCCGTTCTCTTCAGCCCAGTAGACTTAACTCTTGTAGACAGCGTGTCTGTTCAGAGAAGTGGTTTTACTGTGGTGGGCAACACAGACGTCTTGTCCAGCCTTAACGCACACAGACACACACAAACACAGAGATCACATACAGTTGTGCACACCCACACAAACTCACACACCGTCGCACAGTATCTCACACACACACACACACACACACACACACACACACACACACACACACACACACACACACACACAAGCACACACTTGTGAAGTCAAAGAAGCCTTTGATCTTCAGTGTTGCTATACTGATCTCTGCAGGATCCTCCCACAGCTCTCTTGTGTTTTTTTTTTTTTTGTGCATGTATGTGTGCATGTGTGTGTGGCCTGGCATAACTACAGTGTGAAATACATGTGGGTGCTTTAAGTTAAAAAGGTAGCATTAAAGTTGATGACTGTATTTTAACTGTTACTAACAAACATTCTAAAAGAACAAGTCTGGTTATATAAGTATTGTTCATGTTATCAAAGCCTGATGCATTATAGTGTATTCCTCTGTGCCACAGATTTCCATTGTTGTCTTGCAACTATTTAAAAAAACATAAATGAGCCACAATGTTGCATTGTGTAACATGTTCCTTCATTACAAACATAGGAAATGTAGTTTATTCTGAGTCAATTCCCCAATGTCCGCTGCTACAAATACTCACTAGTGCACCAAATCCACAGCTCAAAATAGTCCCCAAAAATATGAACAATTTACCCCTGTGGCATTTGTAAAAACTACAGTATCCAGCTGCTTTAAGAAGTAGTTGGAATGAAAGGATATAGTCATAAAATCCATGGTTTCTTAGGATTTACAGTCTTCGGTAGGATCAAGTGAGCCTCAGACAGGCTGCAGAAGTTTGAGGGTTTTGCAAGGCACACTTACAGTTTTTTATGTTTTTTTCTGTTGTTGTTCATTGGATTTTATCGGAAAAATCAGATCACAGAAAGGTCCCAAACTAGTTATTGGATCACATTTAAAAGCGGAATCGTTTGAAGGAAGTAACCAGGAATAATAACCGATCATATTTTCAGATGTAAGAGATGACAATCAGCCTAATACGGGTATCCACATGTGGAAAACATTACTGTTTGTGTGTGGTTTCTAAGGCTGAGTAATTCAAAAGTTGTTCAAAGTAATTAGGATATTTCACGTAATGTGGATGATCCAGGAAATTGCCTACAAAATGAAACAGGTGGTAAGTAATCTCTTGTGAAAGAAGCCATGCCAACTGTGAGCCAGTCTCTTGCCAGACAAGTTAAGAACGCCGCCTGTGTTTTAATAAATGTGAAAGGGATCTGTGGTGTTTGGCTGGAGGGAACCAGTCAACAAACAAGAGCAAAACTGCCGGGTGTAATCTAGACACACACACACACATGTACACAAACATTCACACACGCGAAGGCCCCGTGGGAAAACATCATCACACATCGAGTCAGAGATCACAGCTATGTAAACAATAGCTGCTGATTAGTGTTACATTACTGTTCAATTTTTTATTTGTACCAAATTGGAAATCTGAGGGGCGCTGAGTTCCTTGATATTAAACATGGATTAGCAATGTCTAAGCTCGTTGCCCAGACATGAGGGAGTGTGAGGGGAGGCGGAGGAGGGGGGGGGTTGTAGACGCTGCTCTTTCCCCTTGGAGGCCATTGATTTCCTGGCTACTTACGGCCTGTTTGTATGTACGGACACACTGAAGTGTAAGCTTGTTAAATGTGAAGTGCATCACCTGTCACCCGCCGGTCCCCGTCTCATCTTCCCGGGGCTTATCAGCGCACACATACACACAGAGGGATATCTGGCCATTCTGCAAATCAGATTTAGATATTGCACGTGCTGCAGGTCTCATCTACGATATGACGACGGCTGTTATGGTTTGAACACAAGCTCAGAGGGTGACACGGCACAGACTAAATAGGGTGATCATCCACCTCCTCTCCTTCTTCAGGCTCTCTGATATAGATAGGTAGCTGCTGTTTTCACTTTAATGGAGCATGGTTATGTATGGATGGTGTGTGGTTATAGATTCGATCTAGAGTTATTCTTCTTTGAACTGGCTAAGAACACTGGTTGAGATCTCCTCCATAGATTCAAATTGTGCTCTTATCATTTATAAATGCATTTTTCATCTCATCCTTAGTAGAATATAGTTTGACCTGACCCCAAAACTATTCATAAGCGAAGGCCCTCTTTTGATTGTTTCTGTTTGTTCCTAAGAACTGAAAGCTTCTATTTCTCATGAAACAAGCTTTCTATCTGGCCTTGGTGTGCAGTAGTGAAGGATAGCCCAGGTGATTACAGTCTGGAGTCTGCTCCAGCTTATTATGCCAAAACATCACTGGCCCCTTCTCCAAATATATCATAAATAATTATTACAGAGTGCATGTTCAGTGCTCTGGGCCATGGATATAACTTGTTTAGTTTCAAACACACCCCAATCAATATAAGCCTGTCATCTAAAATTTATGAGAACACCAGCTTGTATTTTATTTATTTATCTATTTATTTATTTATTTCATTTGGCTGCTTGCGTCCAGCCTCTTGTTCTTAACTAATCTTGCTGAGTGTGTGTACTGTACGTCGTTTGTGTGTGTAATTTTCGAGAGGCGGTGCGCATACCTTTTGTGTGCATGCCGACGCGTGTGTGTGTCTGTGTCTGTGTGTGCATGTGTACGGCATCTCGGTCCAGCAAGCAGCGCCACTCGAGGGACCCTGGAATTATGGATTGAGGACAGGAGTCATGCGATGATTGACAGCCGCATTCCGTTGGAGGTGATTAGGTGCGCGAGGCCCAAAGAAAACAGACATGATGGAAATTTCAACATCCCTACTCTAATTTCTGCTGTGGGTAATTATGATACATGATGATCTGCAGACATCATTGGCCACACAGTCCGCTGTGCTCAATCTCTCCCTGCTCTCACTGTCTCTCTTGTTCTCTCTCCACCTCAGTATCCCACTCACACATGCAAACACACGCACACACACACAGACACACTTCCATATAAGCAGCGAGGCATCATAATATAGCAGTTTATCAGTTTGTTTTTCAGATTTTAAAGGATGAGTTCAATGCTTTAGGAAATATATGCATTCACACTGTCACATTTATACTTAGGAGCCACACTGTGTAGAATCTTTTACAAAACTAAGCTAACCAGCTGCTGGCTCTAGCTACATATTTATTGTACAGAGTGGTATCGATCCTCTCATCTAACTCTTGGCAAGAAAGCACATGAGTGTGTTCCCAAAATGTCAAACTATTTCTTTACACAATGGTGACACAGAGTTTAAATTGTACATCTTGGAGTTAGTCCTTCATTCCAAAACTATCACATTTCATTTAACTAAACAAAATTGTAGTCAAAAGCGTAGTGCAGTTTATTGATGGCGAAACTAATCAGGGAAGAATTTAACTGCTGCATTAAATCACGACGCCAGCCATCCAAGAATCAACAACCTCAACATGCACACACTCTTACTCAAACACACACACACACACACACACACACACGCACGCACACTCCGGGAATATCTGTGTAAGCCACCAGTCTACTATCATAGCTCCCAAGCCACAGTGGAGGTGTTAGGATCTGAAAGTTACAATATTCCTCCCAACAGTTTCTCTCAGCTTCACCTCTCTCATGTGCTCCTCACTCTCCACCCCACCCCATCTGACAAAAGCTGCACGTCCTGCTCCCTCTCCCCCATGTCAGGTGCGTTTAGCATGGCTTTGAACGCCATGCCTCCATATTTTATTGAACACTTTGTTGGTTGATGCTGGATTCTTCCACAATGCCTAGCGATGGGTTCATGCATTAGAGATGTGAGCTTTGGATGGGGGCCAGAGTAGCATGGAAATAAAATATAAAAGATATCGAGGGGCCGGAGTGTGTTTCTCTCTCTGTTTTGGTGGACTGTATAGAAGTCATTGTTATTTAGCATTTCAGTATTAGTTCATGCTCGCTGCAAAAATCTATGAGTGCTCTCACAGATTCTCTCTCAAGGATAAGAGCGCTCATAAAGCTCTTATCCTCCGTGTATCTGACTGTTGCTCATTGACTTGTTTTCTTCTCTTAGCAGGCATGTCTATTACATTGTTTTTTTTCAGGGTTTCCCTTGCATCTGAACTCAGTTTTGGCAGTGTGAGGTATTCGACCTCCAGAAAATGGAGAGACAGTTGGTTTTACTCTCTGCCGTTCTCATCCAAACTGTTGCTTTATCTTGTTATGACGTTACAGTCTAGCATAAGAAAAGCTGTAAGAAAAAGTAACTGGAAGGCATCTGTTACAGCTAACATTATGACACATCTTTGTGACCTTTTGCTTTCAACTGAAACACATTCTTGAGTTGAGTGTGTATAGACTGTGGTTTATTTGCATATCTAAGGTGAAGCCCGTTTGCCCTTCATATACAGCAGGTGAGAAAATACTGATTAATCCCCCAAAGGGGTGAGTGTAAAACACATATCTGCAACCTCCTGATTGTAATGTGTAGCAATAGGAAAATTAGACACTGAAATGTGTCAAGCCTTAAATTAGCACTCCATATTTTAGTACCATTTCCAACAGTGGCACATTTCAAAGGCCTCTGCAGACAAGAGGCATCTCACTTGTTGTCAGACAGCCTTCTATCACCTCTGCATCACTTTTCCTACATTTGCATACGAACTTGTTTCTATGAGAGCCATTGAGTCAAGAATTGGGGTATTTTTTTTCACACTACTTTTTCTTTTGTTTTCACGTTTCAACGTTTTGTAGAATTACAACCAAATAATGTTCGAAAGTAATCTTAAACTCAGAAGTTAATGCTGGTGTTTAGCTATTGGATTCTTGACAAACATTTGTAAATATGCTACTAGAAAATCTGTTCTTGGCTTTTTAATGCTTCCCAGTCATGGTTGCTTATTTGTCTGAGGGCTGCTGTAATTGTTGGGGCATTCTTCGACTGCGACGCCACAGCCAAACAGATGTTCCATTTACAACTAACAATTACACACAGAGGAATCTCGGGGAGAGGGAAACAGCACAAGTTTATTTAAACTAAATCTTCACATGACGTGCCCTCTCCAGCACCTAGCAGATTTATTTGAGACGAAACAGTTTGTGCTGATTCTCTCATTTACTTCTCAACCCCCTCAGTCCGGGGAGCAATAATCTGGCTTCCTGTAGACTAAACATAAAATTAAAAAGCAATCTGGCTGTGCCGTATGTTTTATAGAAATCTCCCAAAAAAAAAAGAACTCACATCAGCGACTTTTACAGATAAAAGTGCCACGGCTCGCCAAGTGAAAAGGCGGATAAAAAAAATGAATATCTCTTTTTTTTTTCTCATATTCCTCTTTTCGCCTTTGCATATGTTAGAGCAGCTTGATTAACGGCCGGGCAGACCAAAAGCTAATTATTTTATTGAGTTGGGGGACGAGGCAGGATCCCACCCCGGGGATTTGGCTTTGGCTTTGGCTGCAAAATAAAAAGGGCCCCACGTGTGATGTGTGATTTCTCCCTCCTCCTGGTGCCCGTCCTGCACGGTGACAGCAGGATGAGCCCCAGGTATGGGTGGTCTCATCTCTCGTCTATCAATAAGGAGCTTACTAGCCGTACTGGAAATGGGAGGGAATACAATACCGTTGCAATTTGATTTTAAGCCCCACAGGTCAATCTCCTGAACCCCTTTTTCAAGCAGTTCCTTTTATCATTCTTTTTCCCCATCCTTCAACTCTCTCTCTCTTTTGCTTTCTCTCTCTGAATCTTTATCACTCACTTTCTCTTTCATTCTCTTTTGCTCTCTCTCACTCACTGTCTGCACTCTTTTTTTGCTCTGTGCTAAACTGTTACTGTGATTTTATTCTTTTCAGAGCTGCCGGTCCATAGGGGTTTGTGGTTAAATAAAAAATATGCAGCAGTCACAAGTTCACAATGTGAATGTCATAATGACATTTCTTTCCTGTTTCCAGCATGATCAATGTTACTCTGATTTATTTTGTGTATGTAATTAGCAGTTAATAACTATTTTACCTTTAAGTTTTGATGGCTTTAAATTTCCAAAAAAGTACTAATCTATGTGTTTGTGCAGGGACTACAGGCTGGTCAAGTTAAGATTTCATCAAAACAAACAAACATAGATCAACCCATTCCCTTTTAACAGGAGTTCTGCAATTCTATATCCCATCAACACCTCCCCTGCATCTTTGACTCTCTTGTGACAAATATTTCAACACTTGAACACATCTCAGAAGAATGTGTCGTCAGAGTACATTTTTTCTTCATAACTGCATTTATTACATATCTTAATACATTTATGAAAGCCTCAGCAGTATTTGTGTATTTACTCACTCACTGATGATTGATTCAGTAAGGTAGAGTTACTATTTGATGATATACACCATGCAAACCTGCATATAATGTGTGTCTGTGTGTATGCATACATGCACATGCAGCCTTCATGCACTGTAAGCGTGCACAGCTGCCCATGTGCATGCCTTTGTGTGTTCTTGTATGCACCTGCCTTTCCTTGTCTTGTATCTGTGTCGCTGTATCTGTAGTATCTGATTGACCTTGCATCCCTGTCAACAAGATGTGGCCCCTTGGCTGTGAGCAGAAAAAAAAAGGAAAAAAAAGAGATGAATACCTTTTATTGGCCACTTTTATCGAAGTCGGCGTGCATGGTGGACAACAAATTGGCTTCTTCATGTCTCCCTCTCCAAATGCTAAGGTTAGGCTTTAATTGTGGCACCTGGGTTGGAAACCAGCAGAGTTATAGACAAAATAGCGATGCTCATGTCAGTGGACGTGTTGTGAATAGTTCACATAATACCAGTGTATACACAGTGGACACGGAGCCAGCCACCTTTGCTCCTCTCCCCTGTTCTCGCTGAATAAGAATCTGACATAAATTCTGCACATATAAAATTAGTAAATGCCACTGTAGCCGTAGTTAAATATCACACAAACCCCTGGGGAGGAGGGCGGGGGGAAGGTGCCGGCAAGTTACCTTGGCCTATTTTTTTGTGTGTGTGTGGTGGGGGGGTGGAAAAAAGCCAAGGGGAGGGGGAGGGAGTTTGACTAAAAGGAGAAAAAAAAGGAATGGCGGGAGGTTAGAGAAAAAGAAAAGGGTGAAGGGGAAGGAAAGAAGGAGGGAATACAGCTGTACATCGTCAGAGAGGGTGGGGTGGGAGTCGTGGCGGGCTGCCTGCGACAGAATGTTGCTTTCAGATACAGAGCTGTCATGCTTCACACTCCCTCCTCTCCCCCCGCTGCTCTCTTTCCTTTCTTCATATTGAAACTATCAAATAAAACAGCGTCGTGCAGAAAACCTCTTTCTTCAGCCTCTCATATGGCATCATTAGGGGTTAAGTGCAGTCTAATCTATCCCCTAATAAAGTTACTTTGAAGTGAGGAAAAAGGGTGGAGTGGGGCCAGGGGTTGTTCACACAGACTATTTAGTAAATTAGCTCAGCCCAAGCTTCACTTGGGAAGGCTGGAACACTGCTCAATGTGAAATCTGAACCATCATTGTTCAGCTATGTTGATCCTTGACGCAGCACATCAGAAATTCTTGCAAAATGTTGGTTGTTGGACACATGTTTGCTCCATGATCAGTTTGCAGTTCAAGAAATAATTTTGTTTGATATTTTTCACTTTGGTTGTTATAAAAATGTTTGAGCAGGAAGTTCCACAAGTAAAACACTTCTACACCAAGTAGTGGCTGTAGACTGTAGAGTTATTTGAGGTAGAGGAAGTCTCGTTTCCATTTTTATCCTCTCACATTAATCCTGCTCCATCTCCATACGTTTTTTTTTTCTTTTTCATTTGCATGACTTATTCTCTTTCCATCAGTTTCCCCTACTTTTCTGTCCTCCCACACTCAGCCCCTCGCTGTGCCTTACCTGGCCCCTCCATCCTCCTATTTCTGTACCAGCCTGTTGCTTCCACAGCCTGAACCTGGCAAGGTGCCAGCACTGGGCGGGGATGCCCCCCTCCTTATTAATTTACCAACAGATTGCCGTGGGCTGCTCACAGTTCACTGATGGGGTGTTTACAACAGTTAAATGACGAGCCGACAGCCATTAAAGCCGTAATGTAGCACAGCATTGCAGAGCAAAGACTCAACTGCCCCTGTTTTGTCTGGCACACAAGATGATACCGAAGACAGTGCCGTGCCTCTTGTTGGCATTTCAGCTTAATTGGAAGTCCTGGGCCCCAGCCAACACCAACAGCCAAGATACAACAAGTCAACAAACAAATACACACATGCACATTTTCTGTCACAAGTGAGACACGCATACCTACACTTTAAATTGAGTGATTACATCTGAAATGGGTGACCTATATGGGGGAATTTAATTTACATGTTAAAATGTTTGTCTTTGATATAGATTGAGTATTGACTAAATGTTTCCTAATGGGAAAAATATTTTTATTAATTGCTCAATTTGCCTTAGAAAACGTTAATATGTGCTACAGATTTTGTTAAATAAACCTATCATTCTCTAGTTATTCCTTCATTAATTGAAACATAAAGTACAATTTACTCTATGGACAGCTATTGTTACAGCGGCTTACCTGATACAAAGCAGCTCAATGTGGTAGTGATTTGCAGAGTAAATGTTATTGCACTTGCATGCATCAACACCACATGGTTTTGTGTCTTTTGCTGGAAATTTTGCTGGAAGGGGGCAAGATTCTTTCTCCAAAGGGATAATGTTAAATTACTCCAAACCGTTTAGTGTCCAACACACAAAATGGCGTTTTTTTGACCATATGGAACCCTTTATGTAATGTTTTCCTTGTTGATATACAGAATCTGTAACAAATGATAATGGTTTGCAGCTGCAGATGGATGAGGCGGAGTGTCGGTCAATGGCTTGATGGCTTCAACATGAGTTGTGTTCCCCACCCAACATTACCTGTCTTGATGTGAAGTTTAAGACTACTTTATTCTATCCAGTTTGGATAAACTGGCAGATGGATTTAGGATGGAAATTAAAAATTGCAAAAAACAAGCTTTGTACAATACTAAGAAAGGTCCATGTGAGAGAGTTTAACTGTGTTAACTGTGCAGCTCAATCACAAGGGAAGTAAACAATTTCTTTGCAAAGGAAAAAGTGATTCAATTAGATTCACTTAATAAAGAATGCAATGTCACATTACTTGTTTTCTAGAATCATATTGATTTGATCTTGCATGTCAATGCACAGAGGGATTGATTTTGTTGGTTTTTGAAAAGCCCACAGCCATGACTATATCTACCAGTGTGTGACAGAATCATATCAGAACAATAATAGAGTATATCTTTGATAACTGCATATAATTATGGAAGACTGAACAGCTGGTAACCTGATGATCACTGATTTATGTGCATATTGATCATGTAGATCCTCTAACAGATGGATACAAATGCACTTCATTTGAAATCTACTCTTTTATTTTTACCTTGAAGAAGGTGAGATGTCTGGATGTAAAGGAGAGATAAGCACAAGATGTTGTTAAACTCCTGTCTCAGTCACCTCTAACCAAATTGTTCCTGAAATGGACATAATGCTTGGTACAATAGGTGGTTTGATAGAGAGCAATGACTGCAAACAGTAAAGAAGAGATGGGGGTAAAAAGGCTAATTGTGACAGCTCCTTTAACACAGCATACGGAAACGTGTGCTCTATGAAAGGTATACTGTCAGTGACCACCAAAAATATGGAGGCGAAGCGGTGACAAGTTGTATTACGGGGCAAATAGCCGAGTTTTTGAGAGGGCCCAATTTGTCATCTCCAATAAAGGCCATTGGTGCTCAACAGTCTGGGCTCATTGCCCAATGGCTGGTTAGAGCCAAACTGATTGGATGTAATGTCTGACAGCTGTCGGGGGTCTACATGAATTGAGTCAACTTCTACGTGTCATGCCAAGTTTCTGTACATCAATATGTATAAGGCGCACAAAGAGGCAGAGAGGGCAAAGGAGAGTGAGAGCAAGAGAGGCTGCTTTACAACAAATGCGCGACTGCCTGTTGTGGTAACAAGAGGCCCCATCTGGTGCTGCTTTAGGTCCCCCAGGCTCCGAGTGTAGACACAGAAGAGCTTGGCGAAGCGGGAGTGGTGATGGTGGTAGTATGCGAGGTTAGAGGGTAGGATTGGGTAGGTGGGGGTGTTGTGTGGTTGTCGAAGGGACACCCCAGGCTGTGGAGGCAGTTGGGTGAGAGAGTGTCTGGGTCAAGAGGGTCGACTCTATGGATTACCTCAGGGGTCTGGAGTGTGACAAATGGGCTAATGTGGTAGAGGGAGAGATGGGTGGGCATGACATCAGCCCTGTAGGATAGGTTTAGTAGTTATATACTGTAGCTATGTGTAGCGAGTTTGTGTAACCTGGTATGAAGTTTTGTGAAAATGAGCATGATGTGTTAAAATTCCAATACATTGCTCTGTGCACAAGAAGGACCATACTTCCTTCCTCACTCTGAAAATATTATGGAAATGTAACCTACTATCAGGGTAGTGGAAGGTGATACATGTTTCCTCTGCAGGTTCATTTGCTTTGCTTGAGTCTCTTGGTGTGTTTTTCCATGTGTGAATCACACAGGTTTAAACCCAATGAGACACTAAATGCTGTAAGGTTGCATTCATTTGCTTTTGTTGTGTAAGATCACAGTAATGGTTCAGTTTAGCCAAGACAAAGCAGCTGGTTAAGATAAGGGAAATTGGTGGTTTTGCATCAAACATTCTATTCAACAGTCCAAAATAATAGTATGAAGTGAAACCACAAACATCTCAACAGTGTTATCATTTACTATAAGTATGTATGACCATATGTAACACTTTTAGGAAAACAGGAAAAGCACAGGTGTACCTAATACCAAAAATCTTTTAAAGTGCCAACTGTGAACCTTTTAACTGGTCCACGTGATGAACACTTGAAAATGGTTGTTTGTGTTTTTGTCATTTAACACTATTATCACCACTTCCTTATGTAACTGAGAAAAATGCAAAATCTCATCATGCATATACTGTACACCAGATTTCAGTTTCTACTGCGTGATTTCTCGTGTTGTCATCACCTACTCGCCTTTAAAGCAGTTCATGCATTTTTCTTGCAGGTGCATTTATGTGCAGGTAGACTGTTTCGTGGGTGTGCAGTTGCTTGTAACACTCATGCGCACCCCCCCCCCCCCCCCTTTTTTTTTTTTTTTTTTGCCCTGGGATGTGAGGTGGATCAAACCCTTGGGCTTTTAGTGGATTTCAGAGCTTTGTTACTGATTATCCAGCCATTAGCGGTCTCTGTTTGATTTCCTCTATCGATTAAAGGCGATCCCCAATCAAACAAGCTTTATTGATGAAACAACACAACCTGCCGGCCCCTGGATAAACACAACGAGGCCCCTTGTGTGTATGCTGTCGTCATTGGGGGCGACAACACCGGTCTGGTTCTGGAAAAGTCTTCACATTTCATCATGACTGAACACACCGCTGCGGTTTCCCATTAGAGACTTGTAGAAGAACTATCGTTGACAGCACAAGCAAAGTGATTAGATGCCATATTGTTAGCGCTGCCATCTTTTATATACAATATTTATCCTATTGATTTCTTTTGATTAAAAATCTAAGCAGGCAGCGTTTGCTTGTCACTGTGAAAATCTTCATATTTCCCTCCTTTGTTGAAGGATGTGTGTCATGCGGATTAATATTTCAAAGTCTGGTAATTCATTTATGACAGGCAGGGGCTGCTACTGGGGAGAGAGAAGAAAAAATAGACGTGTTTTCATAAAGCATATTGAGAAAGAACAACAACCGTGTCTGTTGATGTTTTCATTTATGTGTTTGTCAACGAGGTGCCACGAACTGCCAACGAGGGAGTCGGAGAGCGAGAGGAAAAGAGAACATGTTAAATAATACAAGAAATTACACGGCAACTTTCTTCCTCCGTGTCGGGAGAACAGATTTGTGTATCTATTATTTACACAAACATCTTGTTAGCTAAGGAGTAAGCAGTTTGTTTACTAAATATGTGTTTTGGGTTGGAAGAAAACACTGCGGTTGCATAATTCATGCTCCCCGGCATTGTTTGTTCACACGACTCAAGCATTGTAAAATGTTGTGGTGTCAGGCACATCCCTACACATTAAAAATAGACTAGTGCAACACAGCAAAAGCTCCTGCTTTCCAGTCGCTTATTCAGACTCACTTTCGCACATTAATATTGCAGATTGTACACTGGCACGCCGAGGCTTTGTGTGTGTGTGTGTGTGTGTTTTTGTGTATGTGCACACGCTTGCATGTGCCTGTTTTTACCTCCTGTTTGCTAATGCGCCTTGTCTAAGAAAACAGAAGCAGAGGATTTTTCTGCTTCCCCCACCTAAAATTAATCCTCATTTTAAACGTCTGCTCTGGTAGCAGATCAGGCCAGGTGAGAGATTGTCTTCCTTTCCCGCCTTCAGGGCATCTCAAGCTCCATTTAATCCAAATGCCAATTTGTAGCACACAAATCGGGGAAGAGGTTGGAGCCAGCTGCCTGGTTGGCTGGCTTGTTTGGGCATTTTGTGCACATGCAGTACAAAGGTGTGTATGTATCTGCATGTGTGTGTGCGTGTGCACATGTGCGAGCTTCTGTATGAGGGTTTACACCGGGCCTTCTCAGCTTGGTGCATCTATAATTGGAGAGCAGGGAGCGTCCGGAGGTGTGGGGTTGTCAGTCACTGTTTAGGTTGCCCCGGGGCCCCTGGCACTCCTGTGGGTATCAAAGTGGTGCTAATTAAATGTGGGCCCCGCCGTACGGCCCTCCACATCACAGGGCCAACGGAGAGCCCCCGCTCGGCTGTCCTCTCCGTGCCTTTGAGAATCTGCTGCTTGCACTAATTACCCATTGTCCAATTGACTTGCCCATTCTCACACAAATTCAACACACACACACACACAGACGAACACATTTCATCCCCTATCCTTCTACCAACCCCCATCCCTGTCCCCATCACCAGCCCCCCACCCCCTCCTCTATATTTATTATTTTATATTTTCCCTGCCCACTCTGTCTTTGGCTAGCCAGCCTAATTAATCTTATGGAAATCTCCTCCAGCCAAGGTTGGCCTCCGATGTTTGTAATTTGATTTGGGGATGATAAAAGTGAAAGCCAGGTTCTGGGATGGTGAAGGAACAGTGTCATTTCTCTGTCCTCTCGCCCGTCCCCCTCCACATCCCAACACTCAGGAGACGCGTGGGGGCTATCAATCTTTCCCACGTGCCCAGCAAACTGATATCCCAGAAAATTAACTTCAATTAATAACAGAAATCCCCTGATGCAGCTGTGGAGGCAAGCCGGGGCTTTGAAGGAGAACCTTCAAAGATGTCTCTCTGCAAGTCTTTTATAGGCCAGCTGGGGAGGGGTTTTCTTTTCATTATCATCAGCCACCATTTGAACACTCACTTTTCCCTTTTTTTTTCTTTTCTTGTCTTTCTTTTTTTATTGCCATGGACATTTAAATAAAACCGCTGTCAACACAAAAAATCGATTACATTCCCTCTGGCTAGAAAAGCAAAAACAAAATGGCTGTTCATTATGAAACTACACAACCTGGCCTCTGCCTTTGTGTGCTCAATAACTCTCTCCAACGAGACCTTGTTTGTATGAACTGAATATTCGCTAAGGTCAGCCATCACATTAGCTTATTGCTGTTTACAGTGAGGGTGAGGGTGAAAACCTTTGGGTGAGGCTGAAAGTTCGACTTTAATGTGGTATTGAGGAGGCGGGTTGTGAGTCACAATTTACTGTGTTCTAGAGGTTCATGCTGGGAAGCAATTACATAAGACCTTAAAACTTACCTCCTTTCACCTCTTTACTATTTGACATTTAGTTAGACGTAAAAAATAAAATCATGGAGATCAAATGAAGGAATGCTGATTTTCTTATGTAAATATATCATCAATGTGTTCTAATGTAGACAGTTTCAGATGTGGATATGAAGCGTGCTTATTGCAGAAATATTGTATCGCCATGCACTTTATATTGCCTGATAACAAGATAATTACAGTAACAAGAGTGGTAAATACATGTTTGAGGTCAAGACAAATTTATTTCTAAACTATACAATAACACACGCATTACATATCTTTGCCAGGGTTTTCAGAAATACATTTAAGTAATCCAGTTGTTTGGATATAAACAACTTGTTTGTGTCAAAACGTTTTAATCAGATTTTAAATGCTCAAATATTTATTGCAGTCACCATCAAAAAGCTACTATCAGACTATAGTTATGACTGAGTGATAATTGAAAGTCCTTTAAAAACCTCACAGTAAGAATTTAATATTAATTTGCACATTTCATGATGCAATTTTTAACATTTCTGCAATCTGAAACTTTTTTCCATTCTTGGAAAACCACAAAGGTTTAGCTTATAACTTACTTGTATTAAATGAGCTAATGTTGTTGTCGATTGTCAAGGTAAGAGCCCTTCACACCTTTGGTATACCTACACAGGTGTTTTCACTTAATTTGCCTAATTAAACCTCTGCTGCATTCTGAATCACATACTTCTATGTTTTGATTTTAGTATGCACTGCTGCTGTCCTCACAAAGTATGTACTGTTGCATACAGTATGCATACAATTGGGACATATTACTTCTATGTGCTGTCATTTGTCTGTGCTCTCAGCAGCTCAGTCAATATGATGTATCTGGGGTCAGAAAAAATGCATGCTGGCTTTCATCCAGCCCTAAAGAACAGCTCCAGGCTTTGAAGACAATTTGACAAAGTGGCCAAAATATGTAAGTACAACTTCTGCGTCCGTCACATGATGCACACTGGCCCAAAAAGACTTTTTCCTATCGATGAAAGAGACATCTGTCTATTGGAGTTTGATCCACTCAGTCCAATCAAATTTCAAAAGTCTAGAAGAGCAGCATGATTGAATTGTTTTATCCCCATTCAGGTTAGCCAGAGGGCTAAACTGGAAGTTAGCTGTCTCAGCTGATGGAAATCTCTACTGAGCATGTTCTATGCATGCATGTGTACATAGATTATGGACAGTATGTTTTCATTCAGGTAATATCTTTACAGCAGGAATTGTCTTTTTTTGACTGGATGTAGCAGGACATCGTAGTACTTTTGCATACTGCATTTGACTTACTATGTATTGTGACATACTACTTACTTTCTAGCACACTAAATACTATGGTAGTATTAGTATTGGAACTCATCCCTCATCTGAAGACTGTGTGGGTCTGTTCAGTATTTGTTGCACCTACAGTATTGGTTCATGGAGCTTGGTGACCTCACGCAATTCGAGCACAGCTCCACTTAATTTCATTCTGAGCAGAGGTCTAATTAGCTTATATAAGTGAAAACACCTGTGTGAGTGTGGAGAGCATCTGTAGCCAATGTGTAAAATGTGAATGTGACAGTTTTATTCTTTTATTACCACAATACAGGTGGAATATGAAATAAATTACGTTAAAAAGCACAGCAGAGTTCAGCTTACAGTGAAAAAAATATAATTATTTTTGAAAACAAGATCATTTGAAATTCAAATTCAACTTCAAAGATAACCTTTTTATAATATCCAGTAATGTGCAGTTTTGTTGCATTAAAAGAACTTGCCTGGAACTGTAAATGGCCCTTGCCCCTGAAGCAAATTTCTCATGCTTGTTGTGTCCTCACACGCCCCCTTAACTATTCCCACAGAAGCAGCTTTACTTTAAGTGGCACAAATACAACAAATACACCATGCTTATCGAGTCACAGTCCCCTGCCGCCCCTACAATAAAATACAATTCTGTTTTCTTCACGCTGTCTTCTGGAGTGCTAGTATGCCATGGCGGTCACGTCTGGGGAGAGAGCTCTCTGCTTATTTATTTGTGGCTGTTTCCTCGCCTGTCAGGATAAAGAGGGCAACACGGAGCCAGTCTGAGAACATAATTTCACTCTGAGTGCCTTAGCCTGAAGCGCTCAGTGCGAGCACACACATACACATCTGGCACATGCGCACATACTGTATACACAAACATGCACACACGCACACACACACAACCAAGCAGTGAGAATGCCTGTTGACCTGCTGAATAATGCTTTTCGACTGGTGAGGCAGTGCGATGTGTGAGTTTTTGTGTGTGTGTGTGTGTGTGTGTGTGTGTGTGTGTGTGTGTGTGTGTGTGTGTGTGTGTGTGTGTGTGTGTGTGTGTGTGTGTGTATGTGTGTGTGTGTCTCAGAGTGGCTGGTTAGCAGCTTAGCCCTCCTGCTGACTCCTGTTAAGGGCTAAAGGGATCCATGTCAACAAGCAATAAAGAAGATGCCTCATCCAGAGAGACACGCGGGAGGCAGACGACGCACACACACACACACACACACACACACACACACACACACACACACACACACACACACACACACACACACACAACATAATGCACATCCAGAGTAATAGCACACAAACACACACATAAACACATGTACACACAACAGACTTGGCATGTCTCAAATAAAATATAGATAGAGGTGAGAGTGTTTGAAGGGTCTATTAGCGCTGGCTGTTGGGGAGTGATAGGGCTGGGATCAGTGTCACAACTCCACTCAGCTCGTCCGTGCTGCACACTGTGGGGAGCTTGGAGAGCTGCCAGCTGCCTGTTTACAAGCCAGACGTGCGTTTGATACTGGGCTGCTAACACTTGATAGCAGCCAAATCCCCTTCCAATGAAAAATAAACTGGAGGGCTTCCTCTGAAGTGGAATAGGCCTGCACAGAGCAGCTCAGCTCAGCCAGGATGCTGTCTGAGAGCTGCTGACTCAGTTTGTTTGGCTGCCCGGGTGACTGGATCGTTTGCTGATTTAATGGATTGCTGACTGTTGGATTGACTGGCTGGCTGGCTGTGTGGTTGGTTAGTTGACCTGGCCAATCAGCCAGATAAGTCTTGCACTTATCATTCCAAATGATTAATTTAGAGTCTTCATTTTTTAGTAGATGGTGTAATTTCATTTAACATGTTTCCTATTAAAAGTAACTTGTTTCACAACTTTTCTAGATTGGAGAGGGTCTGTCTTCTTACTGGTAAAGTGGTGGTCTTAATTTGTCTTGTTTTATGGTATTGGCACTTGTTTGAGGAATTTCCCTGAATTGAAAACCAAATTGAGTTATAGAGTGTTACTCCATTGGCAGATCTTGCACATTCTCTGAGAAAAACAGTAGAAATGAATAGACTATACTGAAGTAGACATTGTTTTACAGTTCACTTTAATCTTCCATAGCAGGTTTATGTATGTAGGTGGCTGATTCACCGTAACATGCTATTTTGTAATGTGCTGAATTTTTACAGGGGCCAAACTAATAACATCTTAACTGACATGTTGTGAAACATATTTTTAAAAACTAGCTAAAACTAACTCAACTGTTCTCTTCTTCCTTTCTTTTCATACACACATCCTCCATCCTAAATGTAATTTTTAGTTTTGTAACCTTTTGACCCCATGTCCTGTGGAGACACCATATTTTTTAAAGTTTCAGCTACAGACTTCTCTGCATATTGTAACTGGATTCTGTTTACGAAGGAGTGTCACTTTTGAAACTGACCATAATGACTCAAAAGATGAGTCAAATCTATCATATAACATATATTCACATAACGTTCAACTGTAGTAACAGCCTGTGACAGTTCTACATAGTGATAGCATCCCACAGGTAGAACAGTGGGTGGCTAATCAAGGATTCTGAGTCAGAAAAATATTTTTTTAAAGAAAATGCTCTCATAATAAAAAAACGTTTCTTTGACCCCAGTGTTGTTAGGTTTAAAACTGTTCTTGAAAGCAACTTCCAGAAGGACCATTTGTTTTTAAAAAATATACAATTTTAGGCCTTCGTATGTTTTGCAGTGCGTGTTTTTAAACTGCTCCTCACATCTCTCTGCCTGAGGCAGTGCCTTTCCTCTAGAGAAGGTTTATATGCAGTGGTAGGCCCTCTGCTTATTGATTACTACTAATATCTCAATGATCTCCACCTCCTGTTATTGGTGGGAAGCCGTCAGGTCCGCCTGTTGACTGATTGGTTGGATAGCATGTCGTCAGGTGGGGAGCGCAATTACAGTGTGGTGTATTTTAGGCAGTGTGAATGTGTGTGTGCACTGTACATCGCATCACATGAGCCTCTGTATCTCTTTCTTTTTGATCTATAACCACTCATTAATTAGCAGCAATGTTAATTAAAAACACGCTTCCTTTACATTCAATCTGGTAATGGAGGTTTTATTCACTTACATCTCATGTACGTCTCCTTCCCGCCTACCCTTTCTTTTCTTCAGAATCAAACTTTTGATTCCTTTCTTATTTCTCTTTCTCTCACTCTCTCTCTCTCTCTCTCTCTCTCTCTCGCCTTGTCCCTTTATATAAAAACATGTTTGAATTAATTAGGGGTTTTTGATATGAAAACTGACAAAGCATCAGCTATTAGATTCATAATCACTGCAATTTCAACCCGTTCTTGCAGACATAAAAATGTAGCACCATATGTATATGTGGCTACAAAGCCTCTGCTCTTTGTGAAGGAATAGTTCAACACTTTTTTCAACACTTTTTCCTTTTTCCTTGTGCCTATGTATATTGTAGCATTAATCATTTTCTCCAAGCTGAATGTCACAGAGTGTGCCTGCTAGCCCTGAATAAACACTGTCATCCCTCTGCAGGAATAACCTTCACATATTGCTACTGCCATGTGTATGTGTGTTTGTGTGTGTTTGCCTGGGTATGTACAGTATAGTGTGCACATGTATGTGTGTGTATGTGTGTGTCTTTGTGTGCATCCTCCAGCCTCACTAAAGGTTAGGAGGGCATGTAAATAAAAGAACAGTACATGGCAAGCTGTGAGAATTCACTTGTGTATCTGTACATTCTCACCAGCTCTTTATAGCACTGTGTTGTGTTTGATTAGTCTGAGGTAAGGCAGGCTATCTCTCCTCCCACACACTCACACACACACACACACACACACACACACATATGCACACTCAGACACTTCCTTTCTCTATTTTTTATCTATCTCTCCCTGTGTCCCTTTCTCTCTTTCTTCCTATCCCTCCTACTGCATCCCTCGTTTGTTTTCATTAGTGTGATTGCCTCAATGTCTCCCTGACCTTCAGCCATCTTCAACACTCGTTCTCACACACACACACACACACACACACACACACACACACACACACACACACACACACACACACACACACACACACACACACACACACACACACACACACATTCCACTAGATGATCACTTTTGATTTTATGACTCATATTTTCTTCCCATCTCTCATTCTTTATCTGTATATTTCTCTCTGGGAGGCAGCATGCCTGCTAATAGCAAAGCAGTAGATGTCCGTTTCGTATATGTTCTTGTGTAAAATAAAAGTTCAAAAACTAAGCTCCTAATTACCTTACCCTTTTACCCTTTACCCCTTTTTTTTCTTTTTTTGAAGATTCATAATAGACAGCTGGTTTCAGTGCCTCGTCCTGAGGAGAGAAGATAAATATACGAAAGTAGGGGGCTGGAAAAGAGAAGAGAAAAGAGAAGAGATGAGAAGTACAGGTCAGAGGAAGGGAGATGTATTGCTGAGTAGCCATGACCTTCAGCAGTGATTAGGGACAAT
Organism: Scomber scombrus; assembly: GCF_963691925.1. NCBI lineage: Eukaryota > Metazoa > Chordata > Actinopteri > Scombriformes > Scombridae > Scomber > Scomber scombrus. The sequence continues at coordinate 10,857,190 of NC_084991.1, forward strand.
TAAGGTTTTAACGGCGGTTTGAACTGTAAAACCACTGGTACAGAAAGTAGACGTAGAGAGAAAGAAAGACATAATAAGATGCGGTCATTGACACACAATCCATTCACGCCTGTAAATATTTTATTTGCTGCTTTTCTTCAAATCAGTATTTATCAGCGGCAGCGCCAAGACGAAAGGGTTGTTGTGTTAGTGTGTGTGTGTGTGTGTGGGTTGGGGGGGGGATGGCGAAATGATTAATATTAATTTGAGGGCTGATTGAATGCAGCACTCGAGTGAAGTGGCTCATGATGATGTCTCCTGAGCAACTCCCACGCACTGCTAACGCCATGAGTGGAAAGAGGAGGAGAGGAGACTATAGAGGAGAGAGGAAGACAAGAGACGAGAGGATGCGAGAATTGACAGCGTGAGGAAGACGTGTCACCTTCCGCCATCTGCCCACCCACTCTTACTTCACAATATCTCAGAGTAAGATGCACAGGCAGCACAGGCAGTACGGTGTTTCAACGCAATAAAAAAATCCTCCTCAACATAAAAAGGGCTCTCAGGTGTCTTAACTCACACTGTCTTGTTATTACTCTTCTGATTAGAGTTCCATTAAGTTCCAGTATCAAATTGAAGCTTCACTAATGTTAATATGGCTAACTGTTTGTTGACCTGATAGCTAGTGAGCTAGCAAGGAAAGCAATAACCCACATTTCAAGCTATACTTTTGTTTGGTGTAAAATTTAAATCTAAAAGATAAAAAGAAGAAATCAACTACATTCTTTTTGAAAACAAAACAGCTTGTACAAGCTAACAACAGTCAGTTTGAGTAGAGATTGATGGACACTGATGATCTTAGCAGGTGTTCACAGTGAAAACAAGACACAATCGTAGTGCTGGTTTGGCAATATGGTTACAGGTATTGATGAAAGATGTAAGAAGATGAAATACATTGAAAGAAGTCAAGCTTTAGTGATATATTCATGAGTTTGAAAGCTTGTCAGATTCTAAAACAATGTATTTTACAACTTTGGAATCATTTGGTGACAAACATTTAATCCTTCATCTTGACAAATGTAAGGCAAACCGTAAAGTAACAGGGTCTAACTTGTGATTGGCCGGCGCAATGTGTTGACAGATAATACCCATGGGGGTCCGGACACAGAGGGCTCCAGCAAAAAAAAAATGCAGGGTCATCTGTCAAACTAGCTGAACCTGACTCAACTTTCGAGAGCTGCATTTGGCGGGCAATCACGTACTCCCGGTAGATAGCTTTGTAATGTGAACACCATATTTCTACTGTACACTTGGCGATTGTTGCGATGAAAGATCAAATGATTGCGGTTTTGATAAGTTTTCAGAGTTGTGAAAGCCTGTCTCATAGTATTATAAACAGCTGTGCAGTATTTTGGCGTCATATAAGCCTTTAAACTCCAAGTCCAAAGTCTGTTAGATAGACTTTATACATTTTTTTATTTATTTTTTGTTATGACCCCATAGTAGAGGACATTATCTCATCCCAAGTGTCAAAGTGTGCTCTCTCTCACTGTAGTGATTTACAAAGGCTGACCAGAGGTGCTGTGTTAAGTTATGCTAATGTTCCAGGGATCATCAGAGTGTACTGCGAGATAACATGTCTTAACGTCCACATGGCTGGGAGGTTGAATGGCGTGGAAGCTCGGGGTTTGGATTGGTACCAGCGGTCTTTTGGGGTGTGTGGAGAGCTTTGGCTTGACAACGCAGGAGGGGAGGCCAGAGGGGCTGGAGTGGTGGAAGCAGTGGGCTAGGAAGGACACCCGTAGGTGCTATGTGAAATTAAGAATGATTAAGGAGCAAGAAAGACCAGGAGCAGTGCTTTGGAGCAAGGCTTGGTTAATGAACATAGCTAGGGGGAAGCCATTATGGTGGTGACTCAGAAGCAAATCCACATGCATGAAGAGGCATACGGAGAAACAGATGCAGAAAAATTTGCAGAGGCCCAATGTAGACTTTTTACAGAATAAGACTAAATGCTTTTCACTCTCAGAGATGCTGTTTTTTTGCATAGAATTGTATCCAAGTCATCTGCACTGAGATATCTAACTTAAAGCAGGTGAAGTGCCTGCTGAGAAGTAAGCGAGAGGCGAGGAGGTGTTGCAGCGTCCATCATTGCAGCTGACATTTATTTTGGCTCAGACAGCTGATGTAATTAACTTTTAGACCTTCCTGTTCGTGGCTGCTTCTCCGGGCAGGTGCGCCAAAGAAAACAAGGCAAAACTACCCACCTCCCTTTCACCCTTTCAAACACATCCACATTAATTTGCACTCACAAAACTCTTCTCTCATTCCATCTCTTATGCCTCTTTTCCCCTCGCTTTTTCCTCAGTCTTTAGCTTCCAACCTCGCTTTCTTGCTCTCTCTTTCTCGCCGTCTCTCACTAAAAGTGCGACGAGGGTGTCTTCAAGCTTCAAGTCCTCGTAACCAACCGTAGTGGCTTTCGGTTTCCCTCCATCAACACAAAAGCGTTTCCTTACTTTGTAACAATTTTGCACTCCGGGGAGAAGCGCTCAGTAGGCCTACGAGTTAACTTCAACCACTGTGACACCCCAGAGTTGCTTAACACAGCACTTTTCTTTTCATCAGCCTGGCAGTTTTACATTGGAATGACTGACAACATACAGCCATCAGCCGCATGTTTGTACCTTGTATGTGTCAGGACGACTACAAGAGTTTTCCATAAGTTAGAGGTTTTCACAGGTTCTTACACTAACTTACTCAATCAGCTTTTGTGTTTGATGAAAAAATGAATAAATGAATAAAAATGAGTGCATTCCACATGAGGTGGTCGCATAATTTAAAGATATGTCGCCTATCCTCCGTGTCAGTTGCAGCAAGTTTAACCCACCACACCTGTGAGTAGCACTTGGCATCTCCCATGAGAGTTTGGGTATGCAGACCGAGCCACTTTCTGAGGGTGGAAAGGAAATATGTGGGCAGTGCAGGTGTACTTTGTCAAAAATACCCTTGCCTCAGCCATATCACCTTTAATAATGAATAATGATGCCTGAGGTCTGTTTTGTTTATTTGCTGGCCTGGAAACAGGATCTGGCTTATTTTGCAAGAAGGCTGATACAAGGCAGATATGAGGTTATAATGGCTGGCAGATGCACTGGCCTGTGCCGAGCTACAGAGCGAGCGAGGTGTGTGTTTGTACAAGCTGATTTCTCAGACTAAACGGGTATCGCGTCCTACCAGCTGCTTTGGATCAAAACAGGCAGCCCGAGCAGGCGGGAAGGGCCCCCGTAGTCCACCTGGCAAAACAAGATGGGACCTCAGCATGACAGCGAATATAACATCTCCGCTAATAAACGAGCAGTTTACTGAGATGACACATCTGAAAGGCCCACGCACTGTTGTTTTAGCTGTAAATTTAGGCACAATTCAGTCAGTCGTGGGGGGGGATGGGTCATCAGAGTTAAAAAAAGAGACAAGAGGAGAAACAGTGAGCTCCTGCTTTATCTTCAGATCGGGGTCAGACTGAAATATGGGATCTAACAAAGGCTACAAAAGCCAGACGCTATATTTAGTCTTGAGGAGTCATGAGCGGTGAGAAAGTGTCTTCACCTCGTCTTCTCTTTAGTTTCTCTTTTCTGACACACACACTAGGTGATTGTGATGACAGCAGCCTTGCCTCACAAATCAACTTTTCAGTAAGCTATTTTGCTCAGTAACAGCACTTGTGTAGGCGTTTGGTCTACATTAAACCATGTTCTCATTGTGCATGTGAATGCACCGCTGTTTTTTTGCCGTCACGCACTGTTGGTCACAGTCAGACGCCATCAATTCAGTGTCGTTGTGTCTGAATGAAACTCTAAATCATGTTAGTTATTCAGGTAAACAACTCAGGAATGGTACCCCAGAGAACCGTTGAGTTCGGTCAGCAGTTTGCTTGCAATGGCACAACGAGAAAGAAAAACATGGTGAATGTGCTCATTTAATGGCAAGTCATATGTTAATTTTAATGATGGGTTTACCCGGTGCACAGGTGTGTTGGAGTGGAGGTTGCGGTACAGAGGTTAATGCTTTCAGTCACTCATACAAACTTTTAAGTACAGTGTGCAGGAGGGAGAGAGAGAGTTCGGAAAGTACCACAGAAGAAAAAGGGGAAGAGGACAAACAGAAGAGTTTGAATAAGTTCTGTGTGTTCCAACAGGTTTCTGCATCTCTAAGAAACCTGCTGGTCTCATTGGCCAGCAGGCTGCTGCCATGGGGAATACTGAGGAAATGTCCTCATTTTCTGTTTTTAGAGGCACACCTCTGTGTGTGTGTGTGTGTGTGTGTGTGTGTGTGTGTGTGTGTGTGTGTGTGTGTGTGTGTGTGTGTGTGTGTGTGTGTGTGTGTGTGTGTGTGTGTGTGTGTGTGTGTGTGTGTGTGTGCCCGAGGTTGGTGTGTAGAAAACCAAAAAAAAAGTTTAAAAAATTGTGGCTTCTTTTCAATTAAGCTCATGTGAATTTATAAGAAATACGTTTTATATAATAATGTGACAGGATTTATCTCATTGTTTTCTTGTAAATGTATTACTGGAGTAAAACATGTCGATATGTCTGTTGCTGTTCAGATTTTCAGATTCTACTGTACATCTTTCCTTTTCATGTCATGTTTTGGTGGAACATCTTCACAACAGAAAAGTTTCTTCCCAAAGAGTTTCTTGAGTAATGGACATCATCATCTTTACATCAGCTTTTAAAAAGCCCTCAACTCTCAGTACTCAAAGTAAACACATTCCTGCAGTGACAGAATTATCACCTGCTATACTCTATCTTTCTAGCAGCAGTATTTACTTCACCTCTCCTGCCTTTCACTTGCATGATAAACACACACTGTCAAATAGTATCAATCTTTCAAAAGCCACAAGGAAAGCATGGCTGGAGGCCACAGCATGGCGTGCGACTTTGTTGCACTATCTCCTCCTTTATCGCCTGCCTGTTACTGCTGGTGCCACTTCATAAATAAAGCCATTACACTAGAGAGAGGGCTGTGTGTTCACATAGACAGATTACACATAAACACGCCGAGAGACACACACACACACACACACACACACACTCTCTGGGCAGGTACTCAGTCTCTCGTCACTGGGGAGCTTTAACCCTGACCAGCTTAGTTCAGAGGCGAGGGGCTTTATGGGACATTGGGGAGCAGCTTGCACGAAGTAAATAGAATATCCAGTGGTGTCTGTCCCAATCTCAGATTAAGCCTCCAAAATCTCAGTGGTTTTTCAGTCTGACAGAGGTGTACAAAGACACATGAATGCCTACATACATCTCTACTGCACACCCGCAACACGCAAAAGAAAAACACATACACAGAGCCGTGTCTGTGAGTGGGTCCCAGTGCAGCTCAGGGTTTTATGCTGACACTAAAGAATGTGTTCATCTAGAAGTGAAGGGCCTCTCTCTCCCTGTCTGTTACCTGTCTCTCTGCCCTGCTGACAGACTGACTAACTGACTGACTGACTGACTGACTGACTGAATGAAGTGTAGAGTAGTGAGGATCTGACAGGAATCTCCATATTATCCATTGCAGCTCACAAAAAGCCACGAGCTAAAGCCCTCCCAAGCATATTGGCAAAATATTACTCCAGCTGAGAAGAGCCAGCTTGCAGGGTGGGCCCTGAAGTTAAGAGAGCTGTGTTCTTTAACTGAAAAGTGCAAACAACTTGTGTGTTTTGTCATAATGTTTTTTGGCAAATGAAACACTGTTATCCCTAATGTTTGTGGTCATTGGAGGTTGCTCTGGGTAAGTTAACAAAATGTTGCAGCCCTGTCTTCTGCGTCTGTGAAAAAGAGCAAACTAGGAGGTGAATGATTCAAAGCCAAGCAAAAGTTAGGGATAGTTTAAAAAAGACTGCCCTTCTTCAAATCTGCAGTCCGCAGAGAAGAATAGGACTGTGTTAGAGATGGAGAGAGAATTGGAGTGTGTCCGCAGGATTCTGAGCAAGTATAAGATTAAATCTTTGCCCCTTTCTCTCAGTGTTTTCTGCTGCCCTGTCTGGGGGAAAGCAAGGCAGAGCGCATGAGCTGGAGAAACATAATTCATAGTGCGAGTGAAAGGAGTTCATTAAACGATCCTGCTTGAGAGAGAGGGGGAAAAAAGAATTGGTGGCAAAAGAGAGCCAGGGATCACACACAGCCATGAAGAAAGAGAAAGTGGAACGGTAGGGACAGTAGGAGGTAAATGTGGTAAAATAGAAAAATTAAGGTGTGAGTATGATCAGATAAGAGGAGGGGTGATGATAATAGAAGGTGGAGTACCTGCAACTGCGAACATCTCTGCAAGCAAACCAGGAACAGGTATAACACGATTTGTGAACTAAAATTAAAATTTCTTTGACATGACGTAAGGTCTAATTATTTACACGTCTGTCTCTTCGTTAGCTCAGACAGCTCTGAAAATACTTATCAATACTTAATACAAATCACTCATAGTATTTGTAGTTTTTAAATATGGCGTCGTAGCACCTTCAGAAGCGGGTGAGGTTTCTCGGTGACGTGGGTTTCACAGCGCTGGCATGATTGAATTCCAGCTTGCACGTAAGTGTTTTTTGATCTAGTAGGCTTGATCCTCGTGCACCAAAGCACTGCCACACACGTGCTACACTGTAGACACACACACACACGGGCACACATGTGTACACTCATGCACACACATCACATTATACGGCATCAGCCAGGCTCAAAGTGGATCATTATTTACTAAACAGGTTGCCTAACAAGAAAAGACTGATTCCCCTGCAGGCTTATATAAAAACCCTGGAAGCATGGCGGTGGAGCAATATCCATCATAATTGATGTGTTGCAAAGCAGATTACACACATTAGCGCACACTGTTCTAGCTATGACAGCTCCAACTGAACATGACAAATTCCATAATGTGGAAAAAAAGGTATTTTACTCTCTCTGGGTATTAAAAGGCATGGCAACTAACAAAGAGGCATTTGCATTTGCAGGGGTAAATGCACGTTTGAGAGTATGTGTTTGTGTGTGTGCATCCCTGTCTGAATACACCTCCTCCATGCTCTCATGTCTCCTTAATTACATTCTATTTGTTCCACTTGGGGCGGAGGGTCCTGTAAACTGTTTGGAGCTTGGCACAGCTTCCCCTGCTCGGTGACAAGACTTCATTCAACACGGCTAATCCCAACATAGCATTAGCTACATGGATGATGCGTTCGAGGGCAGTGACAGCTGCAGCATTATTTACTGAACACAGCACAACAGATAAGCCCATTGAAATTGCAGTAGCTCATTCATTGTGGGGAGGCATTAAGAGTGTCTGTAGCTGCCTAATCAGTGGGCTGGATGCTGGAGGAATAAATAAGCTTTGGGAAGAGGGGCGGCTTGACTCTCACTCACTCCCTCCTCTCTTCGTACTCACTCACTCTCTGAGTCACTCTCCTCTCACTCTTCTAATCAACTCAACAGCATTACGGCAAATCTGCTACTGGAATTCCTGCTGGCCGCCTCTTATTTCTGTACGAGTGCTTTTAAATTAGAAAAGGTTGTAAATAACGCTTTATTGATTTGCTCTAGATCGAGTTTTCTTTATTAGTAGTAGTAGTAGTATTTTAACTGCAACTGTATTATTGTTACAGTTTCAGTTTTTTAGGCTTTATTGCTTTTTATGGTCCACTCAATACAAAATTACATTTACATTTCTGGTCATTTTGGCTGGTAAATTTCAATGACAGCATTCTTTCTTGCTCTCCATTTTATCAGTAAATATTGCTTGGAGTTGTGATAAAAATCTGTTTCATTCGTTTCAATATAGCTTCATCTATTATCATGTGATCCATAATAATTTGACATCATTTCAAACACAGTGTGAAACAAAAGACTTTTAAAAGCAAAGTTCATCATATATCACTAAAAGTCATCATTTATATTTTATTCGTATAATTTTCTATGAATCTTCCTGAGCATGTCCTCTAATTCGGTGTTTCTGTTGAAATGATTTAATTTGCTGTATCTTCTTTTTTTTTGCCTTTGATTAAACCTAACATATTAAGAGATTTAATTTAAATTATTTTCCTCTGCACTAATTGTCAAATTCATTTAATTGTAAAAGGAGGCCTGAGCTGCGCTGTGTGTTTATGTGTGACCGAGCTGTTCAGAGCCGTGTCGTTAGCCACACACCCACTCTTGACGACCCACTAATTAACACCCCATGTTAATCACTCTCAACCCAGCCAATAACCAGTGACATGCCATCATGCAGATCACTACATCATACCGCAGCACAGCAGTACACCCAAACCAGGCGATATTTTCTCTTTTTCCTCAGTGTTGTGTTGCAGAGACATCTCACTGAGTATTATGACTTCTTTCACAGTATGAGAGTGAACTGTTTTAACTGTTTTCCCGAACAGGAAGTTAGTATTTAGCAGGACTGTCATTCACAAGGTGATACTTGAGGTGATATAAATACTTGAACGGTGACAAAGAAACATGTCACCACCACCACCCTTCGCTCCTCCGAGCCATCTGTGGCTTCAAATTGATCCAGTATGGTTCTCCCAGCTCTATAATTTCTAATAGCACATTTATTTTTGTCACTATACCGAGTGCCACATGTATTAGATCTAATCCATTAGCCCGATCCTACTTTACATACACTGGTTTAAGTACATGTTGGCTAAATATCTTCCCAGTGAATCTGCCGTTCTGGCTGAAATAATGATTTTGATATAAGTTAAGCTGATTTGCCTAAGCTACCGAGTAATTAACTGAACTTAATCATTTCATTTCAATTCATTTCCATTACCTGAATTATTTTTCCAGTCTTTCCTATCTTTTGTAATGTCTGCGTCTGCTCACTGTTGTCTGGTAGTGAAAGAGCAGGGCATCTGAACTCTGTTACAACACTGACCTCTAGTGTCAGTTTGGCTCGACTCTGGCTCATGTGTGAGTTTTAAATGTGACATTTTAGCAGGCTCATTGGTAGTCCTATCTAAGGTAATGAATCCGCTTTGGACAAATGCCTAGTTTGAAGCTTTAGCCTCCAAATGCCTGGAGCAGGGATTGCCCAGGATAGGGCAGAGGTAGATTAGGAGTCAGTGTAATGAGAGGCAAAGCATCTCTTTAGCTCACCCTTTGTCTTTGCCTCCATCCATTCAAGCCTTGGAGGAGAAGGAGAGAGATACTTCTCTGGCCAGTGGCAGCCACACGGGCATTGGCTTTATTTTTCATCATCCTCTTCTCCTCTCCTCTCCTCCCTGCCGGCTTCCTCCTTTTTCCTATCTCTGTCTATTTTTTTCTCCCCTTTCTCTGTCCGCAGCCGTGGATGCTGACACTTTCTCACGCCATGCGGCCTCACGTCCTCGACAGGGGATTGTCAGATCTTCTAGAATATGGAAAAATACAGCCTCACTGGTGTGTGGCACATGGGTAATAGGCATAATAGGGTCAGGCCTGCATTTAATAAACAATTACCCATCTATAATAGATGAGTCCAGCTCCTAAGGACCAGCGTCTGCCCTGGGTCGAGAGAAGGAACAGGAGAGGGAGCGTAGGGGAGAGAGAGAGAGAGAGAGAGAGAAGATGAATGAATAATGCAGACGAGATGCCCATCAGAGCGCCCAAACGCAGGGGCCCATGCAGCGCCAATTATCTTCCTCTGCTAATGATGATCATCTTGATGCTCTCCCCCAACAACCCCACCCCCCCCCACACACCTCCTCCCTATCCTGCTACACTCTACCTACTATGCCTAAATCTGACATTTACCCAGTTGCCCTGCTCCCTAAACTCACCAAACATTAGGAAGCAAAGGAGAGAGGACTGCTTTTAAATGTTGCTCTTCGTTTTGTTTTTCGGGAGGTGGTGGTGGGGGGGGGCTGGCAGGGGGTTTCCTGGAGGCAGGGGCGGGTGGGGGCACAGTGGCCATCACTTCTCTTTTGAATTACAAATCAATCAGGGACTTCTCCTCAGCAGCTTCCATTTAGTCCAAGGTCACCCAGATTACACAAGGCTCTGTATTTGAATAGACATCCTAAGATATGTGAAAACAGAGAAGTGAGGAGAAGCTCTTTGGCCCTCAGGATCAGAGGGGGGGTGTGGGGTGAGGTGGGGGCGGGAGGCCTGTGGTGCTCTGGCAGACTGCTAGTGAAGTAGATAGGCCCCCAGTAGACTGCTTCAGTATGGGCTCTGGGAAAAATACACAGCTATTTTGGCTCCCTGAGGGCCCAAGTCTCTGGTAATAATGGGATCAGAGCCATGACCCTCCCAGGACACTGTACCACTATTGGATATTCTATTAGTTTCCGTCTGCAGTGAAAAGAAGTCCATGCTCAGCTACTTTTCTTACTCAGAATCACATTTGTTTTACTTTTATGTAGCTTTAACAGTGACTAATCAAATTATTTAAAGTTTCCAGGAAGAGACTCCATTAACAATAGCACAAAGTGTAGTGCTACTTATGACTATTGTAAAACCTTCTGGTATATAAAACTATGTACCGTGGATATCTTCTAATCATATCTAATGTACTTTATGCATGCAAAGATATTGTAAGCTATTAACATATGCACAAAAAAGCGAGTCCCATAATTGTTCCTTTTTACCATTTAATCCCAGCACTGGAAGATACAGCAGAGATCACATTAACATTTACATTTCTGAATCCCCCACCTCCTTGATACAGTTTCAGCTTTCAGCCTCAGCATCTCATCTGCCTTTACATAATATCAGACCGTATTAATGCTACATATGGAGCTCTACTGTCTGTGCTAGTGTGTAGATTTACATTTTCCTAATGATGTGCTTTCATTTTTCCTCCACTATCCCCCTGTCCTTCCCTTCACCTCCAGCCCACAGCCCACGGTGATTTAAAACACATACAACTGTACTGCCGTTTTACTGCAGAATAACACAAAGCGCGGGTTGAGACACCTTTGGTCGCCCCAGCCCCATCTGTTGCACATCTGGAAGTGGTGCGCCGCACCAATAATTGGAAGTCAATTTGTTTGAAGTTATGTATTTGGCATCTGGCTCGATTCATAAAAACTCTGGAAATCGCATTAATTTTATAGCATTTCGAGAAGGCCCAGCCACTTTTTTTTTCATCTCTCTTGTGTTCCATCGTTAATGCACGTGGGGCCTTGCTAGTCTAGTGACGTGGGCGTTTGTCGAGCACTGGTCAGGGTGTGGTCCTTAATAAAAGCAGCATGAAGGCCAATGCCCTAAAGAATCATGGGATGAATTACTGCAGTACTTTGGAGAGACAGTATTGATAGCTTGTTTTGCTAATCATGAAAATGGCGCACTCAAACTTTTGCAAAGTTTCACAATTTTACCTTTGACGTGACCTTCGCCTCAGATAATTTCTTATTTCTTCTAAAGGATAAACTCATCCAGGGCCTACTTTGCCACATTTCCTGTAGACGGGCTGACTGATTGAGAAGCAGCATGGTGTTGTTTGTCACACAGCTCTGAGTCAAGGCTGAAAATAGATATGACACTTGATGTTTGGTGCCTCACTGCCAGCTGTCATATTGTTATTCCCACTCAAATTTCACCTAATTTGTGCACAAGTCTTGTCACAGTCCAGATCCTGATAAGGGTTTTTAGGTGGGTTTTTTTTTTTCTCCCTCCTTCACTTCCAGGTATGTGTGGCAATGAAATACACACCTGTGCTTGCAAGTGCATGTATGTGTAGTACTGTATGCATATCCGTGCGTGTGTGTTTGTGCTTGCCTTTACACACAAGCGCATATTTTGATTAGGCTTGTTTGTGTGCGCTAGTGTGTTTGGGGCCCTGCACGCGTGCGCTCCAAAGTGAGCCACCTCAGCAAGAGGTGATTAAGAGTTGCCAATGGCAGGCTCGACAAGTGAGTGCATTGTAGCACGCTGGCAGCTGTGGCATCTGCACAGGTGACAGCTTCGCCTGCTCAGTGGTGGTGTCAGTGTTGGTGGGTGGTAGGTCTGACAACATTGTTTTGGTGACAGAACGACTCCACCGTGAGGTTCACGACATCACTTGCCTTCTTTAGATTTGTCAGTTTATACTGGGAAGTATATGGAGTACCATGGACTTAAGCATATCCTGCCAAAGCACTATTCCATACATAAAAAATACTGTTTACTAACTATCAGTAAAGAATAAAAGGCATCAAGGAAACTGCAAAGAATCATTTTACTTTATTGGCTTTCTTAAATATTCCACCACAACTGTTCTCTGTTGTAACATACTCCTCTATTGAGTCTCTTTTACTATCAAATTGCACAGTGTGGAAGTGGTGATGATGAAACACAGCCCACTGCTGCCACCTGCTGTTGGAAACATGATACAGCAGCAGTCGTTTTATTCAGGGAGTGAGGTCATTCTTTGAGGGAGACCATTTTGCTGTGCATGCAAAAGTAAAACAAAAAGGAACGGAGAGATTATTTTACAAGGTGTACAGTTTTTTTGCAGATATTGTAAAAAGCTGTAATCCAATAGGTTTCTCATGAAGGAGATTAGACGGAGAGCAGAGGAAGTGAAAAGCAGGGAGGTTTGTAGGATTACAAACTTTCCCAAATTTGTTTTACACATTCAAATATATGTTCACCTCTTAAAATATGGAGTTAATGTCTCTAACATAAACGTGTTATCGGATACCCACGCTGTTTTCTCAATCCATCAGTTCCTGTAAGTCTCCAAACTGTGGGCTGATGAACTGTGATATTCCAAATAAAAAGTCGCTTGTTCTGATGTCACCGTTGCCTCATCCGACCACATTTCCTTTTGAAGCCTGCACATAACTGGCCTTGAACTTTGCCCATGATAGCCTTTGATATGGAGAGAAATGAATTAGTTAGGAAAGTTTAATCTGACTTTCCTATTCAGGGTAGAGTGCTTTGTCTCCTGAGGCAGCTTTCAAATAGTGTTATTTGAATGTGTGTGGGTAAGTTTGTAAAATAGGTGCTTATTTATTTTTTATATTCTGTCAATACTCTCATTAAATTTAAGGATACTCTTTGCATTATTCTAACCCAGGCTTTGATTTTCATCAACTCTTGTCATAAATTAACTGGATTTGTGTATTTCTCCTAAGTTTAGTAATACAAGAAAGAAGAAAAATCAGTCATGCCGACTTTCTTTCTTAGATACTCTTCATGTTCTCAGCATAATGAAAATCTATATTTACCTTCCATAACTGCTTTGGCCAATTACCCGTAAACATCACTCAACACTTTGTAGTTTGAGTGGCTGCACTTTGTAATGATTGATTGGTTCAGTCTTATTTGCAGCTGAAGAGAGAAGATGCGAGCAAGGAATGTTTCGATTTCATTACAGAGAAACAGACCCTAATAACACTCTAAAACATTAATTCAGGGAGGCTTTGATGAGAAATCCACTTGGGAAGTATTGGCGTGTTTTTTTAGACTGGTCTGTTTGTTGTATTATTAATGCATGACTCAAGATTAAAAAACTACATGTTGATGAATGATTTTTAACACTAAGCATAATGTACAGTCTGGACAAAGCACTGAGTTTTTAAGACCTCATTAGTTTTTCATCACTGCGTCACAAACAAACTTACTTCAGCAAACTTTATTAATGAACAGATCATATTCCTACAATGTGAAAGGACACATCTCTTCATCCTGCTTACCTCAAAGGAAACTTCAGATAACAGCTCTCGTTGCAACTCTTTATCCCTCGCCATTATTCATCCTCAAGGGCTCATCAGCTCACAGTAGGCTCATCAGAATTATTACTCCTCCTCTACTTGTCTTTATTATCCAATTTCCCTCCTCTCTCCTCCTTTCTGCCACTCATTGCCAATCAGGCATCTTGGAAGCCGGCCCTTGACCTTCCGCTATAAAACTTCCCAGGATCTGTTTATTCTTTTTAGCCCAGTCATAGACCAGCAAGATCATTTTGCACTTAGTCCACCACTGGTCACTTTGCATCATAGTTCTTCATGTATTAAGCTTTTGTACACTTTACAATTGTCCAGAATTAAGTACAAGTGAAGGTTTTAATAGCAAAATAAGAGAACTGTTTTTTGGGTATGATATACAGCTATAGTGATTTTTGAAATTATGATAAATTCTGGTATTTTGTCAAACTACACCTGGTAGCTTGTCTGTAAGACTTTGTGTCTTATTACTATTTTCTCATATTTAAAGGAATATATGTAGTATTTAGGAGCTGAACTGTAATTACAGGTTGTTATATGTGATGGTGTATGATTGCAGAACAAGAAGCCAAAATCAAGTGTATCAAAAAAGGGGTTTATTATATTTTTCCCACCCCTACTAAGAATAAAAAAGGTAGCATGTTAGATAATAATATATATCTTTTTTATGAATACATGGATTAAAACATATATAAATACATAAACACTTATATAACAAAAACACTGAAAAGACAGAGACAAGACAGACGACATGTTAGGCATAGCGGTGAGTACATCATGTTACATGTTTGTATCTTCTTTAAGACAAAACTCCGGTGTTTTTATAAGGCACATGATCACACAATCACAATCCTGAATGCAATTGTTTAAAATCCTTTTGCAAATGAAAGGACAGTTTCGGCAGGTTTTCAGCAATTATTCTGAATATGTTACAGTGTACGGCTACCACAGTGTTTACCAAAAAGACACTAGACATGGTCATTTATATAAAGGCCGATAAATGTCTCCCTTTTTCTTGTGAGTCTGTTTCTGCTCTGTCCGGGAGGCAGAGATACATGTTGATTGTCTATACAAAAGAGCAGGAGGTCCAAGGGGCTGTCCGATGGTCTGGATTTGGATAATGCAAACTTTAGGCCAATTGTGCTCTAAAACCCACCTGATCAACAAAAACTATGCACTTTATACACAGGTGGTATTTTGAGGGCATTGTCAGGTGTGTCAACTGTCATTTAAATTACTTGCAACCCTGGGAGTGGTCATCAATGTATGTTCAGAGCCATTAGTCTGTCTTTTTAAAGCTCTGTGTATATGCCCTTTACCACTGAGGATTACAACTGTGTTGTCACAAGGAGATGACAAGAGTGTGTTTCTGTAGAGGGCACCCATTATAGGTCGTCACCCTCTGCAGAGCTGAAGCTGCTCCTGCGGCTGCTGTCTTTTGATGCAGCTCCAGGCGAGCCTGCCGAGAGGAGAGGGTCGGTGCCAAATGGCGAGAGCGGGTCATCCATCAGGATCTCGTCCAGCCGATGTTCCTCCTTGAGCGTAGCACTGAAGAAGTCTGTGAAGTGGGACAGCGGGTCAGAAAAGGTGGTGCAGCCATCGGCGCCTGTGATGTGATCCTGTAGCCCGCCGGTGGCCGCGATGGATGGCACACCGGCCACCACGGCTATCCTCTGGAGGTAGTCGCTGTTGGGGTCCTCCTGGTAGAGGGGGGGCTGCTGGGCCTGAGGAGATGACTGCTGCTGCTGCTGCTGCTGTTGCTGTTGCTGTTGTTGTTGTTGTTGCTGCTGCTGCTGTTGTTGCTGTTGTTGTTTGAGGAGGTGGGAGGATAGTTCAACAGTCCCCAAAGCTGTAGCCATGTTTGGAAGTCCATGTGCTCGTGCCTGGATCTCAAGCTCCTGGTAAACATAACAAAAGAAAACACAAGTTAAATATGTCTTCTAATCTTTTATATCTTAAGTTGCTCATCGTACGTCAGTCCACACAGATAACAGCTGAATAAGTACTTAAAAAATGTAATTTCCTCAGTTATGAGCAGATTTGTTATGACTGTACAGTATGGAGTAACACTGGAACAATCCCCACCACACCTCTTCTAGTCTACTCCACATACCAAAGTTTGGTTGGAGTGAGCTAAAGGGAGTTTGGGTGTTGACAGTCTGCTCCCATGCAATCTTTTCACACATTTTGAGATCAGCACCAGTCACCTGTAAGTGTCATCACAAATTCAGTTTGGCCTTTCGTTAACTGTCCTTTTATCGTCAGTGGTGGTCAGTATTTCCTGGATTGTTTAGTCATCCTTGAAGATAATTACATATTTTGTATTCTTCCGAACATTGGAGTGAAATCACATAAACCACAATCTCAATGCACTCCTCTGTGCATGCATGTGCCATGAATCATACAGACATTGCTTCTATTAGTGCCCATACTCTAATTCTGACCTGCTCTTAGTTCCTCTGCAAGAGCCGAGGTCATTCTCTTTATTCATGAGCTAATTAGCACTGAGCTCTGTGAGGTTAGATCAGAGATGGGGTGACCGTGGTTGGGTGTTGGGATGGGGTGGGGGGAGGGGAGGGGAGTTTTTAGGTTTAGGGGTTGTAAAGATCACTGGGGTGGAAATTAGTTTACATTTTGGGGTCGTAATGCTTTGATGGTGGGAATTAGCATAAGTGTGAAGTGCCTGATCTTTGAGATTATGGCATTATGGCCTCTTGTATAGATAAGGCTGTTTATGAATACGTCACCAAAGTGAAAATGAGTGCTTACTCAAATTCGGCACTGGGACTAAGTCCTAAAACATTAGTAGGACATTAGGGAGTTGATGGGCAATTCTTTGTGGTAAGAAGTAAGCTCATAAAAGAGGAAGTACATCACATCGAAGGCTGTATACTTTTCACAATGCATTTTCAAGTGTAGTCAAGTCTAACATAGTTTATTACCAAGGTGCTAAACATCCAGTTGTTGTGAAATTGTCTTAATTTATTAGCTTTAATCTGCCTTGTTCCAAGAGTTTAAACTATCCTCAGGCAAAAGCAGTGCACTGGTATCTCAATTGATATTGTGCTTCTGTGTTTAATTTTTTGAAGCATAAATAATATGCTAATAATTATTATTTCATTTTTTTTTTAAGATTAAAGATACAAATTTACAAGGTGAGGAACTTCCATTTAAGATCTACTTTTGTCTTTTTTCTCAGTATGATGATTGTTTGCTTTAATTATGCGTTTTATTAATTATATATCATTAAAACATACCAAACACAATAAGACTTCTGTGTAATTACCTGGATCCTCAGCAGCAATCTCCTGTTCGCTTGCTCAAGCTTCTTCTGACGGCTCTCCAGTTCCCGAGCATGCTGCTGCTCCTTCTGCAGCCACCTTATGTACTCCACAGAGGCCTTTAGGATAGTGCCTTTGTTCCAGCGCATGTCGCTGCAGAGAGGAGAAATGTAAAAGATAACCTTTTACACAGAACCCAATGATGTCGGCAGAATATCCTCCGCAATAAAAAAAAAGGGGGGTGGGGTGGATGCAGGGGGTAAAGTTTTAACACAGAGGTTTTTTACCTTTTATGATATGAATAAGAAATAGTGATTTACATGGGGCAATTATTCATCCTTGGACATTACATGGGGACACTGAATGGGAATTTTAATAGAATAATTAAGTAGGTATGTGGAAAGTCCATTCTCGTACCTCCTTGTTCACTAAAATTAATCCTTGAGTAAAAATAGGTGAGGGAAAATGAGCTAAGTAGGAAGACAGAGGGAAAAATGGAGCATTGGACCTAAGGTGCTAGAGTGCAAGTCATTCTTTATTGCTTTTTAAAGAAGGAAAGGTAGTAAAATTGTCCTTTTCCACACAAGTGAGACGTTGGTCTGATCAGAGCTAATAATCTCTTTTATCCGGCGTTAATGGCACGACGACAACGCTAACCTTCCATTTAAATTTGAAGCAAAGTTCAATTGCGAAAGATGGCCAGTGGATTTCGATTCAGCTCTATATTCCATCTCTGTGTTCCAATTGTGCTTCAAACTTTGATTCAAATGGTGTTGCCTACTTCTTTGCATTTGACCCTTTCCTCATCATTCATGCTTTGAGCTGAACTGCCGAGACCCAGCGAGAGAATGTACAGCTCTTGGAGCGTCGACTACAATGGAAGTTCAAGTGCTCCCTTGAAATATTACTGAAATGTGCTTGAGTACTCATTTGAATTCAATGAACAACGTTAAGAGTGTCTTTGTGCTGAGAATTTAATATGCCAGTTTCTCCCACCAGACAAGTTCTTGCATTTGTTTCAGTGACATAAAGTAAAGGGAAGCAGCGCATTGTTTCAGAAAAAATATCCAGATGTTGCAACTTACGGGTCATTCGATTTTGGTATGAGTGTCCCCAGCTCCTTAATCCTGTAGTTGATATTGTATCTTCGTCTTCTTTCAACTAAGCAAGCAAAAAAAAAGGAACAAGAGATGATTAGAGGATTGTCAGCTTCAGTGCTAAAGGCTAGCCATAACTAATTTTCAGACCATAAACTGTGATGGAGTTGACACTTACTCAAATTATGGTTGTCTTTTTTCTGCCGCTCTTTGGCCATCACCCTTGTGTCGTGTTCTGTCAAAAAAAATAAATCACACAGGGAACGGATCGATTAGCAACGCACACTAATATAGAAACTGAAAGACAACGAACACACAACACCACAAAAGGTCCAGTCAAGAGGCACACAATCAGTTGTTTTGAGGGAGTTCAGTGCTTGGGTCAGCCAGAATGTGGAGTTTCCGTGCATTAACCCACGCCACAGACACAAAATTGACCTCCTTACACACACACACTGAAAGAGCCCAATTTATTCCCTCCAGCATGTCTGCAGCTCATTGTGTAAAAAAATAGTGACCACTTTTAAACTACTTAAGCGCAATTAAGACAGTTTAACAAATTCACCAATCTGTCCTGGAGAGCGACAAAAATGCCACTGCATCCATATTTGTATTCACATTCTTCCAAATTACATAATTGGGGACCTGAGATTGGATTTCCCAATTTGTCTCTGTTGATTCAATCAAGACAATTTAAACTCTGTGTAACAGCCCATTGTCCTCTGCGCCTACACTCAAATGAAACAGATGGCAATTCACTTATTTGCCCGTTGAGAGCGGAGGGTTCTTCAGACATCCTTTCTATTTCCTAAATCAATTAGGCTTCTTTGCTTGATGCATGACATTAATAAGAAATGTCTTAAAGGGTCGTCTGTAACGAAAAGTCTACACGTTTCTACGGATTATTAACAGAACCAATGACAAGCTGGATAGTGTTTGTCAAACACCAGACACAAATCAACTCACACATTTGTCTGTTTGCCTGACACACATAATTGGACACACACAACAAGTTGCTGTTTATAGCTCACACAGGTACACTGTGTTCTTTTTAGTATGTCGCCCACCGAAAAAGAAATAGTTGTTGAAGAGAAATATGTGTAATTTTTAGAATTCCCTAAAAATGTCTACTTCTAATATGTATAACTCAGTGTGATTCTTTTAATTTAGAGCAATGTGAACATGCGATAACTCATTAGTTAGTTGTTTGATCAGTGCTATGGTATGGGTTCATACCTGTGTATTCCCTTTTAACAGTGAGCTTTGTGGGGTTAGATGTGGGGCTCATTCCACCATTAGGGGGTTTCATACCTTGTTCACCCCCATAGACGTCCAGCATGCTGCTACTGAGGGACACCTAGGATGGAGAGAGAGAAGAGAGAAGAGGGAGGAAAAACAAATAGAAAGGGTCAGTTAAAAGGCAGGCATACAAGCACATTTGCATCACACAAACCAACACACTTTTCGCATTTTAACAAAAGCCACAACGCAAATTGTTGTTTTTAGCTGTGGCATTGTTTGGCTATTTAAAGCACAGAGGGCATTGACAAATGACATGAGAGTGGAGTGATCAGAGGCTTGCAGGGAAGGTTGTCAGCCCTCAAGCCTCTCGCTTTCAGCCTCCCAGCAGGGAGTTGTTGTACCCACACAGCAGGAAAGAGCACATCCAGTGCAGTGATCATTAATTGTTGCCATGTTTAGATCGCCTACTTGTCTTGCATCACAAAGAGTAAAAACAACATAACAAAAAGGTAACCTAGCTTAAAAATCAGGTCAATAAGGGGTTGCGGTCTTCCAGTCTGACTCCATCTAACCCTGACCTTCAACCCAGGCTTGCTGCTCTGTGAAGTGTGATTTGACCAGCAGACATGGTGCCTTGATCTGCTAATGCCACCATTTTCAGAACCCCTCCACTTGAAAGTGCTCCTCACACAGAGATGTGCTCTGTGTTGAAAATAGCATCCCATTAGATGAAAAGGCTAGCTAGGTCAACTGCTTGAACAGAGGCAAAACTGTTTTCCTACGGGTCCCTTCTTGTCTGGGAAAGCATGCATCAGTTCTGCGATAATGACGCCTTTTCATGGACTGGGGAGATGTCAAGATATAGCGTGCTGACACACATGTGTGTCTAATTCGCATTTGTGTATTTATGGGAAAATGCTACAGAAGCCACCATGGATTCCATGATGCGCACAGCCAATTTTATTCACGACATGTGTGTCAAATGTAACTACTGGACTGACTGATAAGGAGGCATGTCAAGGGAGCGGAAAGCAAAGGAGGAAAAAAAAGAGAGAAGAGGAAACAAAACAGAAGAAACTGCAGACATTTCAGATATCTGCAGTCGGTTAGCATGTGCAGTTTTTTTACATTATCTCACCAAGATGGTAGAAAAGGAGGAGGAGGAAGAGGAGGAGGGGACAAAAAGTGCTTATCAAAATGAAAGATTGCAACAATTCCCTTACTACTCCTATTGTAATCACTTCAATCCCTCTCCCGTCTGTGTTCCTGGATGTGTTGACACGGCGAAACGACGTGATGCATCGTACTGTATGACTAATTAGGATGAATTGATCCATTTAAGCATGGTATCATTTCTGAACAAGCCCACGGGGAGTGTATGCATTAGCCCAATCCAATGGCTCAGTAACTCTCTCCAACAAAATCTCTCACCCGCTCCACTGTTGCGCTTCTGTCCTCATTTGAAACTTACTGGCTCACCCGTTTCTCCTCCTCTTCCCCCCATGCCTTATCTTTTCCTACCCCCTCTCATTCCTTCTCTGTCACGGTATCTTTTGTGTTTTTCTCAATGTCACTTTATCTGTGTGTACGATTTTTTTGTCTGCCAGACTATCTCTCTGCATATTGAAAGAGTTAGGCCAGATTCGCAGTGTTCCCATCCCACAAACTATCTTAGTATTTGTAAGATACTTCTTCTTTATTGTCATTACATATATACCTTTGTCCACAAACTTCCTTTTTTAACTCAATCTGCATTGTTGATCTTCTTGAGTAATGTGAGAAATGTTCCTAAGCCCCGATGAACTTTGACTCATCTCTAGACTTAAGCTGACCTCAAAGTAAGACAGGTCCCCTTTTTCCCAAGCTAGTGAAGCCTGCACCTGCGTCCACAGTGTTTGAGTGGAGCAACCTCACTTTCAAGTCCCCATTCAACAAAAAACAGAAGTCATTAGTTACGGAACTTGACATAACATAACATAACATAACATCGCTAATAATGTGAACAGGTTAACAAACAGGGGTTACATTGAAAAATCAATACAAAAGACCTTCATACCAAAGATAGTCAGTAGCAGTTTAGACAGTGTTAGTCTGTAGCTGTTAGAGCAACAGTTAATGTGATTGATACTTACATTGTTTTGCATTAAGATGTTAGACTCCATGCAATCCAAGCCTCCATCATTGAAACCGGATTCAAGACTAATTAGGTCATCAATAACTTCATCCATTGGAAACTAAAAGAAAACAGTAATTTCAGTTTACTCATGGACAGGCTTATGATGTTTCTACCAGAATTTCAATACTGTCCAAGTCTGATCTTTTTAAATCTCAACATTCAAACCAAAATAGACACCAGAAAGGGGAGGGACTGCCGTTAGACTAATCCAATAACAGACAAGTCTGCCACCATGTCTGAAGTTAATCGGCATTGTTTGTGGGGAAAACATGCATCTGTTATCAAAGTAGTTTCCTTATTTTGAAAGGGTTCTCTCATCAGAGACTGTTTGTCTGAAGTTATTGATGAGCATATCAGAGAGAGAGGCAGATCAATAATGGCATCACTTTGTTTAGATGACTGGTTGGAACTACTCTCTGAATTGTTCAGATTAAAACCTGATCCAGGTTGAGATATTGTCATAGTCTTTGATGCTCGTGAATTCCAGGGTACTGTTTGCTGACTGTACATCCAAATACAGTATCAGCCATGATTCATCTCTCTTAATGAAAGAATGTAGGCGTAAGCCTAATCACTTTCAAGAAGTAAGCGTGAACACAGAACTGAATATGCCCTTTGACTGGAAAGTCTCAGGAGTGTTGACAGGAAAGTGTTGCGAAATTTACCAAAAATATAATCCATAGTGTATGACCCAGTCTGTGGTTCAAACATTGAGTTGCAATTTCACTCTTTCTAGACACATTTTAGGTTAACTCAATTTCAGTTCCATATATTCAGAAACATTATCAGAATTATCAGAAGCTTTTGTTTTCGGTCCACTAACCTCGCTGTCGTGATTTGCCATCGTGAGTAGGGTAACTGGACTGTTGGGATTGCTGCTGTCGCTAACAGAGGGCATGTGTCCATTCCTCATGATGGGAACGGTGGCCAGCGACTGGCCTTGGGCGTGGGGATGTGGCACGGCGTGGCCTCCTCCGGCCGAAGAGGCCAGCTTAGAGCCCAGCGTCAGGTACTGCTTGACAGGTTGGTTCTGGGTCTGATGGAGGTGGAACTTAGAGTTCTCCAGGTGGTTCTGTACCTGCAGCAGAAACAAATCATACATAACTTCAGTTAGTTCACAGTTGACAGAAATTCTGTTCAGGAGGCGGGAGTCTGTGCACTGTTTAGCACACCGTTGTAACAGTGCTGACTAAGAGCATATGTACAGGGATTGTTCAAAGTGACTGTCAGCTTTGCGAGAAGATGATTTCATTTAATACGCAGAAATAGTTGTGAGTCAAATTCTTCCCATTATTAGTCATACATGCAGTGCGTATTTACAGACTTACAACGGTACAGAATTTTGTAGAGTGTAACTTAAAACTTGCATTAACATGAGCCATGTTTGATATGTGTCTTTTTTGAGAATTAGGAGAAGTTCTGTCACATTCCGTAATTTTAGTTCCAGTTTCAGATTGAAAAATGTGGTCAATAACAAAAGTATAGCTTTTCCCCAGAACTAAACTGAGGCTGACAAACAAAATGCAGACTTTGCTTCTCCTATACCTTAACCTATGCATGCAACTAATTAAGTTTGCCAAACTATTAATCAAAGCTTCACAAATCAGTTACATTTTAGAAACATCATTCCACAGTTCAACAAAATATTTAACCAAGCAATTCAGAATTCTGCTGAACGTCGATATTCTTACATTTGAAGCTCTGGTTGCGTCCCGCATCGTGTAGTAACTGCAGTCAGTTAAGTGTGGCATTCTCAGTAAAAGCAGATAGTCTTCAGATTGGTTTGTTTTGGTGATGCAGCAGGACAAGTTTAGGGATCCAGGTCTGCTGCTGCTATCCTGTTGGTCTGAGTGTCTGTCCTTTCCAGCCCCCTACCAATGTCTTATAAAGGGCCCAAAGTGAACTAATTAGACTCAAAGCTGGGGGTAAGTCTTTATGTTGCGTAGCATGATAATCACTTCAAACACTGGACTGTCAGATCACCCAGGGTTTGATCACTGCAGGATGTCTGCCTTTAGCGTTTATCACTAATTCATTTGGACCGCCCTTTTCTGTCTAACTGACCAATCAGTGGTCAGCTCCCAAAGTCCTCTGCTGCCTGCTCCAGGGGTTGTGACAGCACAATTGACCCTTGTTCCCCAATGGGGGTTTTAAATAACTCCTCTAATGCCATTTTTAACCCAGGCTTTTTTATTCATTCACTGGTTTCAATGTTGACCGTTTAGTATTATCAGTTTCCAAAACAATAACTGCAATAAAACTATTTTGAGGGTTTTATTACTGTAAATTGTGAGCTATTTTCAGAGGGAACATGTCACCTAAAAAACATCTAATTTACTTACTGGTCTAAACTTCACAAAGTACCTTACTGTTGTAACTTGCTCTATTAGTTTATGACTTATAAAGTATTTTTGGAAGGATCGAATAATACTAATATGTGTATTTTTATGGTTTTATAAAGTTATTCTTACCATTTTTTTTATTGGTCATCTGTGTCTATTACCCAGATTTATTCCTCTTAAAAGTTCTTAATTCATTGGTCAAAATATCATACTTTATGGACTAACTTGAGTTTCTTTATCAGTAAATGAATACTTTTTACATGACATACCCTGGCTAATCAATTGCAGGTTGAGAAAACACTAATTAACAGTGTTGGTATAGCAGATCCATAGACAATGCAATATTACTTGAGCTAATATGTGTAACTAGTTGAAAGCTAATGTGATATTGAAGAATTCATCTGTCTTCAATATATTCATATTATCTCCTATATTCTGTTATTTTTAAAAAGTAGATATATATCTATATATAGATATAGATATATAAACAAAGCTTTGTTTTGCTGAACAGTGGTCAAAGCAGCTACTAGGATAGTGCTACAGTATTTCCTAACAGTAGCATTTAGCTAAAATGCAAACAGCAGCACAAGAAGATTCATTAAGTCAGCAAGCTCATTCAGTAATGTCCATTTTACAGCAATATTTACCAAATGAAAAGAGAAACACTACTTTTTTAAACTTGTGATTTCAAAATTTCTTTTTTAAGAGGAAGAATGTGTTATTATGTCTCCCAAAACTTTGATTCTCATAGAAAGAACTGCTGAAATTGTGGTAGCACGCCACGCAAGTCTACGTTTTCACACTAGCAACAATTCAAGGTTTTATGAATAAAATGTCAATTAGCACAACACTGTTAACCACATGAACTTTTAGCTGTGGCAACATTGGAGTTGGACTTTATATAGTAAAACTCAGCATTAAATTCCCCATGTCAGCTAGAGCTGCCCTTATTCACCACTCATCCACCTAACTAAGAACAGCCTCATCACAATACTCAACTTGTCAGTAGTCACTGAGAGCTCTTATCTTACTTCTCCAGGCCAAACAAGATACCAGTTGTTAGCCAATCAACATTTTTTTCCACTACGGATAGCAGGAGAGATGCCAGGACTGCTACAGACCACATCTGCTTTGTGTGACAGCAGATTGTCCTGGTTTCACTTCAGCTTTCTCACTACTGTAAATGCCGGAGACACGCTTGTTATCCACTTAAGGGAATCTGATTAGATTTAAGGGGTAATGGTGCTTCAGTCACCAAGGCCAACCTTGACAATGGTAGGCCTGTGCATGTGTGAAGAGGACATGCTGAAAATTATCAATGCCCACCATACACATGGGTCAGGAATGAGATAAAAATCTAATCAATCAAGGCTCAGGTTTAGGGATTATTGTAACTATTCTGATGTTTCAGACAGTTTTTCTCTTTCTCAGTACTGCTTCTGGCACCTGCTACAACAACTGAGGCATTTGTAGTTATTAGTAGATGAGAGGTCACTGGTTCACTTTCCATTTACACACATTTGCACAGTTATTCCAGACATGAAAACCTGTAGTAGTGTGTCAAGCCTAAAAAGTAGATTTTATTGGTATCAAAGCACTGATTTTAGTAAATGCATTTGCTGATTTTTTTTCTTTTCTAGACAGCTGATAGTTGTGACTATTTGATGCAAAAAAAATGTTAAATACACTTTTAATATATTTCAGTTTTTAGCATTTTTGCACCTTTTAAAAATGTGTTCTTATGTTTGAATAAAAAAAATATTAGGGGATCAGCTGCATCCTTCTGACTTAATTGTCTTAATTAATTACATATAAATCACAAAATTAGGTGTGGCGGAACCAGGTGCCAATTACACACACACAGACACACGCACGCACACACACACACACACACACACACACACACACACACACATACACAAACCATCTCTGACTTTTTCTTTTTCAATTAAACTTTTCCTAACTCTTTCACTTACATAGTTTAAAATGTGATTTAAACAATAAATGAATGCAACAGGTTAATCAAATCCAGCAAATACTTTACTCCTGTGAAATCACATTACATTAGTTTTTTTCCAGCAGTTATACACAATGAGTATCCGATTTATGCAAGCAACTGCATAGTAACCATATCATATCAACCATATAGTTTCAACAACAAACTGCCATAAACTTCTCTACATGATACGCAGTATATCCCTATTAATTAAAATCATGACTTTGGCACCAAAAGATAAAACATAAGCTTGGATTACAAACACACATATACACACACAATGCTACATCTTTCAGTTCACTCCAGTTTGACATATTGTTTTAAAGTATGATTTCTCCTGCCTATAACTGTATTTTGTGTTTAATAGTGGTGTGATTTACCTCAAAGTTAAAAGGTGTACTTCTTTAGTCCCACTGAAATGCTGCATTCATAATGGAAGTGTCACACACGAACTTGCAGGTGTTTCTTCCAAAAGCAAAGCTCTTGCCTAACTCAGTTTCAGTCTTGCCCAAGTTCTCCTTTCACTTCAGAAAAATCCGGCTAATTATGAAACACTGGGTGATGGTGACATTAACTGGCTGTACAAATTATGGACAAAACCTAGTAGGAGGCTAGGATTCATTTCTGCTAAATCCTGTTGTTGTTTTTTTTTTTCTTCTTTCTTTTTCAACACATCGACACAGTTACGGAATGTAGAGTAGCAGTGCTCAATTATCTTTTTTCCCCATCTTGAATGTGCGGAGATGAGATGAAAGTGGAACAAAAAGCCTTCTCAGACATGCTTACTGTATTTCTGCTGAGCCCGCTAACCAGTAAACAGCTGTAACCACACACCCTAGATTGTGAAATGTAAGGGAAGATAAGACCGGTATAGCAAACTGATCACCAAATTTGCTTTCCACAGTGGCTATTCAGTTATTCTGGTTGTAAGTGCATGCCTTTTATAAAGCATAGACAATTTCTTTTGCATGCAAAGACATACAAATGCACACATACTTTTTTTTTTAAGCAACGATTTCCCTGGCCTATAGCTGTGTCGCTCCCCCTACCTGCAGAAGTTGAAGCTCTGTCAAGGTGATCACTTTGACCACACAACAACGACTCATGGCTCCCTGGAGTGAAAGCGTCTCCCACCACAGGAGCTGCAAATTCTTATAGAATAACAAGAACTGTCACAGCTACAGCTGCGCCTCTCACCGTAGCAGCCAGAGACAGGGGTAGAAGAAGAGGAAGAAGAAAAGAGGTCCTGCAGGCTCCTTCCTGAGCTTTGCAGAAATATCAGAAAGGAAAGGAAGGCATGACACATCAGCTTATTTGGGACCCGCACGGGCCATTTCCTCTGAGTGTGTTTGTACGTGTGTGTGTTTTTTGGTCAGGGAAAGGCCTGACAGAGGCAGAAATACAGATGGCAGTAAGGGGGGTTGGAGTTGTAATAATTTGACAGTATATGCGTTACTGCTTGTGGATCACCACACTTTCCTTCCTGCAGAACATCCAGTCCAACTCAGCACATTCTGCCAGGTTATCTCTGTGACACCCACTTCCCCTTGAAGGGCATTTCAGCAATTAAAGCAAAGTCACTGCTTCAACTAGGGAGAAACACACCAAAAAAATATAATCTGTCGAGTGAGCAAATCTACTAAAACACACGGATGCACACATGCAAAAGTTGTTATCACATTGTCACTGTAGGCCCACAACAAAGGTCTCCCCAGGCCTTCCCAGAAAGTCTCTCAGAGAATTCCTGGATACAGCAAAACTTAAAAGGGGTCACTGAATCATCTCTAGTTTTCCTGTAGTCGCAGCCTTTTATACAATTAAATCAATCAGAAGTCACTGAATACAGGGAACTGGAGTCCAAACTTGAGGATCCTCTCCAGACATGCAGTAATAAAAAAAAAAAAACAATGTGTGTCTGATATGATTTTTCTGCAAAAAAACGGTAGTACTATTTTAAAAGCCAGAATAAATAAACATACAAATATTTCATCTCAGAAGTTTAACTACTGGACACAAAATGATTCATACGTCACAATTGTGTACATTAAATATTGGACCAGAATTTGGCTTCCAAACTAGTTGTGATGTCACAAATCCTGCTCATAGGCCCACCCCTAAAAATTAGACATTCAGTGAACAGAGTAACCTTCAACCGTCAGCAGATGAATATTAAAACAACCTTCCAGAATCAAATCTTGCACAGGGAAGCTCAAACTTTCAACTCTAGAATGAGAGAAAAAACACATTTAAGAGTAAAGAGGGACTTTAAAATTAAACCAAGCTCAAATAAAGCAAGTGAAGATATTTCAGACACTAAAAATCACAGTCTTAATTAATTCATTCATCTTTGTTGTTATTAAAGAAAACACAATGCTACGTCGTCCTGCGAGGCACTGCGTTGGCAAATGACATATGTGCAAGCTTACATTATTGGTAAATTAGTTTGTAATGCAAACACCATATTTCTACTGTTAACCTTGTAAAGCAGAGGTCAGAACTCCTTCCACATAATATTATAAACCTCTGTGTTGTGTTTTGGCATCTGATGAAAAACACATGGGTCTGTGATTCAAATTGGATTTCCTAGATTTCATTGTCTCACCTGTACCTGAAACAACCCGCCCACACCAACTCAGATCATTTCATTTTTTTAATGCATGGCTGTTTTTTCTCTGAAGTCACTGCTGATTCAGTGATTGTTGCAAAAATGACATGACGGTTTTATATTTTTTGATACAATTTAATAAACACATCTCAACTAAATTTGAGGACATTGAATATAATAAAGCAAATCGAATCACAATGATTCAGTTAAATTAAACCCCGCACAGATGTTTTTTAAAGAATCAGTTCAACACTGTACAGTAATACACAAGAAGCTAATGTCTCCGCCCAGCTGTTAAATTGCAGTTTGTCCCACACGTGTCCATGGTAGATGATTTACATAGAGAATGCCAGACTTGATACTATATGTACACTAATCTCAATGAAAAGAGGTTCTCATTGTAAATAGACTAACAGCCTTTACAGTCTCAGTCAGCTGGATCCATAAGCATTATTTATGCTTCGGTGACTAAACATGCTCAGCTGTTCTTTGTTGTGTATTTGTGTGTTTGTGTGTGTCCATGTGCCTTTGGTGCACAGCGTTTTATACTATTACAACCTCATCACCTGTATGTTTGACTATTTCTTGTGCACCAAAAATGGCACCTATTTAATCCTATTGTTCGCCTTGCACGTAAACCAAAAAAGTTTGTAGCTTCCAGGTTTGTTTCCGCATTGTGCAGCCCACTGAATACGCCCAGCTGGTTTTTCTCCCTCTGGCCCCGCCCACTAGTTCACGCTCGGCCCATTGTCTTTACATCGTGATGACATCACAGATTTTTAAATTGCTATTCTCGGCTCAAAGAAAGTTTTTAAAATACAAAACCTTTATGGATCAAACATTCATAAAAGAAAGAATCATAATTGACCTTGTTTGCAGTTTCTCTTTTACAATGGTGGTCTATGGAGAAAATGCTTTATGTGCAGGGTATTCTCACCAGATCATGAAATGTTTTTAATGTATGCAATACCATGAGTGACCACTGGGAACAATTGGATGCAAGACTCAGCGTTGGCGCCGTATCCAGCTCTAATAATACATCCATGATCAGATCTAGCCAAATTCCTGGCTGGCCATTTTTGGCTCGTCTTGGGGCAAGTCACAAGTGCTCACCTTTGTTAGTCCCCTTGCATGGCATGTTTTAAACATCAGGGACTTCCTGTAAGAGTTGGCCTGCTTCTGAGACAACACTTCAAAGTGCAGCTCCCACATCTGAGGACTGTTTTATCCTGCTAGAAAAGGAATGCATAATGGACAAGGCACCACTGCACTTTTAATGATTCTCATATGAATTAAATATTACAGCCATTTTAACTGGATTACACATGAAAGTGTGTGTGAGAGTGTGTGTGCTTGTTACCTTGATGAAATATTGAATTTATGAAAATGGTTTGCCTCGACAGTGGTGTAAAAATAATTAAAATTCACACTTTAAGTAAAGACAACTTACTGGAAAATTACTTATGAGCACTCTATGGGGTAGCTACTGATTATAAACAAACATGATCCTATTATTTCTACATCTAATATTTCTCACAAAAAATCAATTTGTTGTATACTTGATGTCTAACAGATTAAAAAAAACAAAACACAGCATAATATTTGTAGCTAAAAGAAAAAGCTGCTTAGTAAGCAAATAACTGTCTGTTTCATAGTGTTGTCACTTCCTGGTCACAAATCAGGTGCAATGAGGAATATAAACACAATAGTGTGTTACTGATTGGAAATAAGGTAATTTTGTAGGAAGGAGGTAGTCTAGGTAACTATCAGTTTTATTTTTAAAATGAAGTGACGACAGGTGAAAGTAATTTAAAAAACTATATGTGTGATGTATACACATTCTTTAAATAAAATGTTAAAGTACATTTAAATTTGCATTTCTACTTTGTTACTTACTCATTTACCTCCAATTTTACAAATAACAAACATTACATTAACAGTTTCGGTCAACAGAAAGACTTCAGAAAGCTAAGTGAGAGGAAAGGAGAAGGAAGAAGGAGAGGATGCAGTGCAGCCTGTCCTCTCAGTCGGTGCAGAGGAGATGTAATTAGTCAAAATGGAATAATACAATTTTTGCTGCTAAACCAATTAGAGCACACGATTCTCTGTGAGCAGTGAAAAAGGAGCCTGTTCACAGGAACACCTGAGAGTTTGTAGACTGTACACATGCATAAATCTGTGTGTGCACACATTCCTTCACCACACACAAACACCAACAAAGATTTGCTACTTATATATCCTCTTTGATGCTCTGATGTCAGATTAGCTTTTGCATATGCAGTATATCATCTAAATTAGTGTTTAGTAATTGCACTAGCTATCATCATTTAGTCAACTTGCATGCAATGCTGTAACTCTTGTGAACACTATTAAAGTCAAAAAGGCTTTATTATTTAAAGAATACAAGAATTTCCACTTATATACTATCATATAGTATATAATATAGTATTGTTTGCAATTTTTTGTTGTCGACTCTAAATTGCCAATCCCAATAAACACCTCTCTGTTTGACAAAGCCTTACTATACAGTGGCAAAGGGAACGTTCAGTACAACATCACTTCTGTGAATAACACAGCTTTCTCATTCATTTCAATTGGGGCAGTGCGTTGATGCTGAAAATTGCCAACACAGGGGGCTAGGTAAAATAATGTAGGGTCGTCTGGCAAAAAAATTGAACTGGGCTCCACCTTTGCTGCAATGCAGTGTGGTCATCCATCTAGGTCCTGCATTTGTCAATTACATACATGCAGGCGCAAATACCTGGTGGATTTATCTGTAACATGAACACTGATATTTACCTGGCAACTGTCACAAAAGATAAAACAGTTGCTGCTGTGATAACTTTGAGTTGTAAAATCCTGTCTTAGTACTACACACCTCTTTGCAGTATTTTGAGATCTAATAAGCCTTTAAATTCATTCATCTGTAGCTCCAACTTGACTTCCTGGATTGTATTTCATTGTCTCAGGGCACCTTACATTATTTAACACAGGCTGAGACCTGTGATCATTGACCTGCAGAGAAGCTTGTTAGTTAACACCAAGCTAATAAAGTTAACAATAAAAAACAGCATGTTTGATGACATCATTCTTTAGTGTCGACATGGCCTTTAAGTAATTTGAAGTGATGTATGTAATAAGCCTCTGTGTATGTCAACTTAATGACCCCCTCCAGAGATGTTTTCAGACATATAAAAATCCACAAAAAGTTCAATTATAATTTTAAGTGGAGGAGGACTTTAACATAAAGTGTCACAATCACTGAATTTGGATTCACAGACACAGAGGGAAACAGGAAAATGAGACCTAATCTTTGGTCAACTCTCAAAGGCAGGTTCAAGCCACAGTCGCAAAAGCTGCTGAGCAACACAAAGCAGAGCATTGTGGGTAAACTGCTGTGTAGTGGTTGTGGTCATGAAAGGGGCACCTCATCCTTGACCCTCACTGTCCAGTGAGCTAGAACAGGATAGACCGGTGTTCAGCGTTGCTTCTCAGAATGATGTCAGAAAGCTGTACTGTAGACAACTTTAATCTCTCACTTTGGCAGACAGTGAAAAGAAGC
This sequence comes from Scomber scombrus, assembly GCF_963691925.1. Taxonomy (NCBI): domain Eukaryota; kingdom Metazoa; phylum Chordata; class Actinopteri; order Scombriformes; family Scombridae; genus Scomber; species Scomber scombrus. The sequence continues at coordinate 10,889,136 of NC_084991.1, forward strand.
CCCGGTGGGCTCCGGCTATGAAGATGAGGTCTTATTAAAATTATGCACATGATTGATTGCGAAACAGTCCCAGCTCACCAAGCTAAAGGCCTTTCAAACCTGGTTAAAGGCCTAAAGACAAAATGCTCAGTCAGAGAACGAAATAGGCATTATTATTATTATCCTGATCCTGTTTTTGTTTAACAAAGTTTTTGTATATTTGAGGCAGTGTCCTCATATTCCACTTTCATAACAAGGTGCCCTTAAAAATAATGCATGTCGAATATGTACCTATCTTTGAATCACCACAATACAGGTTTCTGGCAACTGAACAGAGTGAAGATCAAAATCAGCAAATTTCAGTGCAACTCTGCTGACTTTTGAAGTTTAACATGGCATCAAAAAGAGGATCCTACTCTCCCTAACCAACATAAAGTGCATTTGTGGGCTAAATTCGCAAGCCACTGTTCAAAAGATTTTTGGTGGACATATATTGATTACACCCCCACCCCCACCCCCACTCCTCCTTTAACTTGATTGTGGGAAATTAAATAATGCAATAGCTGTTTAATGAGAACTAAGCAGAAAATTAGATCAACTGTGACCTTACCCGAACTAATAATATATGGTTTGTGCTGTGGACAAAGGGCTGTTTGTTTGCTGTGTTCGGCTATCTTTGTACCCCTTGAATGAGTAAGCTGCTGTGACGAAGGGAGGAGTGCCAGTGCTCCTCTTCCCAGCAATGCAAGAGGGGACGACCAAAAAATGAAAAGTGAGGGGAGCGAGAGGTAAAGGCCAGAAGATCTTAGGGTTATGTCACATGAAGGTGTTTCCAGTTTTGGTACCAACCTGCATTCAGATTATATCATTAATAGTCTTAACTTCTTATAAGATGTCTTTATTTATAAGCTCTCTTGTATAGAAGCCCTGAGAGGCAAGTGAGGGAAAAAAAAACATTGTGATGATCAATTTTCTAAGTCCTGTGTTTATGACTTAAGAAAATGTGGAAAAAAGAGGTTTTGCCAGGATAACCTTTCTAGGTGAAAAAAAGGAAATGCCACAACCATTTTTCTAAATTACATTTTTTTCACCTGCTATTAACATCAGCTATACTCGGGTGAGCCATCAGACCGCAAGCCAGCAAGTGAAACATATATTGTCTATGGCTAACCAGCAGCCACAACACTCAACTACATAGCTAACGTTAGTTCACTGTAATGTTAGTCATGTTAATGGGAACACTTCATCCCATATAAGTACAATGTTTTGTCTGTAAGAAACACTTATGAGTGGTACATTTGGACACTTGGGAATAAAAAATAGGATAATTTGGTTAATTTAATGATCGCTACAACAGAATAAGCTCTTTGGATGCATTTTAAATTAATATGGTTATTCATATAAATGATATAGAATTAGTTGCTGTTCATTGAATATTGCAATTGTAGTTATTCTTAATCAGACTTCAGTTGACAGTTGAGCCATTGGTATTTAAATAATTAAACTTTTTAATGTTAAAGACCCCTAAATGTATATGTAACAAGCCATGCAATGCCTTTTGATAAGAATTTTGTTCAGGGACCCCTATCTGAAAAGACAGTATACTTATACATTGTGCTAACTTCTAGTGATTATTAGTAAAAAAAAAAAATTAGCTGCTCCCATTTTTATGGAGACCCCCTGGAAACCCCTCAACCTCTGTATAAATATCTGATTATGTTCTAACACAACACTCATGTCCTCCTCTGATCAGGTTCAAGTACTTTGCCAACAATTGAACCTTCAGGTGTGCTTCGATCCTTGCGTTGTGCACACTTTATTCATTTAAATGAAATCACTCTACTCCAGTCAGCAATAATTTTATATTGTATATCATATCTTTTTTTTTTACTAAGATCAAAATACATCTCCATTACTGGCCAAATTAGTGTACTATAGAACATGCTAATTTTATTTTAGTGTTATCAATATTATATTTTTAAGATTTCTCAATTCATTTTCCGGTTACTTTATTGGATCATGCTACTCTGCCAGCCGCCATATTCTATCACTGCAATTGCCAGTCTCGGATAAATTGAGTAACTAGCAGGGCCTGAGTTCAATTTATTGTCTTCATCATTTAGCCACTGCCAATTCCAAGTGTGTTGCACAGTTTGTGACTGCCAACTCCTCTGTTGTAGACTACCATGTACCCCAAACACAGTACACATGCCAGCCACCTAATTTTCTAAAATATTTCTAAATAAGGTTTACTAAACAGTTGCGCCAAACAACTCGAAGCTTGAATGGCTTGAACCCAGGACTGAACTCAGGTACTTACCCGCCAAGCAAGATAAAACAAGCACACACCACAAGAGAATCTCTTATGTTTGTTCATGTATAGTGACAGTGAAAGCCTCTGTGTATGTCAACTAGCAGTCTTCACTTTGCTTTTTCCTTTCCTGTAGCAACTTGGAGCATTTACATTTTTTTTGATTATTTTAATTGTGATGTACTGTAGATATGTATTTTTGTTATATTGTTGTTTTTCTTGTTTTCTTTAGTTTGTTGTTGTCCGTATTGGTTAGAAGTTGGTAACTTTTGTATCTAATGTTTAAAAACCCTTTCACATTTTCAGTGAGGCAAATCAGAAGATACCTCTTACCTCTTACCAAAGGTAGTAGAGGAGGCCACTCGGTGCACTGAAACAGTATTGCACAATGAAGAAGGTAAAGCCAAAACATATGTGCATTTTTTGCATTTTTGCATTGAATTTAGACATTGACCAGTTAATAAAAAGAATATTCTGACTGATTTGGAACAACCTTTTTGCACTTTTTGGACTCTTTCCATAACCTTAACTGCACTGTAGTTGCATTGTGTAAATATTGTAGAAAAAAACGTTGCCTTTAATCGTCTTCTAAACATCTTCTGTGCATGACCTCATCTCAGTTTAGTTCACCTAATATAAATTTGATTTTTTTTTCAATCTTATCAGTGCAGATGTTTCTGACATAACCCAGCTGAAACGTTCTGAATACTGCTCAGTCTGCCCTGTTCCAACGTCAATGTTCAAGCATGCGTTGCATTTATTCTACTTATGTGTTGATAATGCTTGCGTGATCTATAACGAATGTCGCTTTACTGTTTTTTTTTCCTGCTGTCTGTGAAGTTTCCACGATGATAGATCTGATCAGTGGACCAAAAATGACCATGAAACTTTGCTGTGATTCTGTAATTAACAATCCTGCCTGATCACTTTCATCTCAATATATTTACGCGACACGATCCTTAGCGTACTTCACACTGCGCGCACACTTACAGAACAAATGCTTTAGGGATTAAAAGGCCTCCGTTGTGCATGTGTTAGCTCATACGAGTATAAACTATGTGAACTTCACATTACAGCTGACCATTTGCTGAAGCATACCGTAAGTTTTCAGATTGATTTCCTACCTTGTAAACAGCCATTGGTCTCAGTTCATTTCAGCATGTTATATAAATCAGCTTATTCAAACTTGGTGCAGACAATTCATCACACAGAACATCTACCTACAGTGTCTGTCCATACAATAACTGTCTATTTACATCAAAGGGACATTATTATCTTATTGGGGTAATGTTTTGTGAGTGGGGGCTGTTTTAAAAGTATTTTGTTGTGTGTTCCTTATCTGCATAACCTATATGCTTATCCTTGTTTTTTAGTTTTGTCATACTTTTTATCATTCTGTCAAATATTGTCATTTATGCCTTTATTGCATAGTTGATAGTATAGATGATGTCAGTGTTATAGCAGCATGTATTGTTGTAGCAAGTTTAAAAGGAGATAATTTTAGCTTTGGGTAGTTAATTCTTTTTTTTTAAATAAACTTGATTTACTGGGAGGAAGCATGAAAATCCTTTGATCCTAAATGCATTTGTACTGTTGCAAACTGTATGCATGGAGCTAGCCTAGCTTAAGGTAACATCCCTGTGTGTGTGTGTGTGTGTGTGTGTGTGTGTGTGTGTGTGTGTGTGTGTGTGTGTGTGTGTGTGTGTGTGTGTGTGTGTGTGCGCGCGTGCGTACGTGTGTGCATGTGTACGTTTTAAGCACTCTGAACTTTCCAGAGGTCATGAGTACACTGAGTTTAAGGAAAGACTCAGAGTAAGGCAGACTTATCTATCTACACATCTTATCTATATGCCTGTGTGTCTCTATTTCTTTATTGGTTTCTAGTAACCTATCTCTCCATCTCTGGTTATGGTAATGATCTGATGTGCAGGCAGAGAAAGAACCTGTGCAAGGCTAACGTGAGACGACACCTATCTTTTCATCACAATGGGGAGCCCCAGAAGACCAAACGGCTCACTTAAAAGGCGTATATCAGGGTATTAATTGCTTGACATGGCTCACCCAGGTATGGGAAACCCTTTGTATGGCAATTAAAGGACTTGTAGGGGAGAAATAAACTTTGCTGTAGTCGCAGCCATGAGGAGGGCTGAAATATTTCAGAGTGTGTAACAAGCTGCAAGGCATCTCTAACAAAATCACGTGTCATGTGCAGACAAAGTTACGGTAATTGAGTTAACCACCCCTCCTTACCCCTCACTCTTTCATGGTGTGCCTGCTTCTGTACGTGAGTAGGAGTAATTTCACATGACCTGGGGTTGCCGTTCTTTCAGACGCTGCACTTTTTTGCCTTTGACAGCCATCAGCAAATGAAGATTATGAGAAGAGACAAAATAACGAGGGCCACAGACAGATAAAGAGAGACACATGGAACTAAACATGCACTTTAAAGTGAACTTTGGGTAAATGTTAGTCATTAAACACCACATGCACACTCAGAGTTTGTGCCAGTTTTGTGCACCATACACACATGAATACTTAAATCCACAGTTTAACAGTTTTTTAGGGTTTTCTTTCACTTGAAACTTCACAAATATTATCTTATGAAATTGCAATTATGCAAAGCAATGCCTCACGTTTAAGCAGTTCAAACGTTGTTATTATCATTATTATGTTTTTGAAATATTTCATTAAGACACATTACTTTATTTGTAAGAGACCGTACGTCATATTTACGGAGTGGCACAATATCTACAGTCATTTTTTCCTGTGTTTCTTACGTCACCAGTCTCAGTGCTTCCACTTGTTTTAATCTTATTGTATTCCAATTTGTAGTACAGTGCTTTGATTTGATTCTGTTTAGTTTGGTATTATCAAACTGAGACTTTCAGGGTTAAATTATTTAAATTCAACTCTTATCGAATTTAATTTAAATTCACATTATTCAGCCTTAAATTGGACCTGGTTGTCTCTTTTATTTTATTTTATTTTCACACGTAACATGTCGTCTTTAGTCGTTATGGTGGCCTTTACATCTATTCACAACAAGGACGTTCTTTATCTGCAGCATACAAACTGGCACATGACAGGCACACATATTGTTAGAAAATTTGATTTGAAGTAATGGAAACACAGTTGGACATCTGCAATATCTGAAAATGATTTGATTATGTTGCATTTTATGCTGCATGTAATGCTGCTGTCTTTGACTTGTTATGATTATCTACATGTTTCTTTGAATTGTTTAGTTTGACTCTAAGGCATTAAAGCAGCAGAGATTCAGTACATTCAGCATAACCCAGGTGTACATGCAGACACTTAGAGCCAGTATACATCTGAAAGCATTGGAGTAGGGGTGTCTGTTTTACTTACCTGTCCGTACCAGTTATATTCCAGCATCGTGACACTTGTAGCATTCAAGAAGATACGCGATAAAAGCTGTGTGTAAGCTCTTTCACAGCTACAAAAACAATCTTAAAAATTGTGGCCTGTTGCTCTCTTCTCAGCCCAACTGCACAACTCTTAGTTTTCCCTGTGTGGAATTGATGTCATCAGGAGATTGGGGGGCCAGGCGAAAGCTAAGCCATTTCACACACACATTTTTGTCCACATGCACTAGCAAGCATACATACACCCCTGACTCTCCTGTTGAATTTTGGCACTCCCAGGGCTTACGACCTGTTGATAATGAACCTGAACCCATTATTTTGAGTCAATGAATTGAAAGAAATAGGGCAAAGAATGAAAGCCACAGGGCCAATTAACAGCATTCTTTGATGTATTACCCTCGCTCGCCACTCAACCAGACCGCTCTGCGCCTTTTGTCTTTATCCCCTCTGTTATTCATTAATTATTCTGAGCGGGGTCAGAGTTCGTGTGGCTAATTGTGCAGACCATCTCTCTTTGAGGATGGCAAAAGATTCGCCCAACACTGACACTCCCCCTGACTGTGCCCAGCCACCTTGAATTATGCCAATTATTCCAATTCTTTGATTTTTTTTCCCTTCTTCACTCTGTTCTATCATTGAACTAAGCTGTATCCCTTTTTCCCCCTCCCTCCCGACTTTTCATAGGTCAACCTCTATCGCTGGAACCTCTATCTCACACACACGCACACGCACGCGCACACACACATACACAAAGTATTTTTAGTGAGGATCCTGGTTGTTGGGTGGATTCATGACAGTAAAGGCCTTTTCAGGATATGCTCTTGCTCACATCTTTGCAGATCTCAGACCAGATTTTTACATTATGCACACTCAAATGTTTTAATAGGGCTATTAGAAACATAAAACAAACTTCCTGTATTGGTTTAACATAACAGCGGCTGTTCTTTGGTTAGCTTCTCATCCAGTGTAGTCTCAAACTTTGTTCATGGAATATAGTTTGACGTTTTGGAAATGAGATGTTCAATTTTCACATTTTCACATGCTAGGAATGACATGAGAAAAATAATAAAACCAAGAGAAGTATTAAATCAGAATAACAGGCAAGTTGTATGTCACTGTCACTCAACATCATTGTTGCCCTGGTTACAGAGACTCAGGCGTGAGGGTTGTTTTTTTTTGTTGCTTTTGTTGTTGTTTTTTATATGTCGGCAAATAGCATTACCTCCACCTTAAGTTCACCCATAAACGGAGCACGAGTGGGTCCATCCTGTCAGTGGAAAGTGAACAGTTTTCCACAGAGTATTTTCTGTAGCCCATAGTGAAATGTCCAACCTGAAGTATCATCCAACAGGGGACTACCATGTCCAAGCAGGGCGAGGGCAGAGGACAAAGAGTGACCACCTCATGGTCAGAGTGAACATGGAAGACCTCTATGATGGGTGCACCACACTGAACATCATTGTGGAGAAGTTCCAGGAGTGTGATCAATGCAACAACAAAGATGTGGAGCCAAGTGGATTACTGTATTTCAGACAGCTGATCTGCCAAATATGCCCTCTATCATCACGTACATTCTGAGCACACCAGCTTCAACAGTGTTAATGGAGAGAATCTTCTCCAGGATGAACAGCAAGTGGAGTGAGGTCCAGAACCGGTGCTAATGATGAGTGAGCTACCTATCTCTGTGAACTTTGATAAAGTTATCCACCATAGTGGTCTCTGTGGTCTACCAGGTCATTTGTTATTTCCAAATTTATCAATGAGTTCTTGCTTCTTCCAAATATACCAAATAGCTTATTTTAACAGACCATGTCTATGATCAGATGTTTTAACCCTTAATATATTTATTCTTATAACTCCTCATTTCCTTTTCATTCATGATGAGATTAGCAGAGGACTTTGAAATTGATGCATAAAAGCACAAATTGGTGCATAAAATTCACCAGAATGCAGGATAATAAGTGTCTGACACTCAAACTCTCATGGCTGAGGACCCCCATACCCCTGGCTTCAATTGTGTGTCCCAAGCATGGGGTAATAGCAAGACATCCTTTATTTTTCCAGACTGAAGGCAGCAACCCTACACATATTGACACATAAAATCACAAATCACAATTTTTACACTTTGGTTTTTGTACAGTGTTTTACACCCTTTCCTGTTTTGCTATGACAACACGAGGCAATAATAATTAAGTAATTTACACAATAACATGTTTGTTTTGTTTGTTTGTTAGGGTTTTTTTTTGTTTTTTTTCCAGAAATACACTGCTCCTTTTAAAACAGAAGCGTCTAAAGTTCCCATAACTGCTGAAAAGAGTTTGTGCCACAGGATTTTTCACAGTCTGAGCCAGTTTTAACGGGCCATTGGAAACGCATTACTTAGTTTAGGATAAAGATGAACTATTGTGAGTCATGTCACTGTTCCTTTTTACAAAATCTATCTCTAACATGGGAGTAGGTGCAGGTTAATACAGCATATGACCTTTTAATTTGGGTACGCACTGTAATACTGTTTGGTCCTCTTTTATCAGTTTTTTTTAAGCTTTTTGTGGAAAAGAACCACTTGTACAGTCTGTTTCAGAGGAAAAATACTTTGACATTTACACTGGACTCCATGAAAATACAGGAAACAAAGGCAATGCAATTCTGCAAGTGATATCAGAAGAAGAAAAAGAGCTGTAATCAGATTAGGAAATGTCTATGAAGGCAACCCGTCTTTAACATGATTAGGAGAATAGACAGCATATAATGGTTTAATTATCTGTCAGGCAATTTATGAGTCCCTTCATCTGAACCATGAATGTGGACAGTTGTATTACAAATGTATTGTTTTTAAATGGCCCCTTGAAGCTGACTCCAAAGCATACTACATTGTAAATACTTCCAATGGCATCAGGCCTATTCTGCGTTGATTCGAGATTTTATAAAAATTGAAACCGAGTTACAGTACCATTTTATAGTCAGGAACTGTCACATTATTTTACATTTTAATACAGAGTAGCCTACTGCAAATTCAGAAGATTTACACTCTATGAGGCTTGCAATTTGTTTCTTTTAACCTTAGCTACTGTGAGACTGAAAATATTTTTAAAATTAGTCTTAGTGTTTGACTATTTATTGTCGATGAGATTGTTGTAATAAATCCAACCTAATGAAGATGGACGATGATTGATGATTGAATTATGATAACCATGAGTCTCGACTTATACTGCCTGACAGGTATGTTGATATGAACTGTATTGAGTTAATCCTTATCATAACGCAACTTGTGTTGATGTAGTCCGATCTATGCCCTCTATGAAATATTCACTGCTTGCATAGTATCTTACAATATTGTGAGGTTAGAGTTAGATGTCAACCATCTTTTTAGGCCCTTTGTCTCCTATTTGTCCCTCAAGAAAGAAGGTCATGTTAAATCACTCAAAGCCTATGCTATCCTTTTGTCTCTCAAGTCCTTTTGGATGTGTTTTTATCAAAGGGAGTCCCATGTTGCACCTTTGGCCATGGGCAGCCCTGAAAGGTTAGGTCCTCAGGCCATGTCTGTGTCACTGACGCCACTGGCTAAACACTGTCTCCCTAGCTGACCTCCTTAATTCAGTGTGTGTGTGTGTGTGTGTGTGTGTGTGTGTGTGTGTGTGTGTGTGTGTGTGTGTATTACAACTGCACATCTTGTCTTTCAGCAGGGAACAAAGTGGGAGAGATGTTAACAAAGGGCCCTGATGAGATCATGTAGTAGCCACAAGCCAAAAACAAGAAGGATTCATTGAAGTGACAAGCTTTTTGATTTTTTTAAAGCCTGTAGCCTGGTGTTTCCTACTGTCTTTTGGCTTGGGGATGTGTCATTGCAGATCATATCTTGTGGTTGCTTTCTTACCAGGAAGTTTTTGATGGAAGTGAGTATCCTAGTTTAGCTTTCAGGAAAGTAATTGACAAAGAAAGTGATGGCTTTGGCACAATTTTCTATGTTTTGTGTACCAACCCTTAGAACCAGCTACAAGAATAAGTAAAGCCATTCATAAACCACATTACGGGTTTTACAATGAAGATTTAATTGGGGGGGAAAAAAGTGATTTAATTAATGAGGGGTAATATAATATGTCCCTCTATTTTGACCATCTAAAATACATTACATGCGCTGACATTCAGATGAATGTTTTCCAGATAAAGATCAATTTCACTAATGCTTTCAAACGACATCATTTTTTCCATTTCCCCTGCTATTTTGCCAGGACATTGTTCTGTTACTGATCACTGCAATGTGACGGCATAGTGACGTGAGACACAAACACATGAAGATAAATGCAATCCATACTGAGAGTCTGAATCTGTGTTTTGCACTTTGCCCCAACTCTTCTTTTTAGAATAAGTATCTAAGCATACTCCATGTGCATCATTGTATATCACACAGTTTGTTACACATGGATTGTAAACACACACCCACGCACACACACAAACACACTAGGGGATCCTGAATACCAATTATGTTGTTCTTATTCCTCCCTCTGAGCTTATCTAGCCTCCGGGGAGACCTCCAGCCAACTCCCTCCCTCTTCCTTTAACACAGATCCCCAAACCCAGCAGGAAGCCTGTACTAGTCCCTACTTACTCACTCCCTGATGCTCACTGTCCATTTCCCCAGCCACACACTAACACTACTACTTCTCCACATATTGTACCTTTTTGCCCCCTTTTGAATCCTATTAGTGCGTGAACTTAGTTTAACTGAAAAAGACTGTCGACTTCACTCAATTAGGCCTAATAGGATTAGGTCGCTGGTATGGGCCTGGAGGTTTAAATAGGAATGGAATTTTGGCAGACACCTGCTCCATCCACTGCATTAATCTTATAAAGGCTATGGAGTATGCAGGGGCCCCGGTGATACCCAGGCTGGATTGGTTGGTTTAATGGCTGTAATAGGTGCCTTCATGGGTTCCAGCTCTGATGGCATCAGTGAACCAAAAGGTTGCAGGTACAGTGGGAAACCACAACAACCAACATGCTTGTTGTTGACAAAGGCACTGAAACCTACAAAAACAATACATATTAATAAATTGAAAGATTGATGTAGGGAGGCTGATTTGAAAAGTATTTAAGACCCAATCGTGAAGTTTTGTTGCTCATTACAATTAAAAGCCACACAAATAAGTTTCAATATATGACAATAACTTGAACATGAAAAAGGTTCATTTAGGCCTGGTGTTATCTGATGTTACTACAAAGCTAGTAAATGAAAATAACAATCTTGGAACACTCCAGAGTTGGAATAAGGGTTTTCCTATTCCCATTCTGCAGAAATAGCGTCAGTGCCATAAGCTTCCATTTTCTGTTGGTGACTGAAAACGATAAGCAGTTACATCCATAGTATCACAACTAAAATCTTGCAAACCAAGTACAAGAAACCTATTTGAACTATTAGAAATGCATGAAGGATCATGGTTAAAATTGCTGCCACAGGACACAACCCGTACTGCTGATGTTTGGTGAAGTGGTCAAGGAGAAGAAAAAGGTGGATGTAAAGAGACAGGGACAGATAAGAGTGGGGCCACGTTGAGAAAAAATCCAGCAATGCTGGGAAAAAAGCAACCGTCCCATTCATTTAAATGGGGGCATCATATTTATGATGCAGGAGTGGGAACTGCATAGGCCTCAGCAAAAAAGCTTATGCGGCCATCAATCAAGAACTTTAACTGGACTCCATTTTTGCCAAATGTAACCTGACGTCACATACATGCAAGCAGATTCCTGATCGATTACTTATATGAATGCCATGTCCATTTATATCATGACCATTGTAATGAAAGATAAAAGAGCTGCCACTGAGATAACTTCTCAGAGTTGTAAAATCCTGTCTATGAGTTTTACAACCTGTGCGCTGTGTTTTGGCTCCTGATAAGCCCTTAAATACATTAATCTGTTACTCCAACTAAACTTCATGAGTCATATTTTATTGTCTCATCAGTACCTCCTACAATATGCCCCCATAATTGCTGCCCTCTTTGCCATAGACTCAGATTGGGTCTGAATGCAGCCTAGGAGTCAAGAGTAGAGGGCTTGATGAGGCCCATGATGTTAAGATAATTTCTCACAGTCATTGTCTCTTAATACACAGAGAACAATGGCCTTTTACCATATCACTAATCGCTTTACTGCTTGATCTTATCAACACAAAACCCATTACAAGAACACTTATCCCATCCACCTATTTTATCTTAGATATCAAGAAACATTTTAAAATGTAAAGGTTTTTGTCTCAGTAAATATGAAACATGTCGAACATTGTGATAAGTTTTATAAAAATGGATATTCAACAATCAATTAAAAGAACACATAATCAACAATGTACAGTAGCATAGGCAAAGCAAAAAAGCAGTAAGAAAATTCTGAGTAAAAAAGGATGTAAAGAAAAAAAGAAAAGAAAAACATCCTCAAGCAATTACAAACTCTAGAAACACAAATGGTAAAGAGGCAATCAGGTTTCCCATCTAAACTTGGAAAACTCAGTTAGGATATGGACTGTTTATTTACTGTATCTATACCAATCAGACTTGAAAAGATTTAGATAAAGAATCAGACTTGCAGTAGGTCAAGTTTAGAAATTCAAATGAGATGGGGCCCCAACAGAGAGCTCCGCCAAAAAATGCCAGATTTTATGTAGAAGCGCATATTTCCGGTAGATGATTTTCTAACATGGACACAGTATTTCTAGTGGCAATCTTGAAAGGAAAGATAAAATGATTGCTGCTGTGATAACTTTCTGAGTTAAAATCCTGTCTAATCGTATAATGGCTGTGCAGTGTTTCAGAGTCTATATCTACCAATCAAACTTTTCTGGCTTGTTGGTGTGAAACCGAATTCTATGCTATTAAGGAAGCCATCCTCAGTATTTTGTATGACCGAAACCTTTCCTTAATACTAGAGCTGACCAGATTCTAAGTATACATACTGTAAGAGTTATTGGACGATGAGCTAATGGATGTAAAATGGGAATTGTGTCAAATCAAATATTAACCCAGTTTTACAAGGTTATAAGTTCAGAAAACAGATCAAAGGCTGGAAAGTGCGTCCATGCACGGGTGTCATTTGAATTTATATTTGCATCGGTATAATATTAATGCGCAAAAATTGAGGATAAGCACTCAACTCTTCTTCTTCTACTTGTATGAAATGCATGGGTGCTAGAACTTCAAAATTGATACACAAAACAAACTGGAAAGTTTGCACACCATGACTTATGCAGAAAAGATTATTTAAGGCACGCACATTTCATGCCAAGCCCTTCCTCAGTGGCACAATTTTGCATCTCCTTGGTCCTATGGATGCTTAGGCCAGATGAATCTTGTTAACTTATCAGTCGAATGTCCGTGTATTGTTCCCACCTGTGCTTGGTTGTCTAACAAGCAGCTGAGGAAGGCTTCAACCCTAAATGTCTGTGCATTAAATAATCTTGTGTATGTTTCCACGTACAATCATATGGTAATAGCCACTTAAAAATGTAGTCAATCAATCCTAATTACTAATCCAAGTTACTAATCAACATTCTTCCCAGAAGTGTCATACCAAGTCTCATACCAACACCTCACAATGTGTTTCCCGGAGGTCTCTCCATGTCTGGATGCTGTGAATAGCTATCTTGGTGGCCCTGAAACCCCCCTCTGCCCCACCTTAAGGGATTATGATATGTTTTATCCAGAAATGGCCTGTGTTTTTGTTCTGTGTGTCAACTATCGGGACAGTCTAATGGCTTGATCTCTGCTGTTGTAAGAAACGATCAGCGTAGGAAAGGGTGAAGGGTGAACTGGACGGGTGGTGGTGTGTGTGTGTGTGTGTGTGTGTGTGTGTGTGTGTGTGTGTGTGTGTGTGTGTGTGTGTGTGTGTGTGTGTGTGTGTGTGTGTGTGTGTGTGTGTGTGTGTGTGTTTTGTTAGGATCGAGTTATGTCCAGTGTAAGACACTAAAGAATTGAACATGAAGCATTTAGAGTTCTATTCTGTCTAATCCTATTAGTGTCTAAAATAACCCTTTCATATCCAAAGCGGTTAAGGGAAAGACCTCCATGGAGAAATTTCTCCAAAAGAGAGCAATTTCATCAGCCAGACAAGATAAAAAAGATGACATGTTATCAAAGGCAACATTTAGAGGTCGTAAAAGTATCTAAATGTTACTTGATTGAAGGAATGAATGATGTGTTAATTGCTACTAATCTAAAATAAGATCTGCAAGTATGCAAGTATTAGGTTAGACTCATTACTTACACTGGACATGAAATTACATTCAGGGTTTACAGTGGAGATAGTTTAGTTTATAATTTCTCAAGTGAGGATAGTGATTAGTCTATTTATGAAACTATTTCCTATTAAGTTATTGAGGTTTTTTTCTTCGTTCCTCAACAGAGGGAAAGGTTATTCATGGTAATCCAGCAGCTGGACTAGTAATAACATCTGTCTTTCACACTGATTTCCTCAGATTTTTCATAAATGGGCGTTTGTTCTTGTTTTTCGAGGTGTAATATTTCATAAAACCTGAATTATTTTACAGATAGTTGAGTTTAAAATATATAACTCAAAGACAGTTAGATCATTAGTGAGTATTTTAGTTTATTTTACACATAAAGCCTCAGCAATAAATCAATTAGTTGATCAACAGAAAAATATTTTCTACTTACTTGGAAAATCAATTATCAATCATATGTTGTCATATTTTAAGAAAAAAAGGCAAAATTATCTGGTTCCAGTCTCTCAAATGGTTATGATATCATAGGAATTAAACAATTTTGGTTTCTGTAGTTCACTGTTGGTTGGGACAAAAGACATTTGAGGACATTTCCATCTCACCATTTTCTGATACTTTATAGACCAAACGACTGATTGATTAATTAAGAAAATAATCGATAAATGAATCAATAATGAAATAATTGTTAGTTGCAACCCTATTGTACATGTGTTACAGTAACATGCCAACTGCTTCTTAACTACAGTGCATTACCTATATATAGATCTGCTTTTTTAGAGGTAAACTGAATAAAACAGTGAGCCTGTTGTCCCCTTAAGGGATAATTATCTCAGGTCACAGAAAACGCAATTTAAGTCTAAGGCTTCATTTGATTAGTTAATTTCATTTAAAGTATGTTGTGTAAATCAGGAAGATAGTTGTGCATGCAGAATTGGTCAAAAACCAGAATCAGTGCAGTCACTTTATAAAAAAATGACCCAAAATGATCAGATGCTATTTAGTAATTAGAATTTTTTCCACAGATGTAATTATCGATGTGATTAAATATACATTGATCTAACCCCTCACTCTCTGGCTACTGCCTGACAGTCTCACAGTAACTACTATGCTGATAAATGAGAGGTTCGTGTTAATATTGAAATGGATAGTAATTGTGAGTATAATTTTTTTGTCATTCATCAGACATGATGTGAATAGAAATATGTAAGTGAATTGTGTAAAAAATATAAATCAGGAAGTCTTTTACAAAACATGATAAAAATTGTTTCATATGCATAATTTATTATTTTCAAGTTATTACAGTATATATAATATATTAACATGGAGTTAAGGTCATATAATAAGGTATGACCACCCTGCGTTTTGGGTTCACTGACATGAAAAATAATTGACATGGCTCCAGTTTGTGTGTGTGTGTGTGTGTGTGTGTGTGTGTGTGTATGTGTGTGTGTGTGTGTGTGTGTGTGTGTGTGTGTGTGTGTGTGTGTGTGTGTGTGTGTGTGTGTGTGTGTGTGTGTGTGTGTGGAATGTGAACCAAGATCCAGCTGAACCTTGCCGATACAATACACCATATTTGGAAAACACCTTAATTGCGTGCAATTGCTGGTGATAGCATGTGTGTTTTCCATTGACATGTTTAATGTTTCCAGCACATTCTTCCATCCATCTGAATCATTACACGGGACTTCTGTCTGTCTCTATCCCTCCATTCATCCAGTCCAGCAGGGCAAACAGCAGTCCTGCTAGCCCAGGCACTCAGCCAATCCAGATGGGTGGTCCAAACCAATCACTGCAGCTCTCCCATGCTTTGGCCTGCTAGTGTCCCTGCTGCCCTGACACCCTCCCCTTTCTGTTCTTTCTCCCTGTCTCACGCATTCCTCTTATTTCTACACACCAATCTTTTTAAAAATGTAATGCTTTCCAATTTCTTCTCTCTTGAGTCTTTGCTTTTTCCCTTTTTTCTTTGGCTCGTTCGCATTGGTTTTTTGACCTTCCGTCTTTCTTACGCACCATTTCACTTCTCTTCCTGTCTTGTCACTAAGATGCCAGGTGGCATAATGCAAAAGTGTGTTTTTGGCCAACATCTCTCCTACTGGAGTGTTCTTAAGCCAAATTCTAGCTGTAGTGGAACTGTAGCTGACCTTATGGACGGTTTCCCAGTGTTGATCAGTCATTTGACCACACTTTGCATTAAAAATTGGTTCAACAGTTCTTTACAGTTAATAGTCTTAAATGATGTTCCTAAGGTGTGTGTCTGCATGTAAAATGTCAGTTTTGTAAAGAAGACAAACTATTGCATTTTGCTTTGATTGACACAGTGTCTTCATGCTGGCCAGCTGAATTTGTGGACATTTTTCCATGGCTCCATTCATCCCCCACTGAAGTTATGTGTCTGTTCCTGCCATGACTCACAGGCTCTGCCGTGGATATTATACAAACAAACCATGGGTTGTTGTGAGTGTAGTGGCATTTACTTGTGGTGTTGTACTTGAGAGAAATTTCTGAACAGCCAGAGCAAAATTTCAGAGTATACAACTGGCTTGACACCATACTGTTTAGATATTTATATATTGTATACCTGAAGCAATCTTGTGCATGACAAAGCTACTACATACATTAGAACTACAGTTTTCCTGGGAATCGCCAGAAAATGCCGCCATTTTTTTGAATCACAGGGGCTCTGATGACGATATTTGACCAAATATAAGCTAAACATACATTTTCAGAAATTGGATAGGACAAATGTCATTTAATATCTGTTATTTGTTGTCTGAAAAGTAGCTGGAATTATTGTGAAATGTGAAATCTGAAGCTCATTTGCAACATATTAGAAAATATTAAGCTTGTTTTTGCAATAGCATCCCAGAGGAGATTATACATGCCAGAGACGGAAGTTTAGTTGTTTTCTTTGGAGAGGATTCTACCCCCTCTTTACATTCACCTGCACCTAACATTTCCTCCTTTAGATATAGAAGGGGGTAGCTTGTACCTTGAGGCAGGTACCAACTCACAAACACCCACACACATTTGCACATGCACAAAAACACACACATCACACACCAGAGCAACTTTAACACATGAAAGGCCTTCTACAGAAGTGAAAAACATACTGCTACAATGCTTTGAAGTCTATCAGTCATCCATCTAATGTAAGGTTGTTTTCGGTTCCCCCTCCTCTAAAAGTCTGATTCATATCTCCCTTCCAGAAATTCCCTCCCGAAAGCCTGGGAGACACTACATCCGATCTGGGAGTCATTTGGTTCTTTTCACAATAGCCCCACGCATCCAAAACATTCAAAATTCAGTCTCACTTTTGCATCAAAGCAAAGCAGGAAAATAGATCCGATTTTTTTCAAAATCCCAGATGAGGCATGCAATCTTTGTGCAATCTAAAAAAAAAAAATTAAAAATAGATACACACACATGCAAGAGCACATGAATCTACACAGTATGCATACATCGAATGGGATACAGTAATTGCAGTGGCCAGTTATGGCTCAGTGATCTGTCAGCACATTGTGTGGGATTTCTAGCTGCCTGGACAATGGTGCTACAATCCCCTGAAACAGAATTCCAAAGAAATGACCCCTAAAACACAGAGTTCATTCAAATGTTTCCCGATGTGTGTGAACAACAGCAATATAGTCACAATCAGGCTTGCATGTATCAGCAGCAAATGGTAATAATGCATTTCCCCTAAAAAAGTCATATGAAAATACTAATATCAATAACATATGTAGGCTCCAAATGAACATTTATACAACAGAGACCTTCACTGTAACAGCCCCATTTTTTTTTTAAACCTTTTTAAAATGCCTCTAAACAGAAGTGATGAATAGACAACAGTTCGTCCTTGATGTTGTATGCATACCGAGGGCAGGAGGAGGTTCAGTGGAGGAGACCTGCTGTGTTTACAACCTTGTTGGCTCTGTAACTATGCATTTGACAAGATTTTTTTAAACCTGACAATTAAGTCATTAAATACCTGTGGTGATATGTGGGCTATTAGGTGAAATGTGTGGTTAAGAAACTGGAGGCAGTAGTGGTAAGTATTGTGATCACAGTTCTTTGTCTAGGCACCATATAAAAGTCATGAAAAGAGATTGAGAGGGACAAAGGGAGTAATAGTAAAAGATCAACGATGGATGTATAGAAATATTGCGATATAGAACTATGGATCTGTATCACAATAATGTAAAATTCTTGGAATTATATGTATTAATAGGTAAAAAAGTGTATGTAAAAAAAACAAAGACCATAAAACACCATAGGGTTGAATATAATGGCTGAAGTGTAAGAAAAGGTCTGAATTGCTTTAAGCTCTGTCCTACAAAATGAAAAATATCTTTGTGTACGTCCACTGTTTGGCGCTAGAGAACATCCATTAATTATACTGTAGCATAGGGGGTAAAGTAAGTAGAGTAAGTAAGTAATGTGGTTCTGGTTAATTCTAGTCTAGAGAAATACAACACCTGCAAATTGCAAAAACTGCAAAAAAAATTCACAGCAAATTAAAAATGTGTGCTTAACAAATTTTGTACATCTATGTCAAATTTAAAGGTGGGGGTGTTCACTTGAAATTGAATGATCCCACCAAATTTCATGAACATCAAAGCAACTTTGTCCCAATATGGCCCTACTTTTAGGGGTGCTATGGAGCCCACTGCCCATGCCCCGTGACTATACAAGGTATCATTTTCCACCATTTCTGACTCATGTGCAAAGTTTTGAGTTTTCAAGCACCATTCTCAAAAATGTGATTCATTGCAGAGAAGAAGAAGTAAAATCATTCCTTCAGATACAATAGGGCCTTCGCACCACTCAGTGGTCGGACCCTAATATATTTGTCAACGCCTGAAACTCTAACTGTTTTATGTGTTGAGTTATAAAAATTGTGTTGTTCTGAATGGATGGATTTGAAGTGTTGTACAGATATTCATGGTCCTGAGAGGGTAAGTCATAATGAATTTGGTGGACATTTCCTTTTTCAGTTTCACGTTACTTGTCATCTAACCCTAACATCAATGTTAGCATGCTAACACACTAAACTAATATATTGGAAATGGCAACATTAATGATAATGAAGTTAGACCTGTTTAACATCGGTAAGTTAACAGCAGATGTCATTGTGAGCATATTAGCATGCTGATGTTTGCATTTAGCTCAAAACACCTCTGTGCCTCAGTACAGCCTCACAGTTGCTCATGTGGCTGTTGACTCTTGGTCTATTTAATACATGAACCAGTCATGAATAATACTTTTATCCCAATTTATTAATTTGCCGTCAACTCTCTGTTCCAGGACAAAGTCACCATTATATTCTAGCGGGGCAACATACCTTCCACGTGTTTTGGGATTGGCACCAAACAGGGGGTTGTACTCTGGTGTAGGCTGTGGTGTAGGCGTCGGAGTATGGAAACTGAGACTGGGAACGATGGGTGGTGCCGCTGGGCTGTGGCGTGCAGAACTGAGGCCAGCTATGCGGATGTGGTCCAGAATCCCATAAACCCTGTCTGTCATCTCTCTGACTAATCAACCACTGGTTGTCTGGGCCGGAGCTGGAGTGGAACATTTCTGACATCCCAAAACTGGATCTAAGCAAAAAAAAAAAAAAAAAAAAATGGGGGAAATAACAATTAGTCAGTTAATTAACCAATTAAATGATGAAATTGTTATATTATCCTTATTAAATCATGATTTATTCTTGAATTTTCTAAGTGAATCTCAAACGAGAGGCAAACGAGAGGGCAGAGGGGAGATGCACAGTTGGATGTGTGTTTGTGCATTTGCATGTGTTCATGTTCATTAGTAAAAAATTTTGCTGCACCAGTATGATTAGATGCTTTTAGAATAGAGCTGATTACAAAGGTTGTTATAATTTGACTGGCTACTAATCCTGAAAGCTGAACCGTTCCTTTAAAAAACATTAAAGAAACACGTTGCTGATTTTCAACCACATTACCACATATTAGTCACAGAGTGGTGTGTCAGTCTTGTCCACACTTCTCACTTTGTGTTCTCTGGAGCCATCTATAGCTGCCTTCAACTGACATACATATTTAACATCAATGTTTACCCAAAGAAGTCCAGTTGCTATATTAACTCTGCATTAGCTGCGTTTCTTTTATTAACTTTCTGACTGGGAGCCTCACTGTCTGCAGTCAGATTTGAGAACTTCATATCTGACAGCAAACGTTTCCATCAAGCTATTTCAGTGTTCTGGAAATGATCTTTTTTCCAGAGGATTCCCTTAAATCTATTCAATCTAGTCACAATAGTATTTTGGTTTATTTGTAAAATGAATAAATCGCTTCTAAGTTGATTTGTAGGGATTCTAATTCAATACAAAATTTAACATTTTCATCATGGAGTGAATGGATGCACAAACTTGATTATTGGTGTGACTGAAGTAACAGCAAGCAGCATGCCTCAGATCAAAGCATCTCAAAGGCTGTGGCTTTAAGGTTTACTATGAAGGGATTTTCCTTTTCACAACAAAAACAACAATAAAAACAACAACAATGTATAGACTCATACACATGAAAACCCTCTCAGTCAGAAGCCAAGGAGGAGGGGCTAACTTTGAATGCTGCCAAACGACAAATCTTGCATAGTATACATTTAAACAGAAACAACTGATATATGATTATAAGGGATTGCTGCCATCCATCCATTTATATGAATTGTCAATAGTATCACTGATTAAGTTGAATGGCTAAAGGATTTTGAGTAGGATCATCAGCAGGACTGTTTTTGTTTGTTTTTTTGTTGTTTTTTTTGCAAACTGGAAAATATGTGGGACTTTTATAGTAATATTAATCAGATTGAGAATTGGCACCAGTTGTCTTTTGATTTAAAGGTTATCTTTCCTTCATTTTAGACAATACAGATGATGTAACATTTTTTTATTGCATGAATCACATGCAGCACTTTTCTTGTAATTAGAGAAATTCAATGTTCTTTTTGAAAAGCAAAAGATGCAAGAAAAAGGTTTCGTATTGGGCTGACTGAACATCACTGGTCTATGATACAAATTAAAACATGCCACTTGATTTCTTTGTTGAAGGCTGAAATTAAGGTGATGGGCCCCAGCTGGAACACACTGGAGAGACTTGTCCAGAACTGCATTAGATGGGGAGAAGCCATCAATTGCTGATGGTCCCAAGGGGACCCAAGGGCACAAGTAAGGAAGTAAGTACTTCATATCTAAATTACAATATTTGAGTGCAAATTAGCTGTCATTGCCACTGGAGTACTCATAGAGAATACATACAAAATAGGAGAATTATACAATTGCTACAATGCAGAACTGATTGAACACAAAGAGGAAGTAGGTGAGAGAGTGGAGCAACGTTTGTGATTATAATCTTGGAGTTTCTGTCTCTCTTCTTTCATCCTTCTCTCTCTTTTTGTGGAGGGTTAATTGGCAAGGCATATGGCTTTCTGCCTGTCCAAGCATGGTGCAAACAGTGTTTAATTGCCTTTATTCTGTCGCCAACATTGCAGAATACCTCTGCTACAAGATATGCCAGGCAGTTATTGGCACTGTGTAAAAAAAAAAAAAAAAAAGTGTAGATGACATGGACTGAGCATGAGAAAACAGGTTTTTGTAAACGTAGAGAAAGGGTTTTGTCCACCTAGCTGCATTCCTACAAGAATGCTCATTTGGAATAAACTGGTTTGTCTGTGTGGATTTAGCCTCAGTCTTTGTCTAGGATTTGTGAGCTTCTCTGTTGGCCTATGAGCAAGGCATCTTTCTTAGATAACAATTTACTGGCTCAACACACGGAGAGTGTTTTATGGGTGTAGGACAGGAATTCAACCAGGCTTTTGTCGTCCAGTTACCCCTGCTCC
Source organism: Scomber scombrus (assembly GCF_963691925.1). NCBI lineage: Eukaryota > Metazoa > Chordata > Actinopteri > Scombriformes > Scombridae > Scomber > Scomber scombrus. Next base: position 10,910,893 of record NC_084991.1, read on the forward strand.
ATTACCAACCCATTAAGTGTGTATTTAGGTCAAATGGCTAAGAGTCAGAAGTGAAACACATACCTGCAGGCATGATTGAACCATTGTATTTCAACTAATTATTCAATTAAATGCAGCATTTCAGAAATGTATTTTTTCCGGTTGCAGTGGCTGTGGTAGAATTAAATTATTGCTGTATCACTGAAATTTCAGTGCTTGTTCTCTCATTCAAAATAATTATTTTTCATTTTCTAGAGATATATGGTAAATCATCCTGATGTAAGGGCTCTTTTATAGGAATAATTAGACCATGTTTAACAACAGTCCAGTATGAAGCGTTAAATGCAGATTGCAAACTGAGACATACATGTCATACACTCGGTTTTTGTGTCAAAGTGTTAAAAGAGAGAAGTATTATTATGAAGAGCTGTATTTCAAATTAGAAAACTTGAATTATTGATGACATTTGTAATCATGTCTCATAAATTCAGTTTTTATATACATTTATTTAATCTGCAAGGTCAGTTAACATGACTAATTTAAATTCAACCTATGCTGTCCAGTTATAATATACAGTTGCACCAATCCCCTTGCACTAAGCTCTTTCTTATCTATGATCTCAATAGTCCTTATGTGGGAAGAAAAGGGAATACTGTTTTTACTGTGTTTATATTTCCTTGGTTTTGACTTAACTCCATTTCCGCCCAGCTATGGACTTTCTGTGATCTGTCCCCCATTATTACCTGCCTCAGGCTGGGCCTGCATGCACTAACTTTTACTATTAAAGACTAACATGGGTAGTTGTAGTATATCTCACTTCACTTAGTCAGAACTCTAAAGACAAGAGGAAACTGATCCAAGTGCAGGATCTGATTCAGCCACTTTTAAGACATAATCAAGTATTCTAGATATAGGCCTACATCTGGTTTGATTTCAAACCTGAGCAAGAAGCTGGGACTGAGAGTTCAGGTGTTCCTACCTCCACCTTAATTAGCTTACCTTAACTAATGTGGCTCATTACCAATTGTCTGCTGAATGGCCATAAAAATATAAACACTGTCACAGAGATGTCCTGAACTCATGATACCAAAGATAATGTGATCGCCATCTCATGATCTCTTAGTTGTCCAGCAAGTGTTTCCCCGTATTTGAGCCTGTTTGAGGTGCTTTTCCTCCAACTGAGAACTGACAGTAAAACCAAAGGCCTCCTGCTGCTCTGTAGATCATGTCCACTGATATACAAAGCCTCAGGCCCACTGGAAGACAACAAGCAACAATGGTGTTCTTCACATCAGACGTCAGGCCTGGTCTTCAGTCACTGTGACATGACTTATTTTTTTCTTAGGGATAACATCGTAAAGTGTTGGGTCACCACCAGCCTCCAAAACAGCTTCAGTTGATTACCCATGCCTCTGATGCTCCACTGGAGGGATGAACATTATTTTTCTTTCATACTAACACGACATTCCATTATCTCCTATATGTGTTTTTTGATTGAGATTTGGTGACTTTAAACATGATAAACATCATTTTTTAAATCAAATTCATCAAACTATGGCTACAATTAAATCTGTATTAATTCATTTTGGCCACTTAGGGGTTGAACAATGAAGTCATTGCGTTTTTAAGTGGATATGGTGAACGGAAAAGGATAGGGCAAATGGAACATCATTGTCATTACTGTCATGTTTCTGGCCATCTGGAAAATGTAAGTCTAATATTAACCCGTTTTAGTTCTGTTTTTGGTCTGTACCAACTCCTGATGGAAATGCCTTTAAATGAGTAGGTTTTTTAGAGCTTTTACATTAAAAGCAACTGCCTTCTAAGGCCGAAAACAACACTATGAGAGCACTGAGAGTGTAAAGTTGTGGGCCATACATCATCTCTGAAACTTGCTAAGAAGAGTCGCGTGATAGGTCTCTGGATTTTCTTACATAACACCTTCCATGTACACACTCATTAGATACATTGAATAGTGATGAACAGTCACTTTAGCAATTGTCATTATCAATACAATCGTTATTTTATATTAATTGTTAATTAACATAATAGTAAAAATAGTTCCCAGACCCAAAGATGAAAACTTTACATTTTGTATCTGTCTGCCTGCATCTGTCTGTCTGTCCATGTTTCACACTACCACAAATCCTTACCCACCCACCCACGTGGAGACAGGAAGTTTAGAGTATCATTGCTGAGGATTTTCTGAGTGTCTGTGTCACAGATGACAAAACACACACCCACACACACACACACACACACACACACACACACACACACACACACACACACACACACACACACACACACACACACACACACACACACACACACACACCACTGTCTGCCTCATTAAAACCTTTCCCATAGATGTACTACTTTGTACAGCTCTCCACTCATCATCACCTCCAATCCGCTCAACCCTTGCCTCCCTTTGAGCTCCACTATTTATTTTCATCAAGGCCTCTCTCTCTCTCACTTCTTCCGCTGTAACTCTCTCGCTCTCCCTCTCATCCACAGTGGGCTTTGTTGCTGGGCTGTCATGTATTGAAGCAGCTATTTATTTGCTTGTTTCGCCGCTAATTCTCCCTCATTGTCCCTCCCAGCATCCCATTGCGTCGAGAACAAGGCCGCCGCAAGAGTTTTGTTCCCTGTGCCCAAGACATGAGTCAGTGAGCCAAGATAATGATGAAGAGCTCAGACACACAGGAGATCCAGCCTCTATCGCTGATCACACCAGCAAAGTCTTCTTAACATACACCCCTCACACAAGGTTATTACAATGTATTCAGATTGTGTGAGGAGCTTAGGTCACCATCTAGAGTTGTGCTTTAAAACTATGTGGTTGGCTTTTCCTTAAGGACTGTTTGTTCTGATTCCAATCATTTAAAGAGTGTTTTGACATGCGCCAACTTGTTAGAGAAGTCAAAGTAAAAAAGTAAAGTAAAAGTGTATGAGGAAATATATTTTACAATTCAATATGCGACTTTAGTTTTACGCTGTTTTAGTTCCATAAGAACATAAGCTACACTGGCTCCTGAAGTCCAAATTCAAGAGAGATGCAGTGGTATGTAGCTCCTTCATTCATCAACATATAGCCTTATATATTATTCATATTCAGACACTTAAGCTCTGGACATTTATAATTGTGTTAGACTTGGTATTTTGAGAAAAAAAGAAGAAATAATAGAATTAAAACTCATACAACTAACAATTAACTCCCTTTTTATCCAGCCTCTCTGGCAATAATGATATTATAGTAACTGATAAGATGATCTTTGAGGCCTACACATAATTTTGATCAGGACTGCAAACTCTTTGTGAGTAGCTGGGAATAAGAAAGACAAGCATGTCTGGGGCAGCTTAAACTGGGGAAATGTAGCATAAAGAGGCTCCGTACATACAAACCAGAAGACTGACAAATTGGTTAAACACAAGTGATATGCATGTTATGCTGAAGTCACAGTCAAAACCAAAGGGTTCAATGCCAAGTCATCACAGAGTCAAATCTTTTTCAACAGTTGCCCATAGATACAATCTATCTGTTTCATACTGCTACAAGAGGACAGGCTAATTGTGGATGGAAAAGTGTGAATAATCGGCATTTATGTTCTAATTGAAAATGAAACTGGTGGGTATTTTCTTCACATGAATAAACCGCACCAATGCCAAACAGTGGCTGAGTTTGAAACTCAGAGCCACAGAAATGTGGACCTGATATTGCTATTGATAGTGTCAAGTCATCACTTTTTTGTCTGATTTTACCTCATCCATTTAAATGGGAAACCAGTCTGTGCATAGGAGGAAACACAAACCACAGAGTAGCTTATATATTTCCTTATATATAACAGCATTATGCTTTAAATGTGGAAGAAAAACAGAGAGCATGTGCTTGCATGATTCCAAATAAAATCTCTATCTAGATCAGGAAAACAAAAAAACGATTCTATATGTGTCTACTTCCCAAGTCAATCAGATCCATTTTGTGACTTCAAAGAGAGGTTCCAGAAAGAGGCTGTAGACCGTGGATGAACATTCACTTTCACTTTTCGTCGGTCAAGGATGTGTGCCGCCGCTGAGAGGAGGTTACCAGTCTCACTTTGAAGTCAGCCCTCAGAGCAGACAATGTTTACATTCTTCCAGCACATTAATCCCTCCTGCCCACCTCTTCATACACACACATCTCTCTATCAGCCTGCTCAATTGCTAAGAAAACCTCTGTAACCACAAAATACTGATAAAATTATACAAGTTTCATCATAAAAATTATAATAAGAACAAATTATGGGCTGTATTATTCTTATTATTATTATTAGTATTATTGTTGTTGTTGTTGTTGTAAATACTATGAAAGTAAGTGATAATATAATACTAATTAAGACAATACTAAAGCTGTATTATAATAATTACATATAGTAATATTATAGAAATATTATAATTTTTATAATTTAATATATTCGTATTAATGTCATTTATTATTCACCATTATCAAAAGCTTAGAGTATTAACTATAAGAAGAACAATTTTAACAATCTTTTAACATTTATGGACAATATTTAACTAAATATGTGCTTCTTTGGAGGTCATTTCAGTTGTAATATGCAGTTTAACCACAAGATGGCGTTGTATGCACCCATTGCACAGCTTTAAAAAGACAGTTGACTCGTTTCCTTCTTGAAACTGCAACTTGTGCCCCTACAAACCTAAAAAAAATATTTGTGAAGGCGTGTATGTCGTAATATTTGACATACAGACAAGCCATGACTCAGACATGAGTGATCTCCCAAACTGCAACACTTTTGGGAGTGTCCTGTGAGAAAATAACAGTGTAGTGTGCAGCACAATGGAAGTGTGCTGCACACTACTCCAGGTTTGCACTCTGTCTTCTGAATATAGACCATCTATGTAGCACAGCACACATATCTACTATTGCACACCACACAGCTACACACTGCCCCTCATCCTCACACTGCCTAACTCACAATTTCTAACACCCTGAACTTGTCTTTGATAAAAAAAAAGACATACAAAGCACAGAAAGTTGTGCTTGAAGTTTTAATAAACCTTTGAAGTCCTTTATCCCAAAATTAATCAGATGTAATGCTTTCTAGGATTATTCTTGACAGACATTTTGTTTTTAAATGCTTTGAGAGAAAAAAAAGAATACCAAGTCATCTTGAGTGATTCATCGTCCCATGAGACCTTTACACATGTCCACCTATAGCTCATTCTACCCACACGGTTTTTCCCCACCACCCCCAAACCTGCACGCGCACAACTCTGAAAACAACATTCCCGTGATGAGCGTGCAAGATTAGAGAAGTTCACAGGGTTTTTTTTTTCTCAATATATTGTAAATAATATCAGGTGACTAAAAATGAGGAAGTGTCCCCATGAGGAACTTTAAAGATTTTCCCGCTTTGTCATTCTGGTTTCTCAAAGCTGAATACAACATGCTCACATGAAGACAAGATGTCGCCTTACACAAATGATTCTATACATAATGCTGCCATATGATCATTACTATCGGGTAGTTTTATGAATTTGAATGGGTATAGAAAGGAGCAATGGTTGAATGACCTTTATAAAAATGCATAAAGCAATTCAGTGTAGCAACATTGGCACTGTTTGTGAAAGCTGTTCTTTTGAAATCATATTAGAAAAGAACAGAATCACAAAGACAAAAAATATATATCAAAAAAACAATGTCCAGTAACTAAACTACACAATTTAATATTGCTATTTATATTTATAACTATAACCAGGATGCTAAACAATTAATCTCCAAAATGTCCATCTCAGCAAAATTCATAGAACGTTTGTGTCCCCTACTATGTGAATGAGTTTACACAGAAATTGCATTTGCAAAGACTGAAAGATTCATATTCTCTTCAAGCAACTCTCTATAATTTCTCTAGTCTTTGTAATCTCCAATTTTTACAAATATTTATATAATTATTTTTACAAATTGCCCATTTAAATCGGGTATTCTATCTATATGAAAGATCAATTTGTGCATTTTAGAGTCAAAAATGTGTTCTTTTATATCCCAAAACATTCCAACCTTCCAGTAATGAACTTCCTGTTAAGCAGGATGTTGCTTGCGGAGAAGTGAGCTGATACACTCATATGGCTGTCCTACTTTTATCCTCTCCATCAACATGGGTAAGGTTGGGCTTTAAATTAGCATTTTAATTCCAAAGTATTTTTATTATTTCAAAAATAGGCTTTTAGCTTTTGTTAAATCTGTCTTTGTTTTTTATACTTTAAGGCTGGGTAGAATATAATAGAAGAGAATGGTTTACCTCTCTAAACAGGACAAAATCAGTGTACTTGGCATAGAAAATAATCTCAAATTCTCAATTACCTGTAGTCAGAAGGTTATGGAGCACAGGTCCGTTCGGTATATGTCTCTTATCTACTTCAAAGTCCAACAGAAAACCTCAAATCATTCAAATGAACTTGCTTGCTGAGCTACCCCTCATTGATGTTTATATCATTCTTGGAAGCATGGACTAGTGAAAGGGCCTGAGATTTAAACCAAATTGTGTTTCCTCTTTTCTAGCACCTAGGAGCTGGGTGCAAAGGGAAGCTTTTGCATCAGCTGCTCCTATATTTGAGACTGAAAGAAATAACTGATTCTGACAAGTCATCATGTTACACAACCATTGTTTCCCATAAATCAATCAAATCGAGACTAAGAACAGAACAAGGTTATAAAAAGGCTTTAGACTTACCATGATGTTCGTGGTTCAACTTTGCTGAGGTATTTTGAGGTATTTTCTCTGTACTTACCTGGTAAATTGCAACACATACTTCAGCTGATATATGCAACATGTTTTATTTTTTGTCAAGGTCTAAAAATAAAGGCTTGACTTTCAAGTCCAGACTGAAAGTTGTTAATTTCATATTCTCGAGACAGTTTGTCCATAACTGATCAGCGCTGCTCGACTTGGTAAGAACAAAACACATAAGTGTTTTTGGTCAGTTTTATGGAACAGTGACATTTCATTCCAGAGGAAAAGGGCTCCGATATTGCATTCATGGTCACACTGTAATCTGCATAATGACAATGATGAACAACCCATCAGGGACGATTTGAGAGAAAAGGCCTCCAAATTCCTCTTCAGATGCATGTTGATTGTGTTTATTCATGGCAGTTAGGTTGATGAGGGAGCAATATGGAGGAGGTTGGATGGACACTTGTTACATGTTACCGTTAAAATAGCAGACATCTCTTGACAAAGAACAAACAGCGAAGCCAGACTGAAATCAAGGCGTCTGCGAAAGCTCTCAGGAATGCAAATTCAAAAGCACTTCATTACTTGCTTTTTCCCTGCAATCTTGTGTCTGAGAGACTGAACTAAGTGGTTAATCAAGCCAAAAACCAAACCATGTCTGAGGGGCCAGATAGGAGACACCTCTGCTCGCACACAAGACTAAGGTTCTGTGTGAGTGTGTGTATCGACGGCATAGATGTGAGTGCATGATAAAATACATGCATCTGTATGGGTTTTAGATCCATAACACACCTGGAAGATTTAGACAACTAAAACAAATGACCACATGCTATTAGTTAGAAATACTGTTATTTATTATTATAATTTTTAATCAATTTGGCTCAAGGCATCTAAACAGTCTGCATTCACAAGAGAAGCAAACATAACACACAAAGTTTCATTTTGCTGTTGCTAACAAAAGCTTAACAAGCTGTGATGTAAAGTTATTTATTAGTGATCGAGGGGGGGGGGGGGGGGGGGACACCTTTGGCATACTGTTAGTCTTTATGCCTCCCTCTCTCTGTGTCTCATATAACTCAGAAGCTAACTTTTACATGAGTTTAGGTTTCCTGACATATTCAATTTTAAATAATTGGTATTTGACACAGAAGACATTGCTTAGAGGCATCTGTATGTAACCTTTATTCTCTCTCAATTAAAAAAAAAGTATCCTTCAAATGAACACATCTGGAGTTTCAATTAGTTAACTGGTGTTTGCTCACAGTATCATATTCAAGAGCAGCTCAAGAAGAATTCTGGAGCATATTAATAGCGTATAATACATATAAGTACTGGTATTTAGGTGCATGGGGGCAACTAAAAGGAGATGGATATGTGTTCCACATTTTCTTCTTCAGAAAAAACAAAATTCAGACAAACAAAAAAAACTTCAACCAGATACTCATACCAGCTAAAAAAAAGAATCAATAGAATATAAAGCTGTACATTTTAACCAACTGTCCTCTCCCTTACAAGGAGAAGCTTGCAATATATTACACATTATGTAGTGTGAAATTATACGATTTAAAACAAACTAAAAGGACAAATGAAAAAGCAAACATTATATGTTGTAAAAAAAACTTTAAAGGAATGTAACATGCTGGCAAACAACTCCAAACGTGCTGCTAGTATAGAGGCTCCCCTACACACACATTCCATAACATTAACTGAATAAATTGGTAAACTATTCTGGTAGAGGCTGTAACTTCTCTTGTTCACATTAACCAAGTGCCTTAACGTGATTTTAACGCTATGTGACTATTCATGCACTAAAGTCCTCTGTTGTCTGAAATTAGATGCGTTTTACGTCAGAATGTTGTGTATACTGGTGCTGGTGACGCTTTCCTTTACTCTATATGTTACATTTCATTAACTTATTTAGTGCCATTGCAGCATTACATTCATTTTAATGCATAACAGTAAAATGGCATAAGTGTACCAAGTGACTTGGACAGAGTGTACCAAGTCTGTGAAATACAGATACTGGCATTGTTACAGTTTATATTAGATTAATATACACGTGTGTTCCACTGTATCTCTTTGATTATATGTTTTTGTAGTTTTGTGATATTTTAGGTAATGAAGAGATCAGTTTAGGGCAAACTAGTATTTTCAATATCAATTCATCTACTGGTTACTTTATTAATTGGCCTATAAATTGTGTATTATGTCCATCCAGCAATCCAAATCCCAAATATATATATTTACATGTATATCACTGAAGACAAACAATTTTCTGTCAATCAGTTAATCGATGGATTGACTAATTCTTTAAGCTCTAAATCAATTTAGACTCGCCCCCTAATCCAGATATTAGTGTGAACTGTTGTTGTTATTGTACATTTTAAGGCATTCCTCCCCATTATCTATGCAGGGCTCAAATCACCCTGAATAATTTCCCACCAGAACAAGAAATGCATTTGACAAATGACCATGATTTACTCATGACGTAGGGCTTTTCTCTCACTGATCTTGTTATTGTTCAATAGACGGAATGTGCGGAATGCCAGTGTGTGAGTGAACTCAGCAGGAGCTGACACTTGACATTAGATTTATGGGTGGAGATTACGACCCAGGGCACTCTGGCAGAAACAGAGAAAAAGACAGCAAAGCCAAGGCCAACAGGGGAGGCGAGAGGTGGAGAGAAAGAGGCAGAGAGAATGGAGCAAAGGCCATGAAATGAAATGAGGTGTTTGATCTCTGCAGGACAGGTGAGGTCTTACCAGTGGAGTGTCTGATCTGATGTAGAGCCTATGAAAGAAGGAATGGACACCACCAGCTGTACATTATGTCCACATATAATGGAAAAGAAGGCTGTAGCTACTCTGGCATTGTGATCTATGTATTTATTTGTCACACCACCATCCCTTCTCTTTCCATCCGACTAGCCTATGAATATTTTTTTCTTCAGATACTTTGAGAAACACACTCTGAAAACCTCACCTAAGTCTACACTCTTTGTCTAAAAGTTTCCCTGAGAGTTACTTGGTTTTACTGTGTTGTATCTTCAAATGCATGGTCGTTTCTCTTTTCCTTTATTCTAATCGATGGACTCGCTACAGACTAGTGAAACGGTATCCGCCTGTAGACACAGAATAAGAGCCTCAGAAATGAAAACTTTCCCCCCTCTTTTATATGGCAATTGTATGTGGCTGTGTCTTCGTCTGGTTTACCTGTGGGTCTTTGATCATGACAGAATGCGACGGTGTTTGATTCCTGGGGTACTTTGACAGTTTGCAGGCTGGCAAAAGGCCCTCTAGTGTCTGAAGTTAGATTAGAGGAGACAGGGCCTGAAAAGCAGGCGTCCAGCTGGGAGAAGATCAGAAACGACACAAACTTTAGCGAGAGCCATTGTGAGGTACACAGTGGCTGCCGGCTCCCATAACTTTTCCCTTTGTGTGTTTTTTATATCGCTCTCTTCTCCCGCTCTTATCTTCTGTGCAGAGTGTTGAATGGCTCAGTTAAAGGTCTGTGAGGTTTTATCTGATTTTAACAAAAAAAAAAGGAGAGACACCTTGTATTTGTTCCCTCTTTAAGCTGTCTCTTGGGGTTTAAGGCTAGTCTGTGTGTGCACAATTGTGAAGATACATCTCCTTTACAGTGTAAGCCCATGAAGAAGTAATAGTCAAAGTGATAAATGCTAATTAAAAATAATAAAAACACATATTCTCCCCATTACAGGCCAAATGCTGGACAATGACCATACCCTGTGCTGGTTCAAAAAGCATTTTTGTAGTTAAATCAAAGACTGGACGTACGCATGAGAGCATTAATTGAGATCAAGAGTACTGATCAATACACATAATTGCTGCAGTGAATATATTTCTGGTAATATTTTCTAATGTATGAAATTATGTGATTTTTTTTTTTTCTTAACTTTGGAGCCTCATTTGGGTGATTGTCTGTGTTACGTGTTGGGTGAGTGTGGTAATGGTGCCCTCTAGTGACTGTATGACGGAACCCAACAAAGAGGTTTAGAAAAATGCAAAAGGTTTATATTTTGTCATGTGGCTTCTCATATGTAGTTAAACTATCTCAGGTATTGGGAACATTTTCTGGGGTGCCATATCAAATGTTACATACATTGCACAAAGACTGTAAAACATGTAAAACAGCTAAAAAAAAGATAAGCTAAATCATGCAGACTGAAGGTCTGCAATGGCCCAATGGAAGGCAGTTGCTTTTTTGTTTTTTTGCAAAAAACAATCTGATTATTATATGTTCATTACTTCATATGTGATTTTTCATATGGAGTTGTTTATCAGTACTGGACAAATTAATAATATTGTTGCTTTGGAAAGAGTACATTACATTTTCTTTTTTAATGCTTTACACAGTATTACATTTGATTTGAAAAAGAGTGCAGAAACTTTGATTACAAATTTGCAGCGCTTGAGTAAACATGCACTGACTGGTCCAAATGATTGCATTAATGACAATCAGCAACCTCCACAGTAGAGTACCAGTAATGGATAGTAAATGCATACATTTACTTAAGTATTGCACTCAAGTGCTTGTACTTTATTTGAATATTTCTATTTTATTTCCCACTCCATTACATTTCAGAGGGAAACACTTTTTTTTTTGGACACGTTTAGGCTAGATACCAGTTACTATGTGTATTAACATCATAGACAAGAAATATATAATCAACAAATAAAATATGATGCATTATGATCAATCAATCCAGCAGTATATTAAGTATCCCCACATTTGTTTTTGGATTTCTTGCCTAGTTTTTATGTTGAATCTGTTCTTCTTCTGCTTCTGTGTGTTTGTTCATCTTTTAACATATTGGGAAATGTTGGAAATAGCTTAGCTATGTGTATTGGATTTTTGTTTTTGTGTCTGTTAATCCATAAACAAAATCAGTCAATCAATCGATTGCACACAAACTTACAGAGGTGGAAATTGAATGTGAGACTTGGACTTGCAACAGTATTTTGAGGTAGTTGTATGACTGAAATATCTAAGTACTTAAATAAAAACCCATTTTCATTTGTAAGGGATGTCTGTGTTTACCCCAGGACCCAAATTCACGCCATCTACCCCGGTATAGACAAACGTTCAGAATTTGACAGAATAAAAAGAGCGAGGGGAGTATGTGGCCTCAGCTCACCCTAAATTAATTAAAAGGCATCATCAATCGATCGACGATGGCGGTGTTCAGCTAGTAGTGTGCTCTCCATTTGCGCTCTCTAGTCGACTGTTACGACGACTCTCAGGCTCTGCTCGTCCCGTGGAAAAATGGCAACAACCGTGAAATTGAACAGCGGTGCACCAATGCCCATTGTTGGACTGGGTACGTGGAAGGTACGTGAAATGTATGATTGCTATCTTGCTATGCCCAGTGTTAGTTAATAGTTAATTTAAGCTAGCTGGACGCCAACAGAGAGTTCATGACTGGAGACAGTGAGTTACATAAATGTGTCGTTAAAACTGATTTTTCTCGACATACCTGGAGAAATTTGAATATAAATTCAATGTGCTACATTGTTTATCACGTTTGCTAACTAAGTTTAGCTAATGCACTCCAAGAACAGGTTTCTAGACACATGACCGTCGTGTGCAAAGCTGCTGCTGGGTCGGGTTACTGTTAACAGACGACATGCTATTCATTGCAATCTCTCATTCACTTTTAATTCACAAACATTAGCCTTAGTTAACCTTGTATAGGTCTTGTTAATGACACTGACCTTTAGCTTTTAAAGTGCTTTTATTATCACGCGTCATCCAGAAGAGTTCATTTCTATTTACTTGTGGACATTTAAAGGTTAATTAGAGATGCCTGTTGTTCCCTTTTTACACTGTTTTTTTCTGTAAAAAAATATATTTAATAGTATTTAGTACTAGCAGTGAAATAGATATACCAGTGGTGGAAAGTAACTATGTACATTTACTCAAGTACTGTACTTATTTACAATTTTAAGGTATTTGTACTTTACTTGAGTATTTCCATTATATCCTACTTTATACTTCCATTTTATTACATTCAGAGGAAAGTATTTTATTACCTACTCCATTGCATGTATTAGCAGTTACTTTTCTTGCAGCTTTAGTTACTTTCCAGATGAAGATTTGAAACACTTTTAAAAAGCATTGTGTAGTTGTATTCACATATCAGATGTCTATTTGTTGTTAACGGCTGCATCAAATATTGATCCCCCCCCCCCTAATAATCTAATTATGTCATATATAGTCATATATCAGTCAGAGGGACCAAACCATAATTTGTACTGTAATACTTTAACTACATCAAGCTCAATACTTTTTTCATGCAGGACTTTTCATGCAGTATTTTTACATTGCTGTATCTGTACTTTTACCTAAGTTTAAGATCTGAATACTTCGTCCACCATAGGTAAATACAGACTTTGTCGTGCACCAAGAATACATTTGGCAGCCAGCACAAAATACATAAATCTTAGGTATTAGTGATGTTCTAGCCTAAATCCTCAAAAGAAGAACTGGTGGATGGACACGCTACCTTAAGAACAATATTTAAGTGTAACTCAACTAATCTCATACCCATTTCAACCAAATTGTCCCAAAAACTAAATAGAGAAATTAAATGAGGAACAAAAAGTATCCCAGACACTGGATAGTGGCAGTTTTGCGCAATTTGTGTGTGGGTTGCACTGAACACTATACAAATAAATATTTATTACAGTGTTGTTATAGTAAAGTATGTCTCCAGACCAGAGTGTTGCTAGGGTAAATTACAGCATGTATATGTGTAACAAGTAAAAAATGAAGTAAATACTAGTTGCACTCTGTATACACCAGAACCATACTAACTAACCATGTCTTTCAGTCTCCCCCTGGAAAGGTTACAGAGGCGGTGAAAGCAGCCATCTCAGCAGGATACAGACACATCGATGGAGCATTTGTCTACCAGAATGAGGCAGAGGTGGGAGAGGGTGTTCAGGCCATGATCAAGGATGGAGTGGTCAAGAGAGAGGATCTGTTCATTGTTAGCAAGGTGAGTTGTCTGTGCGTGATGTACAGATATGTGCCTTGATTAATATTGCACCCACAAATGGGCATTCAGATTGATGTTCTCTGTTTAATAGCCTATTGTATTCAAACCGTACTCACTCCTTTCTTTTCATAGCTGTGGTGCACTTTCCATGAGAAGTCAATGGTGAGGCAAGGCTGTGAGAAGACTCTCAGTGATCTTAAACTGGACTATCTAGACCTTTATCTTGTGCACTGGCCCATGGGTTTCAAGGTAGGAACAGTATTGTCTTGTCCTACCCAGAGTCTGTCCATGTGTCTGTGAGCTGAATGTACATAATTGGATCAAGTTACATATTCCTTTGGAGAAATTTCCCTTTACAATTACAATCCCTTTTACAATCATATTTTGTAAGTTTCACTTAAGACTAAGCCTCCATATTGTCAAAGTTGTAGGAATATGGTGAAAGCGTCATGGCTATGACTCGTTTGTCATTACACAGGCTGGCACTGAGCTCTTTCCTTTGGACAGCGCAGGAGAGACGATCAACGATACTACTCATTTCCTGGAGACATGGGAGGTAAGTTAAACACACAAACCAATCTCTTGCATCAGAAGCAAGACACAAACTGGTACAACTGGTTGGCAATTCTGTCAGCTTAAAATTGAAAGAACAGGGAAATAAAGATTGAAAACAATGATTCTTCTCTAACCCTAACCCTTATTGGGGAACCAAGCTAAATCTTTTTAGATGTGTTCAGCTTAGTGCAAGCTTAGAAAGTAATGGAACCTCAGATCAGTGACATATTCATATTTTTTTAGAGGTTCGGTTGATATCTAGAGGGTCCAAACTTGATACAGTATGAGTTATGATCACTAAAAGTAACATCAGTAAATGTATAATTAAAATATTTTTTTAATCAATTTTCTCAGGGGATGGAGGAACTGGTGGATGCTGGTTTGGTCAAAGCTATCGGTATCTCCAACTTCAACAAGGAGCAGATTGAAGCCATCCTCAACAAGCCAGGCCTCAAATACAAGCCTGCCAACAACCAGGTACAGTAAGGAAATATTTACTCTTATTAGACATTTGTAGTAGAAAGAGATAACACATTTCACCAGGTAACTGTTAGGCAAGCTAATGTTTAACTTTACATTTGCAGCCTTTTTAGATTTAATTTGGTCAAGTCATGCCTAGCGTCAACAGTGCTGGGCAGAAAGGAAACAGATGCATTTCAAGATTGCTGTCCTTTAAAGGGCAAGACGCCATAATGCCCTTATCTGTCTTCCCCTATCAGGGCTTAGAAATAAATGTCCTCTTAATTCGTAACGGGCCACAGCAGTTTCTCCTCAGGCTCGACTAATTAGCTGAGGCGACCTTATATTTTTGCTGTTTTTCAGAACCATCATTCACCATCAATGTCTTGTTCTGTCTGGTCCTGTTGTATATTAGATTACTGCACCATTCTCTTTCTGCCCTTTGTTACCAAACACGGAACAAAGTCATCTCAGAAATTACATTTATTGTAACAATAATGCCAAAAAAGTACAGTAAGTTCTACATGTTTATGCCTAAGGCAGTCATACAAATTTAGTCATGTGCCTCACTGATGTAAGTGCTTGCCAGTTTCATTTTAGGGATAGCAGGATGTGATTAAGGAAAATTGAAAACTGTTGTGTAAGAAACTTTTCTTACATAAGTATATCTGACTTTGAATTGAATGGAACTGCCAAAAATTATCATCAGTCAAGATCATGCTCAGATATGAAAAATAACTATACCTTATATTATACAAAGCAAAATAATGTTTTAGTAGGTAACAGTCTAATAATATGTACCATTTACTTTGAGCAGATGGGATAAATATACTAGGATGAATTCTATTATAGGCATTGAATTTCCATTATGAGTGAGTGCAGTGAGTAAGCAGGCTCATTAATTCACCATTTGTGTGTTTGTCCTTCTGTAGGTGGAGTGCCACCCTTACCTGACCCAAGAGAAACTGATCAACTACTGCCACTCTCAGGGCATCTCAGTGACAGCTTACAGTCCCCTTGGGTCCCCTGACAGACCCTGGTCAGTTAGCAGAAATTAAAATCATAGCAAAATACCAAGTATACCAAATAACAGTTCAGACATCGGTAAATCAGCACAACGCTATAATATGGGCCATTTTTGGTTGCTTGCCAGTTCGGTATTTGTCAATCTCATTATGTTTGTCATGTCCCTTTGGTTAGTTTCACCTTGTGACTGTTGTTCCTCTTTGTCTACGTAGTTTCACTGTGTAGCATATTTTGTCATGATTTAGAAGTTACGTAATTGTCAATTTTTTTGTTATCTCTGCCAAGCCTAAGTCTGGAGGAGATCATGTGTTTGGTCGCGTGTGCCCGTGTGTCTGTATGTGTGTTTGTGTGTATCTGTCCGCAGCTAATTTCGTAATCAACCCATCAGCGTAATATTTTTTGTACGCATTTATAACTGTTTCAAGGACCTCTTGTGGTTGCAGTGATTCACTATTATTGAAAAAGCTATTTTATAGCCCTTTTTTATATCAGGAGGTGTGAGTGATGTGTTACAACAAAATGTTCTACATACATAAATTCCAGGGCTAAGCCAGAAGACCCTTCACTTTTGGAGGATCCCAACATTAAGGCTATTGCTGAGAAGCACAAGAAGACATCCGCTCAGGTACAGCACTAACATGTGTTCAACCACAATGAAGACAAAACTGAATTGAACATAGCTTAGAATAATTGTCACTCACAAGAAAGACTGCATGTTCCTTATTTCTAGTCAGACTTGAATTTATAAAGAACAACATGTATCTTTATCTTTTGGAGTTTATTCTCAGTTGTAGTAGTAGAATTTATACAAATGCAAGAAAGAAAAATATGTTATAAATACCATTCACATGGCCCTAACTGTTGTTGAGTAAAAGTTATGACCCCTGTCATGTTGAAATGTTAATTCCCTGCCAGGTACTGATCCGCTTCCAAATCCAAAGGAACGTGATTGTGATTCCCAAGTCGATCACACCTCATCGCATTCAGGAGAATTTCCAGGTAATTAGCAGAGAAATAGTTCGAATATTGCTAGGATTAGCCCTCAATCTGCTTTACTTACAGCCCTTTTGGCTCATGCATGAAGACTGTTGTTTGAATCTTTGCAGGTGTTTGACTTTGAACTAACCGAGGAGGAAATGAAAACTATATTAGGATTCAACAGGAATTGGAGAGTCTGTCCCATGCAATGGTAAGATCACATGTTGTTTGGGGGGGGGGGGGGGGGGGGTTGTGTATCGTCTATAACATTTTATATATACATTATATATGTGCTATAACGTTTTGAAAAAGATGTTAGGGTTAGGTGCGTCAGCCAACATTTTTTGATCTTCCCTTTTGTTTTTTCTCTATAGGAGCACGAAGCACAAGGACTATCCATTCAATGCTGAATTCTGAAATGAAAAATGCTGATTTTCCACAGGATTGCAGTGGGTGCTGGGGTTTCCTTCTCTGTGCTCTAGACTGCTTGCTTTCATATAGTTTAGAGCAGGTGGCCTTGCGTCCATTTTTCATTATTGTTACATGTCTCAGGAGAAATGTTTTTTTGTTACCCAGTTCATCTCCTTACAGTTTTACATACTCTCCAAAAACGTATTTATAGCCAAGATGAAAAGCTCAAAATAAATGCATAGAAATTGATATCATGTTGAGTTTTGTGCTCAATTGGGACTCTTTGCACAAGAGCTTATTTGTTTTCTGTCTGTGGAAAAATCTACTTTTAGTTTGTTGTCAACATGCCATGTTAAGTTACTGAAGAATAAAATTTGTTCCATATAGTTTTACATGTTTGTTGTATCAAATGTAAGAAGAAAGGAAAAGCTCCAGTAATTCTTACAGCCAAACCACACGCAAAAGTCAGTATTTAAATCAAAGCACATTTTTTATACCAAAAACATTATATATCCAGACATGTAAGTGTCTTCAAAAGCACTCCTCGTTTTACTAAACCTGTCGTTCTCCCCATGTTGTCTGTCATAACAGTGTTTTTCCTGTTTTGACTGCAAAGAATTTATTCCTATCCCAGCATTTTTTTTTGACATGTCTCACAATGATGAAGCACTTTCCAATATTTGAGTCATATGTGGTGCTTCATGATAAATCATATAATAACTGTTATGAAATACTTGCTTTCACTTCCTGTGTGAGCTGTCTGTAAAGCATTACAATACTGTCCTGTGGATGAAAATAAAGTGAAGAAATCACTCAAGCAAGTGCACTGTTTATGCCTCTGAATGCCCACTAGGGGTCAGAAAAGCCAATGGTGTAACTAAGAAGAGGAATACATGAGCTGCTGTTTGGCACTATGAGGAGCAGATAAACAAACTTTTAAATGTTGTGTGATATGATTTTTTTTTAGTGGCATACATTTTTGCTTAATTTTCCCTTCTGGGTAAGTGTTATAAAAAAGTAAGGAATTAACAGAAATGTTGCGAGTAACCTTTGACAGAAGTCAACCTTAAGGTTTCATGTACCAGAGGTGTTCCCACTGTCTCTATTAGCCTTATATAGCAGCCATTTGGATGCAAGTCTCCATATTTATGACGAGTATGAACCTGAAGCGTCAGTTTCCTGCTTGACAGGAAAAGTATCCTGCTAACAAAGAAATGGCCCAATAGTCTCTGGTGTGAGTTAGTAGAAAGATCAGATAACCAGACTAATGTAATAAAATCTGAAGAGGCAGAAGGACTGATTTAAGTAAATGACGGCGAAAGGTTTAACAGCAGAGATTAAATGTAAATATTGCATCAGGTTGTATGTAAAATATTGCATCAGTATATATAGTTTACATACTGTTTAGGCTGGATTGTCACACAGCATTCATGTTACAGGCAAGACTTGAGGCAAGTTTATTAAAATAGCACATGAACAGAAATTCACAATGCTTTACATAGAGTTAAAGCATACAGCATAATAACAGTGGTTAGACATACAGTATATATATATCATAAAAGGACTAATATGTAACAATCAATATTACAAACACTGCAACAATTGCGGGTCACATTAGCTGATTGCCTTATATTCCAAAATATAGTCGTGCTGTCTATTTATTATAAAAACTTCAAAATGAATTCTAGGGAGAGCTGGTTTAACATTTCCTGTATAATCCTGGGTTACTCCTCTAACCTTCTTTGCGCCTAACTTTGTCACAACATTCAGCCTGTATATGTAGTTGTCTTGATTCAGTATTCTGAATTCAGTGGGAAGTCTTTGTGCTTTGAGGCCCTGTAGAGAAAATAAGAACATGTATTACTTGTGTTTTGCTGGTAACAATGATGCATCCAGTAACCTCATCTCAAGCTTAAAGGAATTTGATTACATTTGGCTCTTAACCCATCATATCTCTTTATGTTGTTCTTTTTTCCGTGTATTGTCTTTCATTCTACTCACCATTGCAATTCGAAACCTCTCCAATTTTTGTTCAAGCTCAGTATGACCTTCACGTCGTCTTCACTTAATTCAAAGTCGAACAACTAAAAGAGACAGAACAGCCAATCAGCTCATATCCTCAATAGAACTATAGTTGAAAATGAAGCCGTAATAACACACATTCAGCAAAAGACTGCAACAAAAATAATCATTTTCTGAAGTTTGAGGATTGCTGTACTATACCTGGAAATTCTCCTTGATCCGATGGGGCGTTACTGACTTGGGAATGACAATCACATTCCTTTGGATGTGGAACCTGATGAGAACCTAGTGGGGACAGAGCATAGCATTGTCTAAGTATTGGGCTCTTCCCAAAAATCTTTGCATGACCACATTTATGATGGGCCAACACACAATTCTATACTGTTTCATTTTCCATGGTTAGACGTGTGTAACAAATTTTCCTCCTCCATGTGATAACGTTGACATATATTCCTTTCTGACCTGTAGCATGACTGACTCGGAATGGAGCATTACATTATTTCGGACAAAGCAGTCATGCACCCATTAACCAGAACACATTTAAACATCACAACAATACAGTAACTGCCTTTGTGCAGTACACTCGTGCTACTGCAATCTGCTCTTTACAACCTATATGTGCTTAGCTTTGTATTGCTAATAAGGATATGGGGTGTATATCACTGTTATTTTCTATGTGTTGCAAGGCATTTTGGATAAATGGTACAGTATGTGCTCCATTACAAACTTAAGCTTCATGTCTTCAACTGTAAGAGCCCATCCAGACAGGTTTTAAGACACACTGTATAAATTACTCTTGAAATAATACTTTTCCCCAGATACATTTCTCCAAAAAGTTCAATCTCATCCTTAAAAGCATTTAAATGACATCTACATCTTCTCACTCATTGAAAGTGTATTTTTTTTTTTTAAGTCACAAATCATGCAAACAAACTTTCCCCCTTCAAAAGATGAATGGTCTTCTACTGAGAGACTGCACATTCAAGCCTCCATAAAAAATAGCAATAAGCTAATAGTGACAGGGAGAGGTACTTAAATATAATACAATGTTATGGCCTAACTTTTCCAAGAGGAGAAAAGGGTAAATCAACATTAGGTTGATGGTTTTCTTTCCTACCTGTGCTGGAGTCTTGTTGTACTTATTAGCGATAGCCTTGATCTTAGGTTCCTCCAGGAGAGAGAGCTCATCAGATGGAGCCCTTTAGTAAATAAGAAAAAAATACAATGTGCAACAGCTGACATGTAAAGCTGTGCTTGCTATTCTGTGTGAGTGCTGTGTATGATGGGTGATTCTGCCTCTTACCAGGGTCTGTCAGGGGAACCCAGGGGGCTGTAAGCTGTCACTGAAATGCCCTTTGAGTGGCAGTAGTTAATCAGCTTCTCCTGGTTCAGGTACGGGTGGCACTCAATCTGCACACACAGATACATGTCATTCAAATGTACCCTTAAATATATTTTCTTTTACATTATGTTGCATAATGGCAATCTTGTCTTGCACCTGGTTGGTGGCTGGCTTGTACTTGAGGCCTGGCATGTTAAGAACAGCTTCAATCTGGTCCTTGTTGAAGTTTGAGATGCCAATAGCCTTGACCAACCCAGCATCTACTAGCTCTTCCATAGCCTATAAGACAGATTGCACACTGGTATTAGTAATGCATCTTGTTTTAAAAAGTCAAAGGTACCACTGTTAATGTGGTCATCTGATCAAAGTTGCAAGCAGTTAGTGCGTCAGTTTGAAACTGACGTAACATTAAATACATAAGTCACTTAAACAAATACCTTCCAAGTGTCTAAGAAGTTGCTGCCATCAGGAATAACCTGGCCCTGCTCATCCACAGGAAAAAGTTCGTCCCCTGGCTGCAGTGGCAAATAAAATCATTCATTCATTTCATTCTTATTTCTGATAATAAAACTTGTATGTATCCACAATATATAAACCAGTTTTTAGCTATCATAGTAGAGGTGAAGATTGCAGAGCAAATGTTAAGTATGGAAACATGAAAGTCTGGGTCCACAATGTTACACATATTCACGAAGGTCAAGTTTGCTTACTATACAAATGGTTCAATTTTAACATAATCTTTTGATGATGCTGTTCCTACAAACTTCTATTTTCTCTGGCTAAGACAGGGTAGTAGTATGCAAACCTTGGTTCCCATAGGGAAGTGCATGAGATAGAGGTCCACGTAATCCAGTTTCAGGTCACCGAGAGTCTTCTCACAGGCCCTCCTCACTAGAGATGGAAGGTGGAAGGTGCACCATAACTATGGAAAACAAACACATTTAATAAACATATCTGTAAGTACAAATTGACATTAGGACAAGCTGGTAATCTGGTTTGACATTAGGACAAGCTGGTAATCTGGTAGTGATACTTTAGTATTATTATGTCAAATTATCTCCTGGAACAAACAAGTCACATACACTATGTGGCTACCAAAATATGAAAATTTACCTATATATGTTTGTAACTTTTAGTAGATTTGCTTTATTGAATGTGCTATTTACTTTACTGACGATGAAGAGATCCTCTCTCTTCACCACTCCTTGGTCCATCATGGCATGAATTCCAGCCCCAACTTCTTCTTCATTCTGGTAGACATAAGCACCATCAATGTGCCTGTAACCGGCGCTTATAGCCACCTTCACAGCCTCAGTGACTTGTCCTGGGTTGGCCTAGTGAGGTTAGGGTGATACAAAGAAAAGGAAATTACAGACACAGATTAGCATCAGACTGTGGTAGTGATTGTCTTTTATGTGTGGTTCTGGCTTTACATCAGTGAATAACTAGGTTCTACTAGAATATATGAAATGATAAAAAATTAATGTACCTAAAGGGCATGTTGTCAATGCTTGTATCACCACTATGACTATTACTAAATATATATGTTCAGGCATAGGTCAGTGTGCAGTAAAATGTGAAAGTCATCCACCTGGATTAGTTCCAGATCATGCCGATGTTGGGGAGAATTAGCCGGTTTATTGCTTTACAAACACACTAACTAAACAGTAAATGTCACTGGACATTGTGCTGTCTAACATGGTTTACAGGTAGATTAGATAAAGGAAAACATAAAAAGGTAAAAGCTCCAGCAAGACTTGTAGTATACAGAGCAACTGCATTGTTAGACCTTATTGCTAACAATAAAATATTAGGTAGATGAACAATAACATTGTTCTGTATGCTACAAGTGTTGCTGGAGCTTTGACCTTTTTAGGCTTTTTTCCCTTTTCCATGCACCTTAGAAGTAGGTGCAGTTGTGCCGGAAACCTCTATTCTGCTTATCAAGGCAAACATAGACAGTAAAGATAATACAAGCTATAGACCTGCTGAAATCTACTGAGAGGATGTAGAGTATCAAGTCTGTACATCCATCATGATTTTTAAACATATTCTATTATAAGAATAACATGTTCAGCCTTACCCTCCATGTCCCTAGACCCACAATAGGCATCTTTGCTCCATTGTTGAGTGTAACTGCAGGTATCATGTTGGAGATCTTCAGCTGTGCAGCTCGACTCTCAGGAAACTACACTAGGCAGTAAGCAGTCTTTCCCATTAAGAGTCTGTGATAGAGGAGGGGTCAGTGGTTCGGAGGAAGTGCATCTGGGTTTGATTAGTCAAGCCTGCCTTCCCAAATGTTTATATAATGGGAATTTTCTGTTGAAACACAGAGAGGTATTACAGAGTGAGGAATGACTCAAACGCCCAAAGGTGTGATCACATGCAAGATCTCACTATATAACATGACTTCCGAGCAGACAGTGTCTGTGAAATTAGAAATGTACTGCTTTAATTCGTTCTGAGCAGCATAAACAAGGTTTAAGAAAGATCCTTTGTTGTTTGGGTCTAATTTGTGTCATTTTCTGTGAAACATTCATTTGATTTCAATTCACATTTCCTTTGTTGCATGTTCTATGTTATTAATACTGTATCACTTTGAGTTTAACTACAAATGAAATGCAATTTCAGTACAACAGGCAGCTTACTTTATCACTCTACATACATGTTTGAGTTGTTTGTTTGGTTTTTGCATTTTACAAATGACATTATTTCTGTTAAAGTGAGTCTATGTATTTATAACAATAGAAATAACAAATTATTCCTCTAAAGTTACAAGTCTTTCATCACAAAAGTTAAACTAGAAACAAACACGTTGATTTATTGATGTTGTTCCCACTTTTGGCCACTGAGGTGTCACTGTTGAGCAAAAGGTGCATAGTTTCGGTTTAAGGTTTATTGTAATGTATTATATGTAAAAAGAAAAAAGAATCCTAATATGCAAACATGACCTTTGATGCTTTGTACATGAAGACACACAGAGAAGAAGAAAAACATATACATGGTATTTGAAAGATTGACTCTGCATGTGTTTCTACTTGTTTTTGCTGATTCACCATGACTTGCATCTTCCCGTGCCAACAAAACTGTGCAGGGGTCAAACGTTTCAGCTCCAATTTCACAGAAAAATGTTAAGTAACTACACAACCAGCTCAGCAGATAAAATCAGATTATTAAACGAGTGCTCATAAAATAAGTTAATGACCAGCATTAGCACAGTGTGTGGCAACACTGAAATCCTAATGGATGGGTAAAAGGATTCATGGGTTTTTGATAATAATAATATGCTGTGTAAAGCAGTGTGTTGATTGACTCCTGGTGCTGCTGGCAAAAAGAGAAGGTCAACTGAACCAATAAAAGCAGATGGTGAATGGGGGGTAAATGTTAGAAGGAGGTCATAATTGTGCATATACATGGTAATGAAGGAGGTAGATGTATAATTGTGAAGTCATTCAATACAAAATATAATGCTAATATATATGTGAATTAATTAAGTTAAGGTAATTCTGTAATGAATACACCCTCAAATTTGTATGAGGGAGTCCATTTGTGAATGTTTCACCATAACCTCAAACCTGGAGGGAATTTTTCATGTTGATCATGACAGGCATGGATGTAAATGGCCTAAATGGGTAAATTGGGTAATTTTGGGAATGCCTTATTTACTGTAGATTAACTGAACCACACCTGTATGTGGTGTGTTGTAGCTAGTTTCACATCTGTATTCTTGCCACTGTTTGACATACTATTGCATGTTTTTACACTTTTAAATATGTGACCACAATCAGACATCTTTTTTCTTCTTCTAATAATCGCAGCCACTTCCCTTTTTGTTGTTTTGCTGTTTTCAATCACACTGCTCAACAGCATCAACCTCACATCTGTTTGCTATTAATGTCAAACCGATTAATGTCAACTTGGAGTGTAGCATTGCACGCCTACAGCTGTTGGCCACATCTTTATCTTTGAATATTTAACTGTGGAGGAGGACAGGGATACAAGTCAAGAATTTAATAAGACATCTCTCTCTGTTACACTTAATTGACTGGTTGTATCCATTTGTCTACCAATCCAACACTTACCACTTTCAGCTTGAGGATTGAGAGGATTGGTAGCTGCTACAGCTTGACATTGTATTGTGCTATGGGCCTGGGACACGTGGGCAATCAGCTGAACTGCCTGAAGGCAAAATATACTTCCTTTCAGTCATGTGCTGTTTCTTCTTGGAATACAATGCAGCATTTGAAGGGTTGAAATTCTAAATAGATTAAATGTCATACATATTTAGGGCAGGATAATTGAATTGATCCATTTGCATTGTCATGTTTAACCTTTTGACTTGATCTGGACGGCAGTGTCACAGGTCAAATATTTATGTTTTCATCCTTCTGTAGTTAAAAGCACATTTATTCTCTAATTGTTCTGATCTTCTTTTGAGTTTGAAACAAAAAAGGGAAGCTTTACTTCTTTCTCTCTTAATTATGTTTCCCACAAGTATGTACTATATTCTCTGCTGTGCCATTCACATAACTCAACTGGACTCTTAATCCTTGTATGTTAAATATGTTAGCAGTATGCGGGTTTAACACATTTTCTTACCCACAATATCTTTGTTTTTGACAAACTAGCCTTTATTATCTGGCGTTTCTTCTCACTGGCTGAAGCTGATTGTGTTTTACCCATGCCCTCCTGTTTAATGAAAGTACGCTCTCTGCTGGAGTTTTACTGGAACAACAGCTTTCCAGAATATAACAGTCAGCTCTATTGTAAGGCGTACTATAAGGAGCAGGAAAAACCTTATTCTATATTGCACTCCATTGCAGTGTAAATTGCATCGTTATTAGGTTGGTTTGCTGAAAACAACAAGTACTTTAATCAATTTATCCACTTCCCAAAATGAAACAATCACATTTGCTCTTGTAACTTTTTATTCATTCTTCAAACATTATCCAACCAATCAACATTCAGGGAACTCTCAGCGTGTACACACACACACACACACACACACACACACACACACACACACACACACACACACACACACACACACACACACACACACACACACACACACACACACACACACACACACACACACACACACACACACACACACACACACACACACACACACACAAAGTGCGAACGTTAGACAATGACATTTATACAGCACTGTCTATGAAAGATAGGCAACATGAAGAGCAAAGGTGCTAAATATTGCACATTATGATCAGTTCAGGAAAATAACTTCTCAGACCAAACAGTTGAGTGAGTACACAAACTTTGCCTGTTGCTAAGTTTACCAGCATTTGTCATGTGACTGATTTTCCTTTCCGAGCCTGACTGTGTGAAGGTAGATGCATCTCTAGAGGAAGAAAACTAAAAACGAGGTAACAGTTGATAACTCGCACACATCTCTGGAGGTTAGGCTCCATTTTCACAGCAAAATCTGATGCAAGCGCTTTACATCCAAATTTGTGAGAGTTGAAAGTATTTTGATACTGTGTCACTTTTGCCAGTCTTTAAGCTAATGAATAAAAACCAAGAAAGAAAATGTACAATGTCAGCATACAATCGGCTTAGGTGGTTTTACATCAGCAAAAGCTTTAGGGATCACAAAAATAGTCTATGGCGTGAAAAACTTTAGAATGAATGTTTAATACATCTTATTGCCTGACTGCTTTCATAAGAAAAAATCTATTTAAATGATCTTTTAATGCCATACCTGAGACAACAATTGTGTACCATCATAAAAATGATTCATTTTCACTGACAAAAGTAAACACGACGAACCTGGAGACCAAGGGAGGTATTCCAATAAAACATAAGACTTATTTCCGTGCTGTGAGCCATAATGTGTGTGAGTTATTGCTTGGAAGCAGCCGTTTCATTAGGCCAACTTTGATATTTGTTCCTGGAGGAAATTACATATGGCAAATTACAAAAACCACACAAAACCATGTTCTTATTCCACCCAGTGATAAATTAGCATTGAATTCCAAAACCACAACTAAAAGACCGTAACCCAGCAGTGTCCCAAGTGGCTGTTCTTTGAAGAGAGCCATTTTCCATGCTCTGCTTCTCTCAGGAGCAGTCGGTGAAGGTGGTCACCATGTTGCCCCTACGCTGGGTCACTGTTCTGCAGTGCTGCTTCCCCGAGCTCTGGAATCTGCTCTCAGTCCTGGAACTGTGTGTATTAAAGGAGAACATCTTTTCCAAGTCCTCAAACATGTCGTCGAACAATCCTCCACCGAAAGACCCCTGCTGAAACTGTCTCCTCTGCCTGTTCATGGCCTCCCGGTGAGCCTGGAAATGGCTGTCAGAGTGTCTCTTTTGGTGGGCATGACTGTGGGAGTGGAAGTGGTGTTGGTGTTGGTGTTGCTGTTGCTGACCAAATGGGTCGTAGTCTTTGAAAAGGTCATCGAAATTGAAGGACTGGAAGTGCTGGTTGAAGTTGTAGTTGTAACTGCCTCCGCCTCCTCCTCCTCCTGCTCCATGACCCTCCCCTGGAGACGGGCCATGGCCAAACTGGTCATATTCTCGCCTCCTCTTATCATCTGATAGCGTCTCATAGGCTGGCAAAGACAAAGACACGTTACATCACTCACTGTTTGTTGTGTAGACAAAATATCAGGGAAATAAACTTCATTTGCAAACATTGCACACTTCTTCAGTGTGCTAAAATACTTCTATAAGTTGGTAAAAAAATATTTTTGTTTAATCTCAGACAGCGTAGTGATAAGTTTGTTATCTATCAATTGTAGAAATAAATCAATATTTGACTTTCTGTCCTACTGAAGCTGAAGGGAAACATTGTGGCAATAAATATGTTATTGAAAATGCAGATTGTGGTGTTCAACACTAAACACAAAAAAGGCTAAATTACTTGTGTCTTTCAGGCATTAACAATGGATTTTAAAAAAAGTTTGGAGATCATATAAACAGCATAAATTAACCAGAAAGGCTGAACTAGAATGAAAAAATAGAACAGTGTACACAGTTTATTTATACTTATTCTACAACTTTATTCTAGTGGAAGGGTATTTTTACATGCAGTTTATGTTTGCAATGCTTCAACCAAAAACCTACATTTCTTTCTGACAGGAAAACAGCTGGTGTAAAAAAAGACAGCTGGGTATGTAAATAGACTGAGGCGGTTCCCCTACATTACACAGTGACATAAAGACACACTTACCCTCTGCTATTTCTCTGAATTTAACCTCGGCGTCAGGGCCCTTATTTCGGTCAGGATGGTACTTTAGGGCCAGCTTATGGAAGGCCTTCTTGATCTGGCGGTCAGTGGCATCTTTCGGCACCCCCAGGATGTCATAGTAGTCTCTCTTAGCCAGGATGAACTCTGAGATCAGCAGAACATGTACTGCTAGCAGCAACACAGACTGCGCCGTGGCCATACTGGTGGTTTTGGCACCTTTTTTTGTGGCTGTGAAAAGAGCAATTTGACAGCTCAGCGGTGACGCTTCACACATCTCGAAACGGTTTCAAAATGCAGTAATTGTGTACTAACTATTACACGAACAGCTTTAAAGCGGAGTAAAGGTTATATGACGTTGCAATGCTAACTGACATTACATTGCAAGCTAGTTAAAACAGAGAGGCTAAAGAAAACGACAACTCACCCTTTTAGTTGTATAAGTGAGAAACTTAATTAGCTCTGCTTTCGTAAAACCTGTCAATTATGCTCTTTTTTCGGTTCTAACACAAAGCACCTGTGACAAATAAAGCGTAATGAAAACGAGGCATTACCTGGAGACTTGGTGACACACAGCCTGGGGATACTTCTATCAGCCGCCGACAGCTCCAGCTGATGCGAAACGAAAGCTAACAATTGTTGACGAGTTGCATTCCTGAGCTGTAACACCACGACTCGCAACGCTATTGGTCGAGCTCCCGAACACAGTGACTCAGAGCGATGTGATTGGCTGAAACTAAGCGCACGTGGAGAATGGGAATAGCCCGAAAAGAATCAGTGAGAAGCAAGATGAACAACTGCGCTTACTTCCGTCTTCGCTTTGCTCTTCTTTGATCAACCTGTAAAAAACTCCACATGTTTAAATCCCACTCTGTAGCACGAATACGCGTATATTTGTGCTTTTCTGAATTAATTTCGCTCAAAATATATGATGAATGCTCAAAGGAGGTGTGTCCTCCTTTGTCAAAATAACTTCGCTTCGGTGCGGTTGCGCAAACGTTTGTGATCACAGACCGTAGGTGAACTTTCTTGATAATGAGCGTAACAGCGACAACGTCATCTCCGCTACGTGAGCCCACAAACCCGGAGGTGACAGTTCGTGAGCGCTTTATGTTTAAAAAAATTGCCACAAACGTCGCTTAAAACGTTTTTTTATGTAATGTCGCCGCAGATATGCCACGATACTGCGCAGTGAAAACATGCAGGAACCGCGGGGGGACTGCGTCTAGACAAGATAACAAGAGAATTAGCTTCTATCCGTATGTTGGCTTTTTTTTCTGTGATGTATGAGTTGAAATGTTTGTTTATTTAGCTCCAGGTGCTGCTTTGTTGATAGCTTTCCATCTTTAGTCGAAGATAATATAAGATATAGTAGTTGTGGGAGGTTAACAGTAGTGTTTGCCATGTTAGAAACGGTATTATATTAGATGTATATTATTGTTGGTGTTTATGTGACGTGGGGGGAAAGGGATATGTGAGGCTGTTGGGAGGCAGTGCAGAATAGTGATCATGTTTGGAACGATGCAACATACACATTATAATGCTTATAATGCATCTCAGCTGGACTGACAAAGACTTTACTTGTCCCTCCCTACTGTCCACCAGATTTCCCTTGCAAGACAAACCAAGGCTTCAGAGATGGGTGGACAACATGAAGCGGGAGGAGTGGACCCCGAGTCGACATCAGTATCTGTGCAGCGAGCACTTCACAGAGGACTGCTTTGACATCCGATGGGGCATCCGCTACCTGAAAAACACAGCCATCCCAACTATTTTTCCCTCCATTGAAGATGTATGTTATCTGTCCTTACACACACCAAAAACTCAAGTTAATGTCAGTGAAAGAGCATAATATGTAAGAGCACTCTTTCACTTGCAGTGTTAAGGCTATCCAAAGCTGAATTTTTGGTTTGCAGCAAGGCTTTACTTAATTTTTAATTCTGTTGCATGTGTTTGACCAGGAATTCAGATTTTATTGTCTAAACCCATCTCCTTTTTTTTATCTCAGGATTGTGAGAAAGTGGCCACCATTAAAAGAAGCCCCAAAGCTAAATCCAGGACATTTGACATCGAGCCCACTGGATCTGACTCCCCTCTCAATAAGAGGCCGCTCATATTGAGCAGAACATGCAAAAAGATCCAGTCAACTACAATGAATCACGTAGTTGAAGAGCACACAGAGTTGACAGATCCAATTCATGTAGGTGTATTTGAGCTACCTCTTGTCCCAGACACCGGCAACTTCTGTCATTCAAATGTCTCAGAAATAGAGACCACTGCTTGTGAGATACAAGGTGACTGTGGAATGCCAATAGCGTCCTGTCTCTCACTGTCCCCATGCAATGAGCTCCATTCTGAGGAACAGGGGAAATCGACTGTGACTGTGTTGTGCTGCGAATCGCTAGGCTCCCTCTCCAACGGTGAGGCAAATGTGGATGCAGCTGCCCTCCAAGCAGCACTAGGCCAGGCTTTTAGCTTTGTTCCTGTGGAAATTGTCAAGGATGATCCTGCAGGCTGCCTTTTAGGGGACAGAGGACCCAGTGAGGGAGAGCACATTTCTGTTTACGAGCACTCTTACTGTAGACCGGACACGGACAAAGATCAGCTTTGGAGTAAAATCTTGAGTTTGCACGCAAAGATCTTGGAACTTGATCACAGGGAAGAGAGCACTATGGCTAAAATCCACACTCTGGAGACTGAGATAGCCCTCCTGAAGAGGGATAGTGCTGGTTTTAAAGAGAAGCAGAAAGTTTTAGAAGATAATATATCATCCGTGTTGCTCTGATTTTGCAAGTAATGGACCGGTGTGCACTCTGATTGTGAATGTACATGTATTTAATTGTTACACTTGAATCACTTTTGCAAATGTGTTACATACTCTAATACATTCCATACATAAAGCACAGCAGCAAAAATGTGTCTGATTTTCCTCAAATCTGTTGGTACTCACCATTTGCGCTCATATTTCCATTTTACAATTGTATATCAATTTATGTCCACATAGTGGCACTGTTTGGCCATCTTTAAAGGAAGTGTCTTAACGCTCCACTTTTTAAAGCTTTGGTTTGTTGCTATGCGTTACATATCCTGTCAGGTGTCGACATATTTTACATGATCAGATCTCAGATACCATCAATAATGTTTTGAACTTGAAAAAAATGAATGTATTTCTGTTTTTGTTATGCAGGGCCATCAGCCTGTTGTATTTTATCGTCATCGTCGTGTTTAACAGTTGGCTTTATTACAGTTAGCTGTTCTTTGTTTATTTTCAAGTTATTTGATGTTTGGTGTCAATAATTATGATTTTATATAGTTTCATATTTTCTTTATTTATTTACAAGTTTCTTTTTGTTCGAGTTGATTCTAAATGGTGATTTGTTAAGGAACACTGAGGATCATGTCTGAAACATATTTTTGGCTTGGAAAATCCGCTACTATGAACTAAATTCAGCAGCTACTGTTTGCTATATGTGCCAATACCCATAGTGTGACATATTCATTGAAACAGAGGCTCTATTTATTTCTGTGCTATGCCTGATTACCACACATCATTCTATACAGCCTCCTACAAATCTAAGATATCCTGCTTTACATGAAAAACAGTTAATTTCAAGATGAATAAACTATACTGTAAACATTTATCTTAAAACATGCTCCTCTCCAGGGCTGTGTTTGTGTTCACTGTGTCACCGATGATTGTTTTAAACCCCACAATGACATGAACATGAACCAGCAGTAGGATTTATCTCCCTCTTTCCCACCCCTGGGCCCTGAATTAGTCATCATAGTATTTTGGCCAAGTGAGATACTTAATCCTATTTGAAGCAGCTTTCCGGAATAAAAGGCGCCATAGGCTGTCTCTTCACTGTCACAGGCCTGGTCACAAACATTGTGTGACAGGGTGATAATGTTAGAACATCCTATTTTCAGCCCTCACCTGCGATGAAAATAGAATATTACTGTACATTTCCACATCTTGAATACAACTGCATCATCCAATTTACTAAAAGAGAGAACGCATGTATGCTTTTAACTGAGCAGAGCATGACGTCAATTACAATACATCAGGCTAAAAAAAGATGGCCTATATTTATGATTTTGGAATGAAACACAATGATCTTTATTATGATACACTTTGGTTTTCCACACCTGTGATGTGTGAGAGAGAAAGAGAGGCAGGGGAGAGGGTGAACTGCTTTGTGATTTAATTAAATTGAATGAGTTCACATATGAAAGGATTTGCGAAGTGCAATTTCAAATGACTTTAGGGTGTTGCATTACATGAAAAGGCTACAAAATGACACAATTCATCTCTGGGCTCTGCTGTGATGGCATGGATTAAGAGAATGTATTCTCGAAATTACTAAAGAAATGAAATTGTTGTAATCCTGTTGCCCTGCGTCTCTGAGCAAAAACAAAACATCACTGTGGTGCATTAGGGGGCTAATGCACTGAGATGTCTTGGCAAGGACCAAATCTTCCAGAGATAAGTGCATATCTTGACATCTAAGTGCAGTACAGTTATAATATTGGGTTTAAATGTGCAACATTAACAAAGGAGTCATTCATAACCAAGGAAATTGCCAACTGATGATCAGTAAAAACAACTAAAATAGATAATAAAAAACATCATGCCTTTATAGAAATGAAATTGAAATAAATTTCCTTTTGCACCACATCTGTACTACAGAAGCTATTTCTGATCATACAAAAAGGCAAAGCCATGCAATCAGGAGGAAACGATACAAATTTATGCAGCTCACAAGAGTTCACATCATTACTACTACTGTGTGTGTATAATACAATAAAAATGATATTTTATGTCTTGGTCTATTTTGAAGTGGCTTTCATCTTTTCATCCTCCTGCACTGTATGTAAAGACAGTACTGTGGTGTGTGTGAGCATTGAAACAACTGTTATGCTGGTATATTTCAACATGCAAATGTCTCCGCTTGTTTCACAGTCACAGACAATTAACTAAAACATTGCAACACCAATAGACTTAAGCACATGATCCATAATGGATTTTCTACATTTGCTGGGAGTTGTTTTAAAAAACAAAACAAAAAAAACATCAGACATTGATATACAGATCACCCCATCCTGTAGCCATCAGGGACTGGCTTCTTTCTTGAGTGGCATTCACAGATTAAATGAACTGTAATAGTTTTGGCACATGTAGTTATGCCTTATTGTTAGCTATAGTAGAGATATATCCAAGGATTGGTGCAACTGTTGAGACTGGCCAGCAACATGATGATAGCAAACACTGGACCTGGGAGAAAGAGAGGGATGGGGAGAGAGAGAGAGAGAGAGAGAGAGAGAGAGAGAGAGAGAGAGAGAGAGAGAGAGAGAGAGAGAAAGAGAGATGTTATGCGTATAGGGTCCAGATACGAGCAGAGTCAATTAGCTTGACATATAAAATATAAAATATCATGTTCATTATTAATATGTATATACAGGCATTCACAGCAGTGACATTAAATATAATTAAAGTTTTATTTGCCCCCCAAAAGGATTCTAGAGGACCTCCTGGTCATCACTGGACATGCCTTGCCTCCCAATTAGACCAACCTTGTGTAGGTGCACTGCTTGGGCTCCATGCAGACCATAACTGCACAATAAAAAATGGACTCCAACAAACAGTGTATGCCATTATAATGACAAATGTCATTTTCACAGTCTTTAGCATCACGTTGGACACCCCTTTCGTGCCTGTGCGCCCTGCTTGGAGCGCTTTCCTCTTCATGTTGAAGTAGATTGTTGTGCATATTCTTATTTGGCAATGGAGCACAATAACGGCAGGCAGACCAAACACTGACAGAGTAATCCAGCTGATGTATATCCGACTCCCCCACGGTTCAATAAATGTTGCCCAGCAGTCGTAGTGGTTCTCCTCCACCTCCCGGAGAGAAAAGATGAAGAGCTGAGGCGAACTGAAGGCGAGTGAAACCAGCCATGCGGCACCTATAGAGCGATACCTCCGAAATGAGCCCCTCATGAAAGAAACCATCGGCTTACACACAGCATGATATCTGTCTATGGTCATAGCCACTATCATGTAAGAGGAGGCAAACATCCCAACCACCTGCAAGTATTTTACGTTTCGGCACAGGAAGTCAGTGCCTCTGAACCTGTGCGTAATTTCAATGGAAAATTGCGGCAGGACTTGGAAAAACGCGACCACCAGGTCTGCCAAGCACAGGTGCAAGAGGAACAGCTGGGTCTTAGAGTTTCTTTTTCGCTTTTTCCAAAGTGTACCCAAGAAGAAAACATTACCACATGTTGCAAGCACAAAAATCAAACCCAAAACTCCAGCTCTGATGAGCGCCAAACGTTCATAGTACACTTCTCCATCCGTGTCTGTTACCTTTCCAGAGCTGTTGGTGCTGGTATCCATTTAGACGCAGATTCCTCGTATGTCAAGTAGAAAAGTTCTTAAAAGGGAGATTTATTGCTCCCTGTAAACCAAATCTGAGAGCTGAATAGACAGACTGAACGCTATCAAGGAACCAGCTGAAGTTGTAGCCTATCATGAAATAGCACCGCCACATATACCTCACAAAAGATAATCACTTGTGCAGAACTGCGTAGTTTAATGGGGAGGCATGTCACAGAGTGCTGCATGTAAGGAGCAGTGATAGAATAAGAATGTTGCTCCCACTTAACCCATGAGGAATTGACTTTCTGTATGTTGGATATATTACATAATACAAGGTGGCATGGGCATGAGGCAGAAGAAAATGACAGTGTTTCAGGCTTGTAATGCATCCAGCCTCCATCATATCCTCTTCTTTTTTTGCTGCACATGGCAAGTGACCAGAAGCTATTTCTCCTTTAGATGAAGTTCATGTTATACCTGAAAGAGCTATTGTTTATTTTGGGGTCTTAGAAAGAGTTTCTGTTCATTCATTCCATTATACAGTTCTTGTATAATACAATATTCAAATCATCATCGTAGTGTGCTACAATGGCATGAGTCATTTCTTGCATTGTTTTTCTTGTGTAGAGCTTGATGAACTCTCATCTGACCTGAAAATCTAAGCATACCATTAGCAATAATTACTACCCTACTGTGATAGAAATTATCAGACCTTTCCAGACCATCATGGTTAAAAGCCAGCACATTTCAAAAGAAGTCATTTTCAAGTGAACGTGGGATTTTTCTTTTCTCCTTATATAAATGAGGATAGTTCATCACTAATATCTCTACATAACACCCCTTTCTAACTTGTCTGTGCTTTTATCTCTTCAAGCTGGACTACTGCAATGCGTTTTTCACAGGGATCTCTGGCAGGACCATGCAGAAGCTCTGGTATATTTCAGAACAGCGCTGCCAGGATTCTGATGAACAAACATATAACACCAATTATGTTGTCACTGCACTGGCTCCCTGTTTCCTTCTGGATTGACTACAAAGTCCCGCTACTGAAATATAAGTCAATTAAAAGACATGCCTTCTCATACTCATACAGCAACTGTTAATACCATAAAACTCCACCTTCACACTCAGATCTGCCAGCAGTTTGCTCCTCTGGGCCCCCAGTACTAAGCACTGGGGATCAAGCCTTCTGCCCTGCTGCACCACACTTGTGGAACAGCTTTCATAACCATCTTACAGCAGCACAGACCTATACAAAGGTTATACAAACCTTTCTATTCAGGCACGCTTTTTCATCTGAACTCTTATTACTATGTTTTATGTTGTGTGTTCTATGTTATTAATACTGTCGTACTTTGAGTTTCACCCTGATTGAAAAGTGAAAATTAAATGTTCTAGTATATATTCATTTCTTTTGAAATGGCACATCCACACCTATTTTAGCCATTTGCCTTGATCTGTTGTAAGGTATGGAGATATTATCAGATCAGTCTTCAGCCATTGTCACATAGCAAACTTACCCCGGTGCTCACTAAGAAATAAAATACCATGAATGCCCACATAAGTCAAGTGCCCACTGTAGTTCTCTCAATTTCATCTTGACTGGAAGAAGAGTTTTCAAAACTTGTCTGAAATGGCCCATTGTATAAATGCGGTGACACCCCCGGTAACTTTATAGCTAATAAGGAATGACAGACAAGTGCATGCATGTGTATTGAGAAAGAGGGGAAGAAAGCCAGGCAAAATGTCACTAATCAATAAATAGTTATTCGTGTATTGCATGGATTCCAATATATCTTATATTAACTATCATTGCCAGTATGCTATTTCTAGATGATGCAAAGTACTCATTAATTGTTGTTGATTGTGTGGAGGCATTGATTGCCTGAGACCTTGAAAGTTTAAGGCATAATTACATAGATATGTCGATATCTATGTAATTATAGATATTTCGAGAAAAAACTCAGAATTTCTGAGATTAAACTCTGAAAAAAAAAGAGTTTTTTCTCGCAAATTTGCGAATTTGATCTCAGAGTTTTTGTCTCGAGATATTACCCCCCTCCTCCAAGTCAGTATTTTTTTTTTCTTACATATATGGCCCTAATACGCCGTTGTACATGCTGTGCTGTTGAGTCTTCATATCTGCATTTAAAAATGCAATTGGTTCTCTTTTCTGCTAAAACAAACTCTTATTTAAAACGATGTCGATGTCTAGTGGCATGAAGCATTGAACTACACTACCCAAGAATCAAAGGTACTCACAACGTCACTTCCTCTCTTCTTCCTGGTAATTTTTTCTAACCAGTACCAATAGCTGTATGTACTTTGCACCGCTTTGAATGAAATCTGTCAGAAACACTTTGAACAGTGTGTGTTTAATAAGGTAAGAGGATGCCTATTTAAATGGTGAATATGTTTAAAATTGAACAAGCTGACTGTATGCTCTCCATTCATAAGCTAACGCTAGGCTAGCAGCCGTCTGCTAGCTGGCAAACAAGCACGGTCTGGTGTTGTTTATTCACTGAAGTAAGCACATGATATAACCTTAACAGCTCTGTTAGCCTCAATACGTGTAAATGAATTACGTGGGTTAATCCTTGGACTAAGTGTT
Source organism: Scomber scombrus (assembly GCF_963691925.1). Lineage (NCBI taxonomy): Eukaryota > Metazoa > Chordata > Actinopteri > Scombriformes > Scombridae > Scomber > Scomber scombrus. The sequence goes on from NC_084991.1 coordinate 10,947,629, forward strand.
AGTGGTACAGTCAGTGTGAAGTCCAAAAAAAACAGACTATTTAGACCCAGAGATAAAAGACTGACAGACAGGGTTAACATATTAACGTCGTGTTACTGTATTTCAACAAGTTTTGTCAACAAAGCAACGACAACAAGCTATTGTCACCTTGCCAGGTTATACGTAACGCATTGATCCTCTCCATACTCTGATATGTCCACGAAAAAAAAAGTAATACTATTTTGTTCAAATCCTTCAAATTACATATGCTCGTACGTTTAAAAACAGTAGCTTTGGATATGATATTTATGTGATGGACACAACATGTCTCCTTCTTCACTGTGAAGTTAATTATCAGTGTTTGTGCACTGGATCACACTTGTGTAAACTGAATATTGGACCAGAGCTGGCTTCCAAAATAACTAAATTGTATCATAAGTCATCTCGTATAGTCCCTCCTCTTAAAATTGTATTTTTAATGAGCACAGAGGACATTACCATTTTTCTGCAGATGAAAGTAAAAATAAAAACACTGCACGAACATCTTTCTGCACAGAGAAGCTCAAACATTCAAAATTTGGGATTAAGAAGAAAAAACATATGGTTGAGTGAAAGAGGACTTTAAATTCACATAGTATGCTCGGAAGGATCAATAAATCTCCCTCTGAGTGGTTGGACAGTGTAGTTTAAAGGTCCACGGCTCTTCGGAGCAGAGCCTTGCTCCTGATCACATCTGCCAGCCATTTCTCTCTGAACCTGCTCCTCCCCGCTGTGTGTACCAGCCTGTTTGACTCCACTATGAAGTAAACCTCTACTGGCAGATTCCAGGGTCTGACTTTGGATATGTCCACAACGAAATAGACACTAGCCGTGCCCTGGATCGGTGATCGTTGGGTCGGGGTGCTAAAGCGGGCCCGGTAGTGGTAGAAAGTGTGATGCTCATCCTCGGTGGAGTAGAGGGTGTCCAGACTATAACGCCAGCAGGGTTGTAGCTCCCAACTTTGGATATACTCCTTAATCTGCTCTTTCCCCACGTCCACTGTGAAGTCTTGGATTGCGACCCAATGAATATTTTTCACATTGTCGTCAGGAAGGTTTTTCTCCTGCTCTCTGTTGACAGCGTGGCGGTGTCTGTCCAGCAGGGTTTTTACAAGTTGAGCCGACTCATTCGTTAAATTCACATTAGCTGAAGGTTGCTGCTCTTCCATCTTGTCAAAGTGGTCGATCGGCATACACAACAGCTGGGGCAGTGAAGGGTATAAGTTGTTATTTTGTGAAAGCTAGTGTCAATATCTGTTTTTGTTGCTTAAACAGTTTCCATGGCTACCAGGGCATGCCATCTACAGGGCACTGGGGAGGATGTCCGATGGAGCCCCCTGTTGGCCTAATTTTCACTTGCAGTACAACATGTTAAAAATCCCCTGTAGACATGTCTTTTTCTCCGTAAAAATGTATAATTACTTTAAAATCCCGGCATGTACTCCATCATTAAGAATCCCAGAATCTATGAATCTATGAATCAAATGTATGTTTCATTTCACACGTTTAACTGCTGGACACAAGATATTTCCTACTTAAGTGTAAAGTCAATTCTCATATGTGCACAGGGGGCTTTCAATTTCCACATCACACTTGTGTAATAAGTTGCATACTGGACCAAGATTGGCTTCAAAACTATTTGTGATATCACAAATCATGCTTGAAGGCCCATTCCTTAAAATCTGATTTTCATTGAACACACAGAAACTTTCTATTTGCAGATGAGATAAGAGCCCTCCAATGTCAAACTCTGCACATAAGTGGTCTCAGACCTTTGGAGCCCACAGTACATCATTCTGCACAGTGAAGCTTAAACATCTAACTGAGCAAGAACAAAAACATTTTTTTGAGTGGAGGGGGACTTTAAGTCCTATGAAAACCTGTTTTATTTTTGCTGACTCGCCCTGCAGATGATTTGTTTCTGTTTTTATTTTTTTCAGGAAACAGTGAAACAAGCAGAAAAAAATCCAACACTGATCATTTCATTCCAAAATGGAATATGTACTACAGCTGCTCTAGCTGATGGCAGGTAGCCTGCCAGAATGCTGCATTATTTCCCACATGACATGAAGCATCATCCATTCGCTTGATTAACCTAAAAGTTCTCCGCTGCTGTTCCCTGTGAGCCAACAGACGCATGTCGCGGATCAGGACCACACTAGACAGTGTCACCAAGGCAGTAGGCAGCACAGACCTCATCTCCAGGTTCTCCCGCCTGAAGCCTGGCAGCGCTGCAGTCGACAGCACCAATGTGGAGAAAGTTCTGGGCAAAGCCGAGACGTTAACCTCTAATGGCACAGCTGCTTCCTCGCCACATGAAACCACCATGAAAGAAGAAGAAGAAGAAGGTGGGAAGAACACAGCAGAGGAAAATGTGGACAAGCAACATCAGCAACTTACAGAAAAACCTTTTGTTGTCACCAAGAAGTCCACTTCCAGTTTAACTTCAGCGGCTAATGTGTCTGCTCCAAACTCTTCCTCGACTGTGGCGAAACAAACTATGCAGCTGTTTCACCCGGAAGGTTCAACCAATATGGATGAGACCTACAAAACTTTGGCCCAGCACATTAACAGTTACTTTGGTACCAACACCCAGGGGGAAGAAGGTGACAACAGGCCACAGCCGAAAATAGAAGGGGACAGTCCTGTTTCTGAGCCCATTCTCCGCACTGCTCCTCTTAAAACTGGGGACCACATTCCTATTTTGTCCTCAGTGGCAGAGGCTAAAAGTATTGAAGCACCCACTACCCCCCCTGCTACTCTCCCTTCTTCTCCCTCTCAATCAGAGCAGGTCACTCCCCCAGAAGGAAGGCCCTCTTCTGATACCCCTGCAACAGAAAGTGCTGCTCCATCTGTCCCTGTGCCTACTACTTCCCCTAAAAAAGGCTTCACCCACTACCTGTCCTATCCTCGGCCCAGCGTTCAGGCGTTTGTCGGCAGCTACATTGCGCCCCTGGTTCCCAAATTCAGAGGTGATTCCAAAAGCATCGCAGCTGAAAAGGACAAGTCCTCAGCAGCCACTGTGGAAGTGCCCACTGTGGAGAAGGCAGGAGAGAAGACGGATAGTGAAGCGGAGAAAGTGGAAAAGGCGAAGCAACAACTGTTAGCTCAAAGAGAGAAGGTAGGATGCTCAGTATGGCTCTAATGAACATTGAATGAAAAAGTAGTCCTTTGCTAAATATGAAAAATCATAGAAATTAAGTGATAGTATGATTACTAAAGCTAAAAACAGGTTAGGCAGAGATTGTTTAGACTCACAAGAAAGCGTGTTATAATAGAAAAAAAAGTGCAGGCCTTCTAAAGCTTTGCAGTACAATCACCTTCAGTTAGAACAATGACCGACTATAGTTGTTCAGATTTGATTTATTTTGTTCATGCATCTGACATTATCTGTATTTGTCATGCAGATAATCGCCAGGGTGAGTCTAGACAACAGGACCAGAACCCTGGTGAAAGGCCTGCAGAGGGTCACTGATGTCAGGCTCCTCACCAGTCGAGTGGAGGAACTCAGCTACCATCTCTTAGAGTTCCCTGAGACACGAGGTGTGGCCATCAAGGTTAGTGTCAATTTTTTTTGGCTGCATGATGTAGACCAAATGTATAAAGTGCAGTGTTTGCATCCCTCTGTCTAATGTGAGATAAACATATTGCTCAAGCTCAGCTTATCCCAGAATGTGCACCCAAAAATATCTAAACTTCTAAAAATATTTTTGAAAAAGTGTATCTTTTTCTTCTCTTTCAAACTTTATAGCATGTTAAAGGTATCAGATATACTGAAATGTAGGACAAAAATATGAGGTGTACACTTTTGATTTAAGAAGACCTGTCTGTATCTGAGCTTTTTTGAAACATATCTTGTGGTCAATGTCAAATGAGTTGTACAGTTCACTATGACAGAGAGACCAGTGTGTGTAAAGGTAAATGTGTAAAGTCCTGCTGTACCTGATTATACATCCCTTATCAGGAGGTTTTATGGAGTGCCTCATGGAATAATGTTTTCAAGTAAATTTCAGTTGTCTGTATTGTACGTGTGCATCTGTATGATTATGAATTGTTTTTAGCTGGTCTCACTAATTCTCTTTCGGGGTCTCTAGGAAAGCATGCTGCCCTGTTTGTTGCGTTTGCGCCAGGCCAGAGACCTTCCTCTGCAGGCTGCTGTGAGAGAAGCACTGGCCGTGGTTGGCTATACAGAGCCTGTCAAAGGAAGAGGAATTCGGGTTCTGGCCATAGACGGAGGAGGCACAAGGTATAATTATTAAAAAGATAAACAAACTTCGAATTATCTGTGACATTTTTAACAAATTCATAACATATCTAATTTTGCCTGATTAATATTAAGTGTTACAACCTGAGAGCCTGAGAACCTAGCATTGCAACCCAAACAGAAGAGACCTTCCCTCCAGGTTTAGAGGTGCATTCTTTTGTTAGTCTACTTCTGTTAAGTTTGTGACTGGTTTCAGAGGACTGCTGGCCCTGCAGACTCTCCATAAACTGCAGAACCTGACTGGAAAACGGGTCCACCAACTCTTCGACTATATCTGCGGAGTTAGCACAGGTATATTGTTACCATTGTTTGTTCAGTTTGTTTACCTTTCAGTTCTCCATAATCAATGTCTCCTCCTTTAACTGCCCTGTGCTCACCAGCTTATCATGCGTGTTCCTGTGCGTTAGGTGCCATCCTGGCCTTCATGTTGGGGATTTTTCAGATCCCCCTAGAGGAGTGCGAGGAGATGTACAGGAAGTTGGGGTCAGATGTCTTCAAGCAAAATGTCATTGTTGGAACTGTCAAAATGGGCTGGAGCCATGCTTTCTATGACAGTGAAATCTGGGAAAACATCCTCAAGTTAGTCTGCGAGGCTTCATTTCCAATTTGTTTCTTCACCAATCAAATGTTTTCCTTCCTTGATTTATTTCTGGTTTTAAATTTGGCTAATTACTAAAACCTTTGTTTAAGTAGTAAATGCTCTTTAAAAAAAGGGTATTCTAATCTATACTTCTGTTTTTGTGTTTTCTCTAGGGAACGAATGGGTGAGGGACGCATGATTGAAAGTGCCAGGGACCCACACTGCCCTAAAGTAAGTTAGATAATCTTTTCTGCTCTACACTGCTTGGACAAGTACTTCATTTGTTGATTTGAGTATGTTTATATAGTTTTTTTATTACATTTATTTTTGTTCTTTGTTACAAAAATATTGCCAAAGGGCTGTAAACATATTGATGACCTGGCTTTTTTAAATATGTTCTTTTTTTGTCCACCAGGTGGCAGCAGTAAGCACAATTGTGAACAGAGGTTTGCCTCTGAAGGCCTACGTGTGTAGGAACTACAGACTTATGCCAGGAGTAAGATCCCATTACCTTGGAGACTGCACACACAAAATGTGGGAGGCCATCAGGGCCTCGTCTGCCGCCCCAGGCTACTTCCAGGAATTTGTCATGGGAAAAGACCTCCATCAGGTATGACATGGGACCGAGAGAACTGCCAAATTTAGTTCAGTTTGATATATTTTTTAAATTTAAATATCAAAGATTTTTTGAAGAAGGGGAGTATGAACACATAATGCAGACCAGATCATGTGTGAGTGTGTATACATCAAGGATATGTGTGTAGATTTGTTTCATACCCAAAACTTTGAAAGCAGTCCCCTAATTGGTTGGCTGTAAAGTGTGTGAACAGAAAGAGATGGAGGTATGGAACCGGTCGGTGCCCTTAAACATCAAAGGCATTGTCTTCTCATTAATTAGACCGCCTTCCTGGAGGGAAATGGGAAACGCTTCTAATTCCCCATGAAAGAGAATATCAAATATGGCCCCTGTCTGTCAGACAATTGCTGTCTTAATGTGTCCTTCAGGTGCTATAAAATGGAAGGGGAAAAAAACGTAGTAGTACGATTCTAGCTGATGTTAAAATAACCCAAATTTTAATTCAAAGTGGAATGCTTTGCAGCTTCATATCACTCCTTTGCTTTGTCACGCTGACTAATGACATAATGCATTAGGTAATGGATACTATAATTTTTTTCTGTTTAAAAGAACAGACGTGAATAGGCGAGAGATAAAATATTAGGTTCAAGGGTGGGTGCGTTGACAGATAAAAGCATCTGATGAATCACTACAGTGTCAGGAGCTTTAATGCGTTTTACTTTTTACCACCATGATCTTTAATGCTGCTCGGGTTCATATGATGGAGCACCTTTGGGAGCTGTTTAATAGAGTTGTTATATGAAGTTTGATTATTAGGCCAGATATCTTTAGATGGTTTTTATGGGTAGCAATTATGCTCAAGGCTTAATTTCATTTTGATAACCTACTTAAACAAAATTAGCCGTGTCCCCCCTTCTAGCATGTATTTCTCTCCCCTGCTGTTTCCTAATGCAAAAACCCTGGTTGACAGCCTGTTGTTTTAGTCGATAACAGATTCTAATCCTCAATCCCAGTCTGCGTGTTTACTGATCTTTGATCTAAGCCTTGATTCTCTTAGGTATTTCAAATTAAAACAAATGCCTACATGTTCAGTGGTTTTACAGCTAATAATTTAGCAAAGCGACTAATGTGAATGCAACCTTTAGCCCCCCAAATCTATGTGATGATTGCTAGCTTTTTTCCGCAAATGTGTTAAAAATACTATCATATCTTTTTAATTAGTAAACTAACAAGATGATGGGAATGGGATGTGAATGTGTACTTTTGCTTTTGATATGACTTCCACTTCTAATGAGGGTGCTGTTTTATCAATTTTTTTCCATGAATACACCACCTGTATGCTTTAGTGTGTTTGCACAATTCTCTTCCCGTTCACATCTCTGCAGAAAGTGTCTGTTTTGAGTTGTTTTCCATGGACGTTGTGGTGACAGCGGGGATGGAAAGATGAAGAGTGAACAAGGATTTTGTGTGTTGTTCTCCACATTCCTCTTGGAGCTGCATGGTGTTTTCATCGACAGTTTGAGTTACAGTTGCCACCCACCGGTCTCACTCCTACTCTAGTTCTCAGCACTAGCAGCGGTATTTCTCAGGAGAATCCTGCCATTGCAGGGGATCAAAAAATACACACACACACACACACACACACACAGACACAGTGGAGAGGGACGCATTCATAGACACTGCGGAAAAAGAATCAATTGTTATTAAACCATAGCATAATACATTTTTTAAATATTTTTTTTATTCCTCGTAACAAAGAGCATCAACAACACAAAAGACATATGTATTGATCACCAGATAAGTTCGTTGTAGAGTGAAATATTAGGTGGCTACCTATTCAGGTATTATAAATATATCTGCTTAAAAGAAACATGAAAATAATTATTAAAAGTAATGTAGCATAGTAAATACGGTAAGTAAATAAATTATTGGGTGTGTTTGTGTTTTTGGTTGTTGTTGACATATCGTTTCCTTAAGCTCAGATGAGTGAGAGGATTTAAGCTTTTTGGCTATTTTTCTACCGCCCATCCCCTATAGAGAAATGAAAATGACCCTTACCCCTGGTCTGCCAGAGAGGGTCGGACCTCTTGTGAGTCACACTCTCCGTCTCTATTTATCCAAGCCAAAAGCACTTCAGTGGTTGGATAAGGTCCAGTTTTGAGCTTGGGGGAAGACTGAGAAAGAGCAGAAGCTCTAAACTGGTCCAGACATCCATTTAGCCTGATTGTCGCCTTTCTCTTCTCTCACTACTGTCAGCAACTCTTTCGTGAATCTTGTTATAATTTGGTGAAAAATGAGAGTACAAGCCTAATGAAAAGAGGAAGCACATCATGTGTAATAAGCTTCTAAATGGAGTCATTCAAGATTAGAACACTGAAATATACTTGAGCAACCAAGCTAAATTCAGACCTCCAACACGTACACTCTTTTTATTGTTAGATTTCAGACCAATTTCCAAAAAAAAAAATCTATTCAAGCTGCAGGAAGCTGCTAAAAACACTGCATTTCATAGTTGTTTACTTCTTAGTAAACAGGGATGCGTGCCAGCACTGCGCATCTCAGGCCCATGAGCTGCTTTTCCTCTGGCCTAAAGCTGTGTAGCCGTGGGACAGCTTGTCTACTTAACCTCTTTTGTCCCCTACAGGCTGTCACAAGAAATATATTAAAACAAGACAAGACAAGATCAAGCTCTGAACTAGTTCCTGCCAGTGGGTAGAGGAATGTATTCTTGATAGTCTAGTTTGTTTAATGCTAATAGTGCATCCTTGTTACTTAACAGTTGATTGGTTGTTCTCCCTCCATTTATCATTTCCCCTACGGTTTCTCTTCTCTCCTTTAGGATGGAGGACTCCTGATAAACAACCCCACAGCATTGGCCATCCATGAGTGTAAGTGTCTGTGGCCCAACACCCCACTGCAGTGTGTGGTATCTCTGGGCACCGGACGGTACGAGACGGCGGGCAAGAACAGCACTGCATACACAAGCCTCAAGGCAAAAATCACCAACGTCATCAGCAGTGCCACAGATACAGAGGGTATGACCATTCAAGTTTTATATAGGTTTGAAAACCAGAGATCCCAGGTGTTAAATTGGCTAACTAGTGTCAGCATGATCATCTGATGGCTAAAAGCTCTCCCTCCATCCCTGTTTCAGAGGTGCACACCATGCTGGATGCCCTCCTGCCCCCCGACACCTACTTCCGCTTCAACCCTTACATGAGCGAGGACATCCCGTTGAACGAGAGCCGCACGGAGAAGCTCAACTTCCTCAAGGGCGAGGGCGAACGCTATCTGGAACGCAACGACTCCAAGCTGAGGAAGGCAGCGAGCGTGCTGGGCCAAGAGAAGAGCACCATCCAGAAAGTGGCCGAGTGGGCCAAGCTCAAGGCTGACATGTACGAGGGTCTCCCCTTTATCTCCAAGCTGTAGTTGTTACACTGGCAACAGCGTGACCCAGGGTAAGAAGACCTGGAGTGTAAAAACTCTTTAAACATTTTTGAAAAGGGAGCAGCCTGGACACAGATTTCTTTTAAGCATCTAAGGAGGTAATTTGGATGTGTTTACACAGTTTGATCATCTACCTAACACTAAAGACTGTTAAATGAAACTTTGATTATTCATTAAAAGATGAAAATTTGATAAGTAATAGTGTGAAATTAAACGATAGATGTGATGTAATAATTGCTGTTTGGGACAGGGGAATGCATCTAATGGAGACTGAGTGATGCACTATGAAAAGTATTCAGCAGGTTTGGACTCCGTGATGAAATCATTGACTTTAATGATCAGACTGAAGAGATACATGTGTACATATATGTATGAATTTGAAGTTTTAGGCTGTAAGTGTGGATTGGTTTTGGTTTCAAAGACGGTAGCTATGGCATTAACACGACCATATTATAAAGACTTAGTACCAATATGATTACTGTTTTTTTGTAAAGACATAAGACTATAAATAAGATGTTAAAATTACATTTCATTTTCAATAACTTGAATACATTAAGATGTAACTACTACATGACTGCACAGAGAATTTACACATGACTGCATATTTATAACACTGTACAGAAGAAAAGACATCATGCACTTTGTAGAATATGATTCTTAGCCTCTCTGATAGGAAACAATGTAAATAATATTTGAAGTAATTATGAATTCTTTGAGTGCTCTTGATATAATTTAAGATAAGAGAAATACTCATGAATTATTTCACTGTTCTGTACAAGCAGATACAGCAACACACTGAAATCTGACCTAATTCCTCTGATAACAAATCGGAATGTGATCATCTTCATTGTATAGCGCATGTTTGATTGTGTTGTGCTCAGAGAAATGAATTGTGGCCCTTTAGTTTGAGTGAAACTTTTGCCTTTAACCTTGCCCACGCCTAAATTCCTCATCCCCCACTACTGTTGTTGTGCACTTAATAAACCTGAGACTTTTTACATTGTAAGTGTAGTAATCCCAATTGTCTTCATTCCTCCCTTCTTTATTGCTTGGTGGCATGCAATGAGAAAAAAATTGTCACAAAATAATAAAACTTGGTTTTCAGAAATCTTGACCTCTAACCTTTGTGCAATTTCCTTAACATTTTGCTTGCATAAAATAATTGATTTGGGAATTCTGCAGAAATGTTCATCCTGTTATTTGATTTTAATTATGTTTATCTGCTTCTACATTCCGTTGCCACATACTTGACACACAAACACACTTAAAGCCCCATAATGGAGTCATTACAAAGGAATGCAATGTGTCTCCTGATGATGAATTGCTTTTTTTCCCAATCGCTCACATCGATTTTCTGCCTTATTGTTTTGATCCCATTGAAGATCCACTGAAATTCCACAGCATTCATTCCTCCCAGTCACACTGTCGTTACCCCAATCAACGTAAACAATGTGCTGCACGGTGGCATACCTAAAAAAAACCTCCCCAACAATGACAGATGTCAGAATGATATATAATTACATGACAAGCATTTCACTTGACTGATGCCTCACTGCTGCTTTCAAACTGTCAAACTTGCAACTTGCTTGACTGATTGATGGGCTTTTTTTTTTTTCTTTAAAAAAAAAATGCCTTCACCGAGGTATTGTGTGTAATGTAGGAGGGCTAAAAGACGTGAAGGTGCACAACTGTCAAGGCCTGATTTATGGCTGTGTTGCTTACACTTGGCCTTGCTTTGGAGGAGTCTTAGTTCTCTTAAGTGGGTCAAATCTGATGCTATCATGACAGATCTTACAAGTATATCTAAGTTTAAACCTGGCAATAAAATCGAAACTGCATTAAAACGAGCAGCAGGTACACAGCATATGATTTAATTGTTACTAAGGGACTGGTGGGATAATTGACACACTGTAGTTTGAATGCAGAAAAGTGTGGTAAAGATTTAAGTTTCTGAGTTTGTGTGAGCACAGGTTGACTTATTGATGCATGTTGGATCATGCTATCCCCCCATTTAACAAATCAGGGCTGTAACTTGTAACTAATTATTTTCATTATCAATTCATTGTTTGATCTATAAACTGTCAGACAATAGAGAAAATGCCCAAAGATATTCATTGAGAATGTGAAGCTTATCTTTGTCATGTATGATACAGAAAAGCTTCACATTTTACAACCACAACCACTTAATATTTTGACCTTAGCTTAAAAAATGATTAAAAAAACTACTACAATTAAAGCCTCAAGCGGCGATGGCGGGCCCTCGCTCACTCATGCCACCGCGGGGCCTGAGGCATGGCGGGGCTGTGGCGTGAAGCAGAAAGTGAGAAAAAACCTGGAAGGAGGCCAAAAATGCAATGTTTCGTTCATCCAGTAGGGGGCAGTCACAGGTAGTTACACATATGGTCTGGTGTGGTCTGGTGTGTTCAGGGCGGCCACTCATCAGTCATGTGAAGTTTGGAGTGAATTGGACAAAGCATGAAGGAGTTATGAGAGGTTGATGGTTCATCCACCAGGGGGCAGTAGAGTGTAACAAAACACAAGCGGTTGCGTTCAGGGTGGGACAGTGATTACACATGTGAAGTTTTGTGGAAATCGCACAATGATGATGTAAAATATGGCACTTCCTGTTTCCACTAGGGGGCGACACGAGTGAGATTGCCTATGAGCGAATGGAGACGTTGAGGTCGGCACCCTGGACCTGTGTACCAATTTTCATGATGATACGAGTTCAATAAAGCCATCAAAAAGCCAAACGTATTTTCATGGCAAGGAATTGATGGTCGCCGCGTCGCCACACGGACTATGAGTTACGTGGGAAGTTAATATATCGGGACGTTCAGGGCGGAGCCATCATCATGTCCAGCAAGTTTGAAGCTGATTGGATGAAGTATGTGGGCGTGAGAGCCACTCGTATGTACATGGCGAGCACGCCAAAGTTAGTTGAGCCCTGGCAGACACGCCCTTTGACCTACGGATGCGCAGAGCACAACTTAAGCTCAGCTAGGTCTGGAGATGTTGCGTACCTAATTTGAACTTGATCAGGCGAACGCTGTGGGCGGAGTTAATTTTAGGCGGTAAAAATCAAAACCAAAATGGCCGACTTCCTGTTGGGTTGAGGTCATGAGGTCAAGAGGCTTTTTTGCATATGTGGGTATAATACATATGTGTACCGAATTTTGTGAGCATAGGACAAAGTTAGCAAAATTCCCTATGGGCATTTTTGGACTTTGTAGGGGGCGCTATTCCGCCATTCTGCGTCGACCATGTGCGACCACCCAAAAATATCGAATTTCGGATGAGGCCGGACGTCCATGCAAAAGTATAAGCATTTTCGCATTTGGGAAAGGGGCGAAATTGGGGCACGAAATGTCGGAATAATAATAATAATAATAATAATAATAATAATAATAATAATAATAATAATAATAATAATCATAATAATAATAATAATAATAATAATAATAATAATAATTACAATTTCAATAGGGCTTTCGCCAGGCGACTTGCAGTCGCCGCTCGGGCCCTAATAATAATAATAATAATAATAAACATTACAATTTCAATAGGGCTTTCGCCAGGCGACTTGCAGTCGCCGCTCGGGCCCTAATTATTCAGTTATAAAAATAGTTGCAGACTAATTTTCTGTCATTCAACTAATTGATTAAATTTGACTACATTCAACAAACTACATGCAAAAAAAAAGTTTCAAAACTTTCTTGTTAATTCATTGTCTTCTGTTGCACAGCTGGAAGTGAGTTTTGCAGGTCTGGATTTTGAGGTGAGATTTAAAACTTTAACCACATGCCCCTGCAGATCTGAAAGCTTCGAATAAGAAAGGTGTTAATGTTTCAGTGAAAATCCAGCACGAGATATTACTGAAGTCTCCCGTCACGCAGCGTGAGTGTCTTTGACAAGCACAGCCAAGACAGACAGATGAGGTGAAGGTGAGATTAACACTCCCTGCCCATGTTCATCCTGACAACATCCTTCAGTGTGAAAAGGCCAAAGTGCCAAGGTAAATTGAAGTATGTCAGGCTGTGTTTACATTAAGGAGTAGGAAATATATATATATATATATATATATATATATGTAGTTCATACCACTGCACTATTAGTTCCATGTTGTGGCAGGAGCTGTCTGACTCTTCTCCTTCTCCTCAGGAAAATAAGCAAAGCAGAACTGGATTGTCTGGTCTTATGGTGTTCCCTAGCAACCGTTATAGTTCCCTCTTCTCGTTTACAATCTTCTCAATGTATGTGTGCCCACGTTCGCCTAAAATTGTCCCTGATCTGGCAGAAAATGTGTTACACAATCAGCCTCTTTTATGTTTACAGTTCCAAGTGGGATTTGAAATTGCTGGCAAAAAAAAAGAAGAAAAGTGATCACATTTAAGTTAGCTGTCAATATCCCCATCCTTTTTCTCCATAGTTGGCACATTACTGTTTATCAGCCTAACGTCTGCCAAGGATGTGACATCCTCTTACGCAAACAGCATAGTTGTCACGAGTTACATAACATGTAACTCGTGACAATGACAATAATGTATAGACTTAGAATAGCTCCAATAATGCAGATCAACCAACAAATACGTCCCTTTGGGTTAGAAGTGACTGAAGCCTGCATGCATCTCATCTGCAGAGCACAAAATCACCCAATAGGGCTTGAGAAGAATTATACCTTTTTTTCCTCCCTGATCTTTCACATCTACTTGCCTGGGTCATGTCAGGATATGCAGTATTAAGAGGCTTGTAGTCATCAGTGACAGGAAAAAGTATGACCCCAACTGCATCACATCAGATGTAGCTGTCTGACCAAGTTAGGGAGGCTATTGTGTAAACAACGGTATGGAATCAGGTATCTGGTTGCTTTCAAAGTGACATTGTCTTACCATAATATATCCTGGTCTGTGTAAACTGGTTTTGAAGTACACAGAGCCTAAGACAGGGTTTAGAGAAGGTGTTGGACCCTGAAAATGTAAAATGATACTGCAACATGTTGAGTATTTTGCCTTGTAAATGATTTTTAAAATAAAAAAGTCATACAGATTTAAAGGGGATCATTTTAGAGAACCTGATAAATAAGACAGTAGACACACAGGTAAAGGAATAATATGTTTGTAGTGCATGGGAGTTTTTTCCCACTCTCCAGCGGTATGTTTGTAATGTCACGTTGTAAAAAAACACATCTGTCTGTCTCCTGGATGAAAAGAAACGGCAGAGCAGTTTACACACTGGTGCAGCTCTCCACAGATCTCTGCCAGTCGGTTAGCGCCAGGGCGGACACACCTGCGCACACACACAATAACACACACACATCCTATTTGTCCAACAGCTGTGCATGAATGTGAGCACTGTCTGTACTATACAGACCTTACAATGGTGGACACAAACTCTAAGTCAACATTGAGTTGTTTGAATATAAAGGCTTACTATCATCTTTTCTGAGTCACACCCATTAAAAGCAAATATGTATTTAAATCTGTGAGTTGGTGCATAACTTTGGTCCGGGGCACACACATAAATATTTTTATCTCACGTTAAATCATCTATCGTGAAAACTCTCTGTTTTGGCCCCAGCCTCCCCTCAGGACTTGTCACCATTATTAGGAGCAACTGCACATGACTCAGTTGTGAAAGCCCCTCGGGCCGAGCAAGTGTTAGTATCTGGATTTATCATGTGAAGAAACTGTACATGTACACCCTTTTTTTCACACGGTACATGAACATGCCTTATGGTGAGCTCCAGATGACTAATCCATGCCACCTTAAAGTGCAGCTCAGTCGTTGGATTCTTTACACTTTTCATTAAAAATGGTGGTAAAAATATGTGATTACTGACAAGGTGAGAGAGACAGAAAACAGTCTGGACATCATCTGTTATTGATGATTGCTGTATTCATGACAAGGTCTTAATGTGTGGAAGACATGCTCGGTCCGTCCCACATTGGAATTGAATAATGTGGGAGGGGTGAGGGGCGTTGTTCACACACACACACACACACACACACACACACACACACACACACACACACACACACACACACACACACACACACACACACACACACACACACACACACACACACACACACACACAGCTGTCATGTGTGTGAAGAAGGGTCCCTGCTCTGTTTAGCTCAAAATGTGATGTGGATTGGTGTGCTGGTAATGATAATGTAAAGTGCACTAGGGCATTCGACACCAGCGCTGCTGTGTGTGTGTGTGTGTGTGTGTGTGTGTGTGTGTGTGTGTGTGTGTGTGTGTGTCTATAGGCCACCTGTCCTCTGTTCAAACACCTGTGTCTCATATTGGACATTAGAAAACATCTACAATCATCCATATTATCATTATCATATTTATCAAAATATATAGTTGAATTGTTAATAATATCAGGAGAGTATAACATAATCTCAACACATTTACACAAACCATTAGAGGAAAAACTCATGAGCATAGCCTATTAATTCATAAAGTACAAGCTATAAAAACAGGCCTATACCACCTAATTTAATGATGCTGTCCACACACTTACATGGCTACATGTGACTATATTTTGAATATGTAGAGTTTGTTTCATTTGATACAATGACAGGCACGATCACATGGTTCTCTGCAGGGTTATTGTTTAAATGATTTCACACATCTCTGTCTGCAGGTCCGGCTGCTGCCGCTAGTTAAAGCGGGGTCGCTACAGTTGCAATTCTTTCCCCCATTTCTGCCCAGGATCGGCAGCGACTGAAAGATGGAGGAAATAGAAAGATGCGTCACTCTGATGGGATTTCTGCCTACCACACGTAACATGGCAGACAAGGATAGGGACCCCCCTGTGTAGTCTTAAAATATGATAGTAACTGCATGGCTGATCCATAAAGCAGCCCACGGCACTTCTAAAAAAAAAAAGATGATATAGATCTTTATCATAATTTACGAGTGAATCATCTATTACCAGTAAATGCACCTAGCTGAAGCATATTAATATTAATTGAGCACATGTTTTATTCATTGAGTGATTAAATTTGTATGTTTAAAGAAATATGGTGCATATCCTTGCATCATGTTTTTTTATCAGCTGCCACAATATAAGAGGAAATGAATGCACATGTGTCATATTTAAGTAATTCTTTCACAAAATGTTTACTAAATATTGTCTTTCATTACCAGATTTGTCTCCACCAAGAGGTAGCATCATCACAATATGGCTGCAGCAGCAACATTGGAATAAAATATCTGTAACAATGCTGCAAACCGATGTAATTTTAAGTTTTCACACCAAATATCAGTGATACAAGCCGGTATAGGGGCGCATGCGTCGGCGTCCACTGTTTTCACCGATGAGTGAACCGTGTTCTCGAAAGCCTAATAGACGATCTTTGGTCGCTGCTGGTTTTGACAGCTGCGGGGAGCTGGTGAGGAGAGTGGCGGATCCGTGAGGACCACAGCTTGCTGCTGCAGCGGCTGAGTGGGGGGACGGACACACCGGCCGGGCACTGTCCCTCAGACACACACCTCATCATTTCCTGCTGCATCAACACACACGCACACACACCCACACCGGTCGGCGGAGGAGACGGCAGCCGGTTTGCAGCAGACGGTGAGTTTGGACATCCCTTTAAAATCTTTTTTTTCTTTTTATGATGGGGGGTTGATGATTCCCCCCTCCCCTGTTGTCTACTACATCATCATATGTGGCTTGAGAATAATGGTGCAGTGGATGTGTCAAGTCTGTTCATATTCATCTGGCATAGCAATCCAAGTGATGCTGGGTTATTCAAGATGACCAGGTGCAAATAATACAGCAATATGGAGGCGCCTGACGCCGATTGCGGTGTTTTTATCCGGATTCCGGTTAAAAGCATCAAAGGCAAATCATTGCAGCCGGTGCACTCACTCCCCGCACTGCATGCGCCGCATCTTGAGGAACGACCATCAATAGAGGGAGGGAAAGGAACGAGTTGATGTGCTGTTGTAGTGAATGATTTTTATTCAGTGGTGGCTGCAGCAGGGATTGTGCTTATTGTTGCAGGCAGGCCCACAGACAGCGCTGAGCCGATTATTTGATGTCTGCCAGTGATGCTGCCAGCTGTAGCCCGGCTCCTCCGTGTCATTTCAAGTGTTCAGACAGGAAACCCAGGGCCTCCTTTTCAGATTTAAGATTTAGAGATGTGAATTGTCAGCAGGTGTCTATTGATCAGCGGGTAGTCGGGGTAGGGGAGGGGGGGGGGGGGGGGGGGTTAGAGAGGGAATCAAAAAGCAATTCTGTAAATTACGAAGGGAGGACAATGCATGTAGGGCTTCAGTCAAAGACAATCATTGGAATATTCCAAATAATTTGGAAAGGATTCATCATCTGTTGGGTTCAATGATGAAAACATATGAAACCCAAGCTTAAAGGGAATCAGTCTCATTCCTATTCAAGATACAGTACACAGTTGCAGTAATCTGTGTATGTGCAGATATGAATGCGGTGGAGTAACTGGATACACAGTGGTTATTTTTGATATGATGTTATGGACTGTAGGGCCACATTCTGTCAGTGTGTGTGTTCAAATGTGTGTGTGTGTGTGTGTGTGAAATATACAGATCACAAGCAGGGTTGTGGGTAAATTTACATTGTGGCAACATGATATTATTTTATGTTGCAGTGTTTTTAGCATTAAATGTTTTTGATAAGCATTATAACACAAACTTGGTATTATTGTTGGGCTTGTGCAGTATCTATAGTGAGCAGGAATCACATTTGACTGCAAAACAATGTGTGAGTAGGAAGAATCATTGTGATGATAATAAGAATCCCACTATCTGCAAATGTGGAGTTGAACCTGTCAGTAATTTTGTGCGGCGATCATATTTACAGCCAGCATCTATAGTAACACAATATGAAACAAAAAGACGTGATGTGTTGTGTTCATGGTGACCTTCAGCCACACCTCATGCAAACACATGCATCTCTAGATTACATGAGTTTATGTTCCATTTCTAAATTCTGAGTCAGTCTTTCTTTTAAATAATGTAGAACAACTCTGCAGTCTTCTCATTTAGTTGGTAAATGTGATGACTTGCTGTGAACTGGAAACCCACTGTTGTGTTGTGCGGACTCGTAGCTGCGTAAGAATGCTAATATCAGGCTGTTAACCTACATTTGCAAAGTTCTAGTCAGCATTTCATACTGTATCTGTAATTGCGTACAGGAACACAGCGAGAGGCTGAGATGAAACAGGAGATGTCTTACCGCTCTCTCTGATTTTGATGTTTTCCTCTCTAAAATGTTTCAGGTGAGGCAGTTATGTTAGGATGCACCTGTCAATTTTTTCCATAACATTTCACAGAAAAAAAAGAAAAAAGAAAAAAGATCTCATACAATTCTAACTTCTAGTTTGTTTGTTTGTTTGTTTTTTTGTTTCTTAGATTACTTTTTTTGTGTTACTCATACATGTTCGAAATAAATCACATCAAATCAAATCAAAAAACGATAGTGCTCAGCATGAATTTCATAGTATTGCTTTGCAACAGTGAGACTCCACAATAGAATAGGCCTTTCTCACAGGAGACGTGTCGACATGTCACAGTGGGAAAAGCTCATTTGTAAATAATAAAATTAACGAGGGCTGAATTAGCTGCTGTCAGAGGGACGACTGAATGTTACAGAGCCATCGTAAATGTTATTAGTGCTACAAAATCTGTAAGAATTGTGTCCTCTATGTTCTACATTTACACCACATTTTAAAGACAGTGAATGTTATGTCTTGATTTGACCAAATACTTACAAAAAACCTTTACTTATTTTAATCTGTTTCTGCTGTTAATCATTTAGTAAGATTAGGAGTAATTTTCTCAAATGCTGAATACTTTTTAAGAATTAACCATCTCATGTAATGCGGTGACATGTCATGGCATGGCAGGTATTGTGTTTGTTGGCACCATGGTCACTGTTGCAATCTCTTTCCCATGAGATGTCACGTCTCCATGTGACAACTCCCCCAGACTGCCGCTGCAGAGCCAGGACTGAGCCATTACTCATGCCAGGTGCAATGTCATTGTCACTCTCCTGCTCTCCCATTTATCCACGGCCCATTAGGTGCAAGTCGGGTGACGGAGCTTATGGTCGGGTTTAGGTGCATCTCATTCTGATGACACAATTTTGCGACAAGACAAGACGCATGATATTGCTTTCAGACCATATGGGTATTGAGACCATTTGCAGGAAAAGACCACACACTAATCATTCATTTAATAAGAATAATTTTTAATATAACCTTTTTAATTGAGTAGTTGTTTGTCTTTCTAAAACATGGAAGGAAACCTTTTGCATATATATAGAAGTGCTGATATATAATCATTCCAATGTTATTTTCATTGCAAATATTTAACAGTGGAAATGTTCCCTCCATGCAGGAATCACGTTATGCAAGAAATTGTTGTAAGATGCTTTTATTTATTTAACATAACTAATTAAGTAGGCCTGTAGCTAACTTTTTTTTCCATTATTGATTAATCTGTAATGTTTTGTAATCTATTAGTTGTCAAACAGTCATCACAGAATCAATTAAGCATTTTGCTCAATAAAATATTAAAACAGTCAAAAATCTCAAATTTACATACTATGGTGATGTCATCAGATGTCTTATTTTCTCCAAAAACAGTCCAAAACCTAAATACATTTCCTGTTAAGTAATACAAGCAGGAAATACTCACATTTTATAACCTGAAACCATCAAATTTGGGACATTTGTTTTAAAGGAATGACCTAAATGATTAATCTATTACCAAAATGGTTAATGTATCATTTTTTTTGTCAATTGATTGATCAATTAATTGAGTAATGGTTGTGGCTTTAATCCATAGCATCCCTGATATATTAAGGAAATACTGTGAGTACATCTGTGTGCACATCTGCATAATATTGCTCATGGTTTGTGTTTTTGTAACAGTGCATTCAACACTGCAATTAAGGTTCAGATTCTTCAGCCCTGCACTGCTTCAGGCTCCACCACTACATGGAAACAATGCTCTTTTAAAAAATGTGTCTCCAGAGGTTGTTGAGCTCACTCTGTACATAAGCAACCACCAATGAAGTATGCAGGTGCATATTTTAATGAAGTCATAACGGGAGGATTGTTGTCTCAGTGTAGATTTATAAACCCCCGACACACATCTATGTGGAAGCTGCAGTCAAATGAATACAATTAGCACCATAGGTTCTTCTTTGGGTTAATAGCGTCAGCACCCTGTGGTGATGATGGTGGGAGGGGGGGTTGGAGGGGTATAATCACAACCCCCCGCCCCCTTCTGTAACCTGCACCCTTGGCTTACAGCCGAACATGTTTGGGTGGCTGTTTTCATTAAGGTAGCAGGACACATTAAATTAGCATGACTGGCTAAAGATTGATGAATTGGAAAATGGGGGAGAGTTAAAGCTGGAGTGTTCTGCTGCTGCTGGCTGATTTCTGACAGAGCCATAGAGCAGATGCTGTTGTTGTCTGTGCCTTCTGTATAGACAAATGGGTTTTTGTCCCTTTACTCTTTTTTTGGAAAATGATGTTATTGCTTGGAGATGGGCAAGACCCAATTTGTGCACAATGAAGGACTATGAGGAATAGAAGTGTTTAGCAGGCATGACTTCAGCAAAACAGTTGAATCACAAGACCTCCTGGGGAGTTTTCTACAAATTTGATTGGTTAAAGGGGACATATCATGTTTTTTTGTGATTTTCTATCATTTATAATCTGTTATAATGTCAGATGTCTTTGGTAAACATGGTGAACGTTAATTTAGAGATACACTGATCCACATTTTTTCAGTTCCGATTCGATACCAGAGCTCTTTTTTGATGATTATTACTGTTATCATAATTATTGTTGTTGGTATGTGTAAGGTTACACAAAGCTGTAGTAAACAACACAGTACTTCTTATTAAAACAAAAAATATACAGCAACGCATTAAATGTAATTGTATTCCAAAGCATTTTACTTGAACTGTGGGTTAAGTAGGCTTCACATAAAAACGGGCGTAGGTGCAAATTGCTATGGCAACTACTTTAATGTTTTGAAAAACTGTAAAGCAATGCATTATCAACTTCTACATTTACAATACACAAGTACATTTTTTCAAGGTGGGCTCTTCAGGAGGGGGGGTCTTAAAGAGACAGGAGCTTAAACAACCTGTTTCAGGCAGAGGCTGAACTGAGGGGCTGCATAAAGAGCATGAACCTGTATAGCATATGTTTCAACTTTTCAAATGTTCTCCAGTGTGAAGATTTACTGCTCTTCTCAGGTTTATATCAGTGTAAACTGAATGTCTGTGGGGTTTGGACTGTTGGTCGGGCAAAAGAGGTTTACACAAGACCACAGGAGATGGTGGGAAGCTTTTATCATGATTTGAGAAGGGGAAAAAAATCAATTTAAAGTAATAATGAATCGACAATAAAAATAATCATTAGCTC
This sequence comes from Scomber scombrus, assembly GCF_963691925.1. NCBI lineage: Eukaryota > Metazoa > Chordata > Actinopteri > Scombriformes > Scombridae > Scomber > Scomber scombrus. The sequence continues at coordinate 10,968,955 of NC_084991.1, forward strand.
CTGCCCTCCACTAAACACAGAACATAGTCTCATTGATATATACAGTTTAAAGTCATTCATTTAACTGTCTTGATGGAGTCATTAATTGAGGTTTATAAATCAAGAGAAGAGAGCATTAAAGAAGGGCTAAACTAGATCTGCAGTGGAGAGGAATAAACTGAAGGAGAATGAAGAGGAGAGGAGTGTTGTGCTGCTGCGATCACCAGCTGTGCTGGGCTGCATCTGAAGTAGAGCAGGAGATTAATAAAAGGAGACATAGCATGCTGCTGAACCGCATATACTCATTTGTGTATACATGCGCATGATAAATAAGCTCAGTAGGTCTACATTCTCACTTTTATTCACTTCTTTCACCACTGTTCTGTTAGTAAGTTGATGGCTTATCAGGCTTTTTATTTCACATGTAGGCTTGTGTCTTGCTTGCAGGCCGCAAATGAGTTGTTTGTGTGGATCAGGTGGGCAACAGATGGGAGAGTGGGTGAAAGCAGAGGAGTTGCCAGACTGGTAGTAGCTGTTACTTGCTGAGTGTAAAAACAAATCAGCATATCTGTCTGAACAGGCGATTTAATTTTATATACTGAGCCATATGCAGGCAAAAGATGTTTTGTTTTCATTGCAGTTTCATTTTTTGTCTTGGCTGGGATATATTTTCTATATATATTATTCTAAATATCATTATTTGGAAACTGTCATGGTTGAATTTTTTGAAAAGAGGACTTCACAGCTCACTGTCTTTGGATTAGAAAGAAAAAAGTCAACATATTGAGGGGATATATGGTCACATATATCCTCTATTTTTACCAGTATTAGGGAAACAAAGGAGGAATGTTCAAATCCCAGTGGTGGGAGCTTAATTCTTTGTACAGTAGGCTTAAAAACAATATTACCCCCATCCACCAGAATCTTTGTCACAGCTCTAAAATGATTAGTGAGGATTTAGGTCAAAGGAGCCATTAAAGAGCTCCTCTTATCACACCCAACATCCAATTGGTTCAAGGCACCAGCATCACGTCGGGTGTGAGCCAACCAGCCTTAACAATAATTATTAAAGATTTTTTTTACAGGGCATAATTGAATCTATCAGTTATGACTGATTTTTTTTTTTTTTTTTTCATGTACTTGCTGCTCTGGAGAACCACATCATCACTTTATATGGAAGTATAAAACACTGTAATCTTTAAGCTCATTTTTCATAGGTAGATTTCTTTTTTTTAAACCCCCAGACATAAGGAGAGATTAGTTTGATGGAAAATTTATCTTAGGGCTTTCACACATGATTTGTAGAGTGTGTAATTATGTATTGGTTTTTTTTTAGCTTTTGCAGTGGCCCCAAGCAGACAGTATTCATGCCACACCTACACAGGACACCAATGCTCCCTTTGGCAACACTGGTGTCATTTCTGGTGCAATATTCTGGCAACATTCATGATCATTTGGGAAGGGAGGGTATGATTTGTTCATGCATAGGTGGACTTGGATGTTTTTGTGCTATTTAAGGAATCTCAAAGACTTGTCTGGCCCTAGTTGTTTAGGGGACACTTTGAACTGACCGTCTGCTAATCATCAATATGTGTACGGTGTGGGAAAAGCGGCTCCAGTTCAATGGAGCCTGCATGTGTCTTCGGTCCTACTCGTCTGACCCCGGAGAGAAGGCCTTTCTGAGTTCGGCCCGCCCTCAATAAGAGCCCTCTGGTTGTACTGAAAGAATGCCTTTGTAGAAAAAGATAAACTGTCCAGCGAGCGGATGAGGAGGATGGAGAACAGAGCCGGCCCTCAGTGTGGAAAAGTCATCTATCAGCTAAAAATGTGTCTGTTCACCGATAAACCAATTAGACAGACAGATCCTCATGTTAACAGGCCTTGAAGCAATAAGGAGATGCATATAACATCTGTCTTGTTAAAAATGTTTTGTTTATTCCAACGTTTAATTTTATTTGCACCGTTTGACCCGCACGCCCACATCTCCAGACTGTGCAGGGTGTATGGAAACCACCCTAATGCAACAACTCAGACCTCGCATTATTAGAATAGTAATAGCATTTTTAATCTGTATCAATACCACACACTGCTCATTTTATCAGTATTGTTTATTAACTTTCATGCGAGGTATTTCTTTAATAGACATGTAAGTCATGTTTAAGCATTACTTAAGTATATTAGGAAACGACTAACTTTAAATGTTCAGAACTATTCGGTATAAATCTGAAATCTAACTTTTATGATTTTGTCAACATCCATTAAACGAATAGATAATTACTGAATTCATTTTGGAGTAGAATACTACTTTAATTCAGTGGTTCTCAAACTTTCCCTAAACTGACACAAACTAGACCACAGGCCCCCAATTGACAAGATTTTGTCTCTGGGTCCCCCATCTGATGAGATCTTGAATGAAAATAAATGACTCCCCTTTTTGCTGGAAACCACCTTGAACCCTCTCACAACCCTACTTTGATAACCACTGTTTTAAGTCATGTTAGTTTTTGGTCTATTAGTTAAGAGGTAAATTTGATGGTAATTTGCCCTTTAGCTGTAAACGGAAGGCTACATTAACCAATTTGAATGTCCCTAGCATGTGTTCATGGCAACAGACTTGATGATGAAGAACAGGCTTTGGGGAATGTGACTTACTGTAAGAATAATTCATTTTCTGTTTATTCTTACTCAGCATCATTTGATGTTCCTGGATGTCGTCCCATAAAAGCCAGTGGCGTTTTACATCAGTGTTAATGCCCCACCCTGCCACTCTGTCCTCTCTGTCTCTTTCACCCTTAAAAACTGTCGAGCTGGCTGTTTTTTTTGGGCCGCCGGATATTCTGCATTGTCCTATCAGAGCCACCTTGCCTTTTTGCTCCCTGACGTAATGCAACCATGGCTGCTGTTGTAGCACTTTAGCTCATCACAGTTGTGTTTAAGATATGAGACTACTGCATAATAGATGTCTCATATGTGTTACTGAACAAACAGTGTTTTTTCTGTTATGTTAATGTATATCAGCAGAGCATGAAACAAAATCTCAGCGATTCTCTGTGGCAGGTACTGATCAAAAGGAGGAAAAGATAGTTGTCAGGCCTTTCTATCGAATTAGTTACTATCTCTCCTCTGATGCTCTGCTCTGGTCTGTTTTGCGGAAGACATAACCTTGATGTCCCTGCTCACTTACTAAGCTGCACAGTGGTGACACACTCAACAAGATTGAAATCAGGCACACCAGGCATGTATACAGAGACATGTAGGGCCAAGATTTCTACTCTGATATGTGTATTCAAGTAAGAACATCAGTCACCATCTTGTCATGGTTTTTGCTATTTTTGGTCATCATTACAAGTTGTTCTCCAGCACAGATGCTAAAAGAAAATAACACTACATATTTTGTGATCATTTATTAGATCAAAGCAGACATTCTTGACACATCTTCACGGATATCATCTGGTTGTAGATAAACTATTTATCACCAGTAAACTGTGCAGCCTTATGGCACATCTTAATCTCAATTCTGCTGTTATTTTTTCCTAGTTCATTTTGATGCATCTTCATGAAGATATTCCGCATAACCCATTTCTTAATGATGGAGCTGTTTCCTAACATCTTGCGCTAGCATGCAGATAATTGAACTGTTTTAATGACTTGGCTTGAAGTCAGAAAGTACAGTTTTGGCAAGAGAGCCATATGTTTCAATGAAAAACGTCTGTAATGCCCCCACCCTTCCTCCCCCATCTCATAAAGGGACATGGCAAGGGAGGGAAATTCTTAAGTGTGTGACTCTTGTTAAACTCTTTCATTCATTATTATCATTTCTAAAATAAGCACATTCTTAAAAAGTAAAAAGATACTGTATCAATTCATTTGTTGGTCACTTGAAGACAGCACAGAAGTAAACCCAACACTGAAATAATATCACCTCATTGGGTTGATATAGCTACCATGTAAGCAAGCAGTTGCTAATTTACTCATAAAAGAAATGTTAAAATCTGTGACGTCATCACGGTGTAAAATCGAGCGGGAACTACTGCACACATTCAGTGTGAATGATATGATTAATGCTAGTAAGGCAGCGTACAGTGAGTATATCAGTGCATTTTTTGTCAAACAGTTGACATCGATAAGAGTGGCAGTGAATCGAAACAGTAAATTTACGTGCTATAAAACCATGAGTTGAACAAAACAATGAGCTGAAGTTCACATTTCACATTTCATCCCATGTAAATATGAAGATACTGGCCCCCCCCTCCAGTGTTCTCCCAGCATTTTCCCACCATATGCACACTGCTGGTATTGACCCTCAACCCACTCCATCTCTCCTCCACTCTCTGCTCTGATCCATGACTCACAAAGCCCATTTAACCTTTACCCAGCTAAATGTGAGCCAGCACTCACTTGCTACCCACTGCCTGCGAGCATCGAATATCACTTTATTGTAGTTTCTGCTATTATTTATTGACTTGTTAAGAAATATTGCTTTTGGAGTACCTGATATTTCAACGATTTCAATGTATAATTTCACCATATATGTCTCTCCTAATATTTTTGGGTAAAGTATACATGTATAATCAAATATAGATTACACTTGATAGAAAGAAGAGGAAACAGCCTCGTACAGCGCTGGTATTGATGACTGCAATGTACCACTCAGCCCTTTCTGAAGGATAGGGAACCCCTTCGCTTTGTTATTTATTCATTCAAGCCACTCATCCATTACGGCTATGTGATATACTAGCTGGAAGATATTCACTCTACAAAAGAGCCATTAATAAGTGGAAGAGCAGCTACTTTTCTAAAATAGGTATCACATACTTTTCCCACGCTGGTTTCCTCTGTGTACACACAATCACAAAACAAGGTAACACAAGCTATCAGATGTCAAGGGAGTGTCCCGTAACTGCTGGATCACATTTACCGCCACATGTTCGGTCAGCAGTGATACGGTCAATACTGTCATCCACTGTTATCATCCTACTGTTTGGAGCTCTAACTGTCCAGCTAACTATTTGTCTATTTCTATCATCTATCCATCAATGTACATGTGTATTGATGTATCTGTACACCAGTGTTTGATTGGTATTTTTGCTCATTTCCCTCCCTGTTCTGATAACTGAGGGATACATGCTGTAACAGGGAGCAACTCTAATGCTTTTTTTAGCTTCCCACCATGCACTCTATCAATTATCTAGCAGACCTTCTAGCAGACCTTCCTTTCCATCAAGAATCTCTGTTGTTTTCAGGGAAGATATGGATGATGTGTACCTGCCTTACAATAGACTATACATCAAAAAGAATATAACATAATACACCTCTATGTGGCCAGGAGGCTGACAACAATGGAGAAATACTTTTTCCATGTATGAAAGAATTTTGTGTCAGAGCTGTTGGTCATCTTTTAGATCATAGTTTGCAGTCTTGTTAAACTGTTATGTATCTTCCGGTCAGTACTGGTGAAGGTCCAGTTGGTCATTTTTTTCTTTTCTTTCCCCTTTTTCCTCTTTGGTAATGCAGTCTCTCTCTCTCTCTCGCGCTGATGATTCTTGGACATATTTTTCTTCCTACATGATGCAGCATTCAGGTATCACAGCCATAAATCACAACCATAGAACCTCCTTCTTTAAGGAGTATTCTTTGATAGCAAACTGGCCCCAAATGAGCAATTCCACACCTGAATCCTCTTGACCACCCCCCCCCCCCAAAAAAAAAAAACAACTTTGAGTTTCACTTGCCATGTTCTGCCAAGCTGTTGCATTGAATTATGTTGTGCACTCTTGTATGTGAAATTCTCTTAAATCAAGATTATTATTGCCTCTGAGAAATGTTTCTGCAGCTAAAGCCCTGCAGTCTGCAGCTCTACACTGACCAGGCTGCTCCTAGCTCAGTTGGAGCTAGTTTGCACCATAGGGGCTGTGCTACAAGCTACGTCCTGTAGCAAGAATGACTGCACTCTCTCTTTAGGCTTTGTAGCCGTGAGAGATGGCTCGTGCTTGAATAATTGATATCCTCTCACATATATGTATGCAAAAATGTATTTCTTATCTTCCTGCTTAAAGCACCACCACTGCTTTGGTGTATCAAAGCCAGGCCAAAAAATACTATAGTGAGTGATGAATTATTGAGTGCTTTGCCCCTCTTGGCAGGGTCTTATTTGGGATGTATTAGTGATGTACTGCCCTTTTTTTGTCTGAGAAATAGGGGAGGGATACAAGACAGATAGGTAGATAGATAGATAAATAAAGAAATAAATTATAAGGTTAATGATTTGTTTATGGTTGTTAAAAAATTTGCCCATGAAACCAAAAACAATACATAACAAATGCATCATTCACATTAACTCATTTGCTCAAACACAGGCTTTTCACACCTTAGACCCAAAGCAGAGCAGTCGCTTTAACACACTGATTGATAGTGTGTATCAAGTATCACCGATCCATAAGTGTCAGCACATGAGGGTTGTATTGACACTGTGATTATTGATCCTGGGATTAGGGTTGTGGACCTGGAGGGCATCAGTTTAGTTGAAAGCCGGCACCCCTGTTTTTAGACAGCTGTGTGATCCTTCACAGACTCATTAACGTACGCTGGATGGAGTTGAGTGGGTTAACTCTGTTTATCTTGTTTAGTCAAAATCCCAGTGGTCAGATGAGCCTTTTGTTAGACACACATTCCCCCCTAGCTAAAAGGAGACAGGTTCAGTCATGTTAATAGAATAATAATTTCCATAGCCAGTCGTGTGCTTTATGTGCTTTTTTCTATAATTGTATAAACTGCAAACAGAATGCACAAAGGGAGGTAAAAGGTGTGTCTTTTATAAAAGAACAATGAATTAATAGTACTACGGAGACCATAATGATAATATCCCTCAAAGAAGAATGGCATTTAATGGAACAGTAAATAAAATAGAGAGCACATTTGCACAGATAGAGTTGTGGCCTGTCCTGAAGTAAACCCTGCTTTGCTGCGAGGTACACTCATTAGCACAGACAGCATGTTTTTAAAGCACCAAAGCGCTGACAGCAGCCTTTGTATAGAGATTGCTGCAGTCTCTCTTTTAGCTGGGTCCATGCTGTCTGGCGTGCCATGAGCTCAGCACCGCTGGCCAACACGGCTGGAGAGTCCCAGTTGCAGTGAATAGCCTGTGTGTATGTGTGCATCGAGAGATTGAGTGATAGTAAGCTGCTGGGTTCTGCTACTTTGGCAGGTCCATTGTAGACCCTGGCTATTTAAGTGATATTTATTTCCTCACAGTATTATCTAAGTTGGCTGAGATTTTTGCATCCGCATCAGGAGTCATAAGATTTTTTTGACTAGTCATCGTAATAAGTCTTTTAGGCTAGTGCTGAGGCTTAAAAGGTGATGTTTTCTTTTGTTTTTTTTTAAAGCAAAGCAGGAAAGGTAACGTTTTTATTTCATGATCAGGAAGTAGCTGGAAAAATGTGTTAACTAATACCCAAAATCCCCTGGTTCAGCTTTTCAGATTTTTTGACAGAATGTCAAAAAGTAATTTGTAGTTGCAGCCCTACAGGAGATACTTGGAGCCAGTTCAAGGACACATATCCTTGTAGATTTAGGGTTATGGTCTCTTGGTGACATATTTTAATATTGATAACCTTAAGTTGGTCTGAATTTATGTATGAAACACGGGTTTGATCTTTAGCCTGCCTCACCGGGGGGGGGGGGGGGGGGGGTGTTGATTTCTCACCACTCTCTAAAAACATTTAGAGAGTGGTGAGAAATTGGCAGGTGTACAAGCATGTCCCAAAATATTGATTTCTCCTGCTCCAAAAGCCATGTAAGGGAGGCCTCCTTAATTCCACGATTGGTGTCAAGTAATGAGGTTATTGGGACACACACACACAGACACTTTTCTCAGCGGATTCTCAGTTAAGGTGTCCAATTAGCACGAGAGCAGACATTTTTATCTGAAAAGATTTACTATGGCAAGAGATTGATATTCGCTTGCATTAAACATGTGACTCTATGAGCCTCTCAGACTGATGCGACTGATTCTGTCATTTGTTTCGTTCACTGGATTTGACTGCAGGTCACCAAATGTCTTTTCCTTGTGAATTTGTTTAATGAAAATCAGGGCAAAGGTGGGAAGCAAATAGGATTGCGTTCATATGAACTGCAGTATAATAGATGCATTTGTGTCCATTTCATGCTACAGTGATCCTACACACCACAGCAAGGAAGCAGTGACATCACTGCATTACTGAACCATGACAGCATCCAAATAAGTCTTAACCATGCTCATTTTGCTGCTCAGGTGAGGTCATGAATCATGGTCAGTCACATCATTCACTTCGGGGACATTTGCACGTGGCTTTTGTTGCTTTATTAAATCTTCTTTTGTTTGCCCACAAAATGTAGCTGCATTAACACATTTAAGAGCCACACAGGCAAAAGCCACGCGATTGAGCCATTAAGTGTTTAGTTGACCTCCAGGGCCATAAACAAATACAGCACTTAAAAATGCCAAAGCACATAAGCATGGTTATTCAGCCAACACGAAAGCCCGGGCTAGATTTAGATTACTGCACTGTTTTGCCTTAGTTTAGCCTCAAGTCCTTTTTCAGAATTGGACTGTTAATGTCAAGTCCAGTCATCCTGCTGAAGTGCTTGTTTTAGAGCTTTCACATTCAATCTAGTGGAACTGCTGCGTGGAGTGTAATTAGTCACTTTGTGTTAAGTGTGTGTGCACAGACACACAGAGATTATCAGACCTCACATCAACCCACTTATTAGCAATTTTACACTCACTTTTAACTTATGGTCCCCAACCTGTTCATGCTGTCCCAACTGAAATGATGGGGACATGTTATGATAACATCAAAATGTATTTGTATGTAAGTGCACTTTCAATTACATTTAGGAGGTAACTTAATTACTGCCTTCAGGACAAAGACTTCAATCCTAGAAGTCAAAGAAGTCCAAGGTAGGATGATGAAGGGGTTAATTGATTTATCACAGCACAGGACATAGACAATGGAGACTGGAGTCTGTGTTCTGTATCCCACATGTTGTTGAGTTTAAGACTGGGGTTAGTGCTTAAATGTAGAAAAAGTCAATAGTCTGTCAATTTTAACCATGGCGATAGGCATCGTATCAGTTGGTACCTTAACAGTGTATTCCTCATCATGCTTTAGTTACAGAGAGCAGATATTGAATGAAAAATAATTGAATGCATTGATAGGAAATGTTTTGTACATGTGATCACTACATGTGCATGTGTTGTTTCCTGCAACTTAGTTGAATATAAATGTAATTTTTAGGGCGCAGAGTTAAATATTCAGGGGCTTTCACCTTTGCTGGCCAGGCTGATGAATCCAACATTTATCAGCAGAACCAACTCAGTTTCAGTGCATTTATATGAAAATATTATATAGATACATATTTATTAATAAGGATTGTTTAGGATTTATGCACACATGCTACATTTTTCTTGATTGAATAGACCAAGCAGTTAGAGAGGTATCTGAAATATAGGGCCGCTCCACACATGGTTGTTCACATCGGGGTTAATCTTTGTCAAGGTGCACTTTGGCTGATAATCAAGGCATCCCTCTAAGCTTGGTTAATATATTTAGCTGGGAGTGACATGAAATATCATGTTTGATATGCTGTGAGAAGGACATAGCCTGATTCATACTCACATACACACACGCACCCTGAGGGAGGTTTATCTTCAGTCCGTTCCTCATGTTCTTTGATTTGGCCTAAAAATAGCAGATTTAGTAATGTCATCTTCTGTCATCACTCATTCCTAGTTTTGATCTTCTTTCAGAGAATCTTGAGTCACACGGTTGCTGGAGGATAAACCAATTACACAGCCGTGAGATGCTTTGTTTGTCTGCTGTGAGACGAGCAGTGGAGTCTTTTTCAGTATAATAAAGCTACAATCTGCCATCACTCTTCATGCTGTGACTTTGTTAAACCATTAAGAAAAAGGGGAAAAAAAGCAATATCCCATTTACAGTAATCTCGCTTGGTTACAGCTGCACTGCCAGACAGAATGTAGTAAGTGTAATATCAGCACTTCACTGTCATAGTAAGCCGTTGTGAATGTACAGCCTTTGTGTTTGCCTGTCACCTCCTCCTCACAGCTTTAAGCATGAGAACAAGGTTTTTTGAGGAGTCCTAAATGAATGAGATCACACAGAGAAATCCCTCTCCACTGCTGTTACTAATATTACGAGGCCTCAATCCTCTTCTTCTGTGTTAGGCTGAAGATATGCAGTCAATATTAGGTGTCTCCAAGGCATCCTATAGGTCTATACCCTCCACTGTTTGCTCACTCTTGTCAACGGCCCTTTGTCTACTTCCCTCTCACTTCCACATTTCCATTTCTCTTTGCCCTCTTCTCATTTGCACTCTCATTGGTTTCTCTCCATCTTTGTCTTTCCCTTGCCTCCCTTTTTGTGTTGTTCCCTCAGATAAGATGGTCTCTAGGGTGCGGGATGACATTTTTCCCGCGTGTCTCTGACATGTCATGTCACCGATGGCCAAGTTCTGCCTGGTTAAGCGCTCCAGGCATTATCATGCTTCTGACTCTCTCCATAGTGAAGAGTGTTACAGCCTCTCAGACTTTGATTGATTTTTAGCAATGTTGGCCACCTCAGGTCTACATACTTTAAAAAGAATATAGAACTAGAACCAAATATTAAGTACAATGTCCACTCAGAGGTTGGTTTCCAACGACATCAAAATGTTTTAAGCATGTTAGTATTAACAGGCCTGTTTTTTTTTTTTTATAAAGAATTGTTCAGCATCATTATTACGCATGAAAGCTTCCTCTATTTACTACATGTTGCACAATACGCCAGAGGCCAGATGCTGGGTTTCATTATGTTGGCTAAACCAGCATTAAGTTCATATGAATCTTTTGAACCCCAGGCAGGTTTTACTTGCTTTTTACTCTGGTTATTTATAGACTCATGCTATAGTCACAACCACTCTTAGCTAGGCATGCTTTTGAAATATTTGTTTCTGGATAAGAAATAATGATTTCCATAGTAGGTTCTGGTACAACAGTTGGGCACTGTTAAGCTTCATACTCTTCTGTGATTGAGACAATCCTTCATGATTAAAAGGGTCACCAAAAGGTTGCATGGGTATTTCTGCTCTTTCTAAGAAAACACCTAATATGTAGAAAATCTTTCTCTGGAGATGTTTGATTTTACTTGACAGAAGGATCTGCCCAAATCAGTATCAGATGTATTGTTTATGTAAAACACTGGCGAGGGTGTATCATCGTCCTTAAGGCGGAGATGACATAATCTAAAATCTACATCACGATATATACAGGCTTTTTTCACAGCAGACACTCGTCATAGTAGGAAAAGCACAGGTGTTACTACTAACATCAAGGATGGCTCAGTTCTATGCAAGTGTGACAGTGAGTACATACACACAATACTAGGACACTGACACTATAGCAGTTAAATACAACTCAACCTTCATTATTTTGATATTTACACCTCTTATTGTCAGATTTATCTGGTTAAAAAATAAGTATCACATAAAGCATTTATTATATTCCTGTTTCATGTCGGTTGACTGTAATCCATTCAAACTTAACCAAAAATATGATCATCAGATAAGGATTCTGCACCTCTGGACCTCTCTTTGGTCCTATTGGTCGATTGGAGGTTTGGTTAGAGGTCATAGGTTGTGGTATCCATTCACAGTTTGTTTGAAAGCAAGATTCAGGTTGTTTATTTATTGAAAATTGTGCAATCCATTTGGTTTACAATACATCCTTATATGTATATATAAATATCTTAAATCCACAACCTTTTTCAACATGACATTTGTATTTAAATAGCATGCAAGATTAGCCACAGCAGATCTTATCTCTTGCAGAGCGCTTAAGTAAATTTAAACACCGCTGCATAGCATGGGGCTGTGTTCTGTAAAGTTGAACAGGTCTTTGTTATATGTCTGTGTGTAGGAGTGCATGTTTGTGTTAAATGAGGTTTTCAAGTTCCCCCAGTATAGCCTTGGGTGGCGTCCCCCTGCACAGGCTGCAGAAATCCTGCATTAACATAGAAATCAAACTCAATTGCAGGCTTCTCTCTCACTATGACTGATTGAATGGAGCCAGGCGTCCTAGGAGAAGTATTTCATCTGCGCTGATGCATGCCAAACTGCCCGTATTTTTTAGCCATCTCACAAATCATCTCCCTTTCTGCAGTCTGTTTCTTCCTCTGTAGCTCCGGACCTCCTACTCCTCTGCTGGTCCCTGTCATCTTCATGTTTCTCCTGCCTCTCAGCCTCACTCTCGCTTTCATACACTCCCTCCTTTTGGGCCTGCAAAATGAGTCTGATGATTGGATCCAGTCCCCAGAGAGCTCTCCTACCTGGACGTTTTTACAATATGCTCCCCTTCAAATTCAGAAAGCTTAGCAGAGGATCAGCAGCAGAGGAATGCTACTTCCTACTGTTTCTTAATCTTGATTTATCTTTCTTTCTCTTACCATCTCCGTGTGCATGTGTGACATTCTTGATGACTCCATTGTGCTCATTGTGTGGTGTCGAGTGGGAACAGCGGGGATGGGAGAATTGTCCCTTTAACCTCTCGAGGGAAGGAAAAAACCTAACTTTCTAGAGGCAGTAAATCTCTCTGATTAAACTCAGCTCTCTTTGGCTGCCCTTTTTGTGTGGACTAAACGGTGTGTGTGTGTGTGTGTGTGTGTGTGTGTGTGTGTGTGTTCGCTCTGTCATCTGAAGGATGTTCACAGACTGTTCAAATTTAAAAAAAAACATTCATGTAGCCATGGTAACGAACCTTCCTTCTTCGTCTCTGTCTCTACACACACACACACACACACACACACACACACACACACACACACTGACACAGATATACAAACACTACAAGGGAATGTCTGGGTTTGAACTGTTCAAGAGAGACTTCAAAAGCAGCTGGAAGATAAAAATCGATTAAAATCACACTATTTTTGCTACTTTGACATTTTATAGTCAGTGTCCAAATAAAACCATGTTCCAATTGAAATTTAGTGGCTTTTGATGATTTTTCAGATAAACTGAATTGTTCCTTTATATGTTAGGAAAATTCATTTCTTTTGCTACATTTGATTGTCTGAAAAATGCATTGACACAAACATAGAGAAAAGAAAAATAACAAGGCTATTCTTTTGTTGAAGCTGAAGCTCTGGAGATACAGAAAAAGTTGAAATCTGTTTTCACAGTTTAACATTCAAGTGTGAAAACTACTAGATTTAACAGTGTAGAAGCACAGTAATAGACCATCTATCTCCAATTTTAATTCCTCACAGCTTTAGTGTCCAGAAACAGAACAGAAGAAAAGCTTCAAAACAGCAACAATGTGATTTAAAGAACGGCAGCATAATGACACCTTGTAGTTGTCACATTGCAAAAACAATTTTCATGTGGTTGCTTTTTAATGTCTTGTAGTGCTGTTTGGTTAACTCACAGATGCGGTGAAAATGCAAAAACAAATGTTAATTTCTGTGTACCAAGGGATTTGTATCTATAGGACAGAATGACACGGTGCACTAAACCCAACCTGGCAACCATCTTAATGAGGTCATTTGTCATTATCCGTGACTATAGGAACATGTAGACAGATGTACGCAGACATAGAACACACACACTGTGTAATAAATAACCCCTGGGCCTACCAAAATATCCTAACACACACAGATGTCTGATACTTGATGAACAAACAACCTTCAGGCTCCTGCAGACAAGCAGTCATCACCGTGCAGGTGCTACTGCTATCAGTGCTTTTTTTTCTTCTTTTTTTTTTTCTTCATAGTTGAGTCATTCTGGGCACACTTCTTACTGTCAGAGCGTGGGGCAATTTGACACTGCACAACTATGTGCCTTTAAATATGCAATATAGTATTCTCAACTTCAAATTAAAAGGCAACGTAAACACCCTCAACTTCCTCTATTTGTTGATGTGGCTGTTGTTCTTGTTGGGGGTTTTCTGCAGTTTACAGTGACCAGCTGGAGAGCATCTGCTTGCTGGAAAACAAATGTGTCAAAAACATACTCATTCATACATAGACATTCATTTATGGTGGTTTAGACATTTTCTTATTTCCTTCAGCACTGTCAGTGAGAGAGAATAGGCAGAGAAATGAGGGCAAAGACATTTGGATGGAAGCTTACTCCTGCTTTTTCTATGCAGAGTTATTATGCTCCAGTTGCGCTGTTAACAGCTGGAAAACATCATAATTTAAAAGCAATTTTGAGTTGACACTAGTTTTGGCCATAGTACCTTCACAAGCTGGTTCACTATATAAACACACATAGTGTAGTCTGGTTCCATAACTGTATCTTGTACTCATTTACAAAATTGAGTATGTACTCATTCACATTAAAATGCCCTGTAGACAGTAAAAATTGCAGCACTGCTACAAGCCTCCTCCACCTTCAGTAGCTAATGTTCTTTAGGGGATGAGAATCATTAAGAAGATGGTGGCGAGAGAAAACTGCAGAGAAAACTGCAGAGAAAACCACGGTTTTCTCTGAAGGTTACTCGCCACCATCCTGGAGAACATCTTTCCTTAAGCTGCTGGAAGCTGCTTTCTTTGCAAGTCCAGCAGAGAACTCTTTGATATGAGCCTGCACAGACTGCACAATGACTTTGTCCATGACAGGAACCTGCAGTAATATCACAGACTAAAGCAGGCGCCTTCTACAAAACTTCTTTGCCAGGTCTTTAAGCAGGGCTTTGCAGACTTTCTTCATGCTCTTCATGTCTGGGCAGAAGCCCTCAGCTATAGCAAGTCCTTCCAAAGTCTGGTTCACCAGTTTCTTTGTGTGGGTGACCCACTCCTCCTGGCTCTGGTTTTGGAGAGTGTGACACTTAGACAACACTCTGACTGTGAGCAGGGTAACAAACAACCGGAGCTGGTTCCCACTTTCTGCCTCGGCTGAGGACTCACAACCTGAAGAGGCAGATGGATCAGCAGACTGTAGTTGGTCATTAATGGTCCAATGTGACATCGGAGGATTTCCTCTTGTATATCTTAATATACAGCATTTCTTTGTGGCTCTTAGCCCAGTACATTTATCTTCAGGTATTTATCTCTGAATCGGAATCTGAATCTGAATACCTACAGCGGTTATATTCTTATCGGGTGAGAAATGTAACACAGTAATATAAAATATAAAATGGAACATAAGTACATTATGGACTAAAAAAAGTGAAATATAAATGCTAAATAGACACACGGGGAAATAAATTGTCATATGAATAAATTAGGGGTCTGAGTCACATAACCTTGCTGTATTGGTATTTTTACTTGGGTGACAGATATGATGCTTCAACCGAAAAAAGAAAAATACTGTTTATGAGGAGGTTATGTGGGTGAGGATAGTGGTGCCATGTTTGAAGATAATTTGTGTATGTGTCCACATATGTCTTAATATTGTCTAAGAATTAGGAAGGTAGAAGTGGATGAAGGCAGTCAGGGTGTGTGCTAAGTGTGTGTTTTTTTCTGGCAGCTGCTACTGTCGCTGATTGCTGAAGCCCCTCAGCCAATGGGATTACAACAGGCACACACACACACACACACACACACACACATTTCTATTCATGCCTGGGGTCAGTTATTTTATCAGTCTGCAAAATACCCCCGCCCCCTCCATCCCATAACACACACACACACACACACACACACACACACACACACACACACACACACACACACACACACACACACACACACACACACACACACACACACACACTCAGGTGCAGTATGTTGGTTCCTAGTGAATCTATTAACTCAGGCAGCTAATTGAAACAGAGATAGATAGTAAATTAAAGTGACATTGCGCTGGGCTTTGGTCCACACAGCTTTAGTACTCAGACCTACAGTACAGTTGAGATGGTACTCTAGTTGGTATGAAGATATTTAGAGGAACACTGGTCTTTATCGCCAGGGAATGTATAGATATTCAGAGTTTATGTCACACATTCACATTGTTGTTATGCAGATATTTAGCAACCTTAGGATTTAAAAGAATTACAAATATATAAATTTCTGTTTCACTGTTTATATCTTCATATTGTCCAACCCTGCTATTATGTGTAATGGTCTTGATGCTCTTGGCTCAGCATGGTTTTCATACTATTAAGTAAGTAAGTATCATTTTGGTGGCACCATTTAGTTAAATATGCAATAGAACATTTTAAATTAAAAATTTCATTTTTGTTTTCATATCCGTGGTCTCTCTTTTCCTGTCTCCATGGTAATGTGCTGGAGTTTGGGGTCAGGTCTAGCTTTTCTCTCTTTCTCTCTCTCTCTCTTTCTGCTGTGTCTCTGTCTCTCTGCTACGTCTCCTCTACCCCCCACCCCTTTCGCTCTGATGATAAAGCGCTTTTAAATTTGCCCGTTAATAATGCATGTTTCTGATTCCCACTCGCCCTTTCACTTTTCATGTCTTTTTTTCTCTCTCTCTCTCTCTCTCTCACACACACACACACTCTCTCACTTTTTCTCCCATCATCCTCACTCTGCGTCTCCTGCCGGGGTTTTCTGATGTCGTGGTGCGTTCCTGTCTCTGTTCGTTAACGTCTCCCTCTCTTTTTCCCCTCTCTTACACTCATCTGTGTCTGCCCTCTCTGGTCTCAGTTTGGCTCGGTTCAATTTGCTTCAGTTCGGCAGAGATCAGATCAGTGCTGCTCAATTCAGATCGGTCCAGTCCAGGTTATTCAATTCTATTTAATTCAGCTTGATGTGTTTCAGTTGAGATCACATCAATTACCCTTTCAATCCTCCTCTTCATTTCATGAGACTGATTAGATTCAGATCTGGATACATTTCAATGTGCTGATTTTATACACTGACAAATGTCAAATAGCTGCCTTCTTTCCTCCGTTTTGGCTCCCTAACTCTTCATCGCTCTGTTTCCATGGTAACGCGTCACGGCTTGGGGTTGGGTTCGGTCGCTGGCGTTCCTCCAATCTCTACCTCTCTCTCTGTGCCAGCAGCTACTCACCCATGTCATCGCAGGAAGTTCGACAAAAAGACCCCTCACTCATCTTTTTACATTATCCGACGAGGTCAAACAGTTCGACCTCGGCTTATTAATGGCTACTCGCATCTCTCACTATACTCTCTATCTCATCTGAGCTAACTACAGTTTTAATGGCTTCATGTCTAAATGGGCTGGCGTTCTTTGTCTGTCACATTTGTTTTGCTAATGTGAGATGAATGGAGAGGCTCTCGGGAGATTATGATAATGCATTCGCGGTCACGGAGGGAAGCCTGTTTGTAGGAGGTGGGGGGCACTGTGTGTGTGTGTGTGTGTATTGATGTATACCCATTCATTTGTGCATGTCCCCTGCTGGAGGTAAAAGTAATAAAAATCACCGGAGACATTTTGATTATTGATGGAAAGGCTTGTGTTCAGCAAGACACACTCATTTACTGGGTATTCCCTGGAGAGCTGGAAGGATGTGCCCCTGTATTCATGTAATGCCTCTGTGTGACACCGGCCAGATCTGATGAATGAATTGAAGTCTGTTAGCTTTGAGGGCCAAATTTATACCCTTTGCCTATTTTGTTACCTGATTTCATTAAGAGTCAATTTCTAAAATAATGAATACATGTTTTGGAAAATGTTATTATTGTTGTCAACCAGGGAGATTTTTTGTGCGGAACTTTAAGTATTTCTTTGCCAGATAAGTTGTATTAAGAACCATAGAATTGCATAATATCACAGCAATGATAGTAGTTGTAGCACAACTGTTTGGGATACATCAAATTAGATTTAAGATTAAGATTGAAATAAGATTAGGCGATTTGATGGACTATGCATCAGTTTAGTATCATAATTACATAGTGTTTTAGTCTCATTCATAAACATGTGTGGTGATGCATGATATCCTTCACTCTGTTGCAGGTTTGAACCATCTTCTGGAGAGACAGACTGTACGGTAGCAGGACAAAGCTGAGATTTAATTCTCACAGGTAGGTAAAAATTGCTCATGTTAGTCCACTTTGTCTTCATGGTGGTAGCCCCTTAGCTAATTGTAATTGGCTCTGGGTATGGCCATTGCTCTAATGCTGTACCAGTGAATAAGTTGGCCTATTTATCTGTCAGGCTCTTAATCACTCATAATACCACTGCAGCTGGTTTTGCTTTTCATAAATTGCTATTAATGGATGTGTTGATCTGTCTCTCCCTCTATCACCCCAACCTCCTGCTGTAGGTTTTGGTCACATAGCATGTCTGGCTGTGTGGTCTTTTGTATACAGGTATTCAGTGTCATCCTGAGGGGATTCAATGGATCTCTCTGTCCAAAAGAAAATTATTTTAATAGATAAAAAGGTCTACATTTGGCTGCTAGAACCTTTGCTAATGCTGAGCAGTGTGCAGAAATGATCTCCACGTTTGTACACCTGTCCTTGGTAATATAAACACACAGGCCACCGCCTCAGGTCTCACCAGACAATGAGGCAATCCTGTCCGACAGGAGAGTGGGCAGCCCAGCCAGCTGGATAGCAGAATCCGAGATACTCTTGTCTCGGCGAAGATGAGGGCAAAGCAGTTTGTCATTTCTCTCCAGGAGGTCAGAAGCAGTTGCAGGTAGTTTACTTCATTGTTGATGCAGCGGATGTTGGGGAGGAACATTGATAGGGGAGCTGGTCTACTGGGGTTCGCCTTTAGCTTAGCTTGGATGCTGGCTTGTTTTCCACACTTCAGCTTCCTCAGGCACTGCTTTTGGCGTCCCCCTGCACAGTTGTTCCTGTGGCACAATGCTGAGGTCTGCCTGGAGCAAGCCAAAGCAATGCCAATGTCTCTCCAATGTTTCTCCAGTGTTTCTCAAACATATATCAATCTGGTTGCTTTTGGCATTAAAAAAAAAGTGAATGCTGTGGTTATTATCACAGCCCTACTGTATATATCTGTGTCAATTGTCAGACAGGACTTGTGTTTGGAAAGGCATTTGATCAGTTTTTCAAACACCATGGCTGTAAATAAGAAGGTCAGTTAACATGGATGAAAAGTGCTGAGTATTGAGGCATTCCTTACAGCTAGCAGTGACTGATGTATAACCTGCAGTCTTGACTGTGCCCACTTGATATTTGCAGCTCGCATGCTCACCAGGTAGTAAATCAACAAACCAAGGTCAGTAACTCAGTGCTTGTAGCAGGTGCCTATTAAGATCGGTTTGTTTTGTGGTTTGCTGTGTGGATGATAAAATAAGTACAATTCCCTGAAGCAGAAAATGAATGATGCATATTAGTGAGTAGATGTGAAGACATTTAGATGCTGGAAAATGGGACATGTCATAAGTTGACAGGTCAGGCTTGTGGTTTGAAAGACTAATCCAATGTGCTGCTAAAATGTCCTGCTAAAAGCCATTTGTGAAACACAATGAAATATATAGACAAAACCCCTTAAGCCTACATAAAAAACACTGACAGTAACAATATACCCACACAGAAATATGAGAGCACAATATGATTTCCTAGGTTGTGTTTGTACAGAGGAGTTTGTTTGAATATGATTGGGGATATGAGAGCTACATGTACTGGCATCACCTGCTGCTGATGTGAACACACACCACAAGAAAGTGCTCCGATACCATCTTATACACCTAGGTGAACAATGCAGTGCAGCTTTTTTTCAAATGTAATGGGCATTTATAGAAAAAATATGAGTTTAGAGGTAGAGAATGACAAAAAAAAAGATTATATATGTATATACATATATATATATAAAAAATATATATTTTGGGATACAAATAATAAAATACACAGGGAGCTTCCCCGTTGCTGTAAATGATACAGCTTTAGATTTGGTACAACTTTAGTACAGCAGCAGCACACACAGCTTGTGTCAATGAACACAGATAAAAGGAGTAGTATACAGCATGGTGCATTTGGCTTGTGGAAAGCCCATAAAACATATTTGTCAGTAGGGAGCTATGGTAAGTAGAGCAAGTGAGAAGGGTGCTGCAGCACAGTGTTACATAACACACCACTACAATGTTTCCTCTTCCCATTACTATCATTGTTACCTGAATAGTCCCATGAGAGTACTCCACAGTATTGCACTGATACATAATTTTAACAGTGAATCATTATTACAGCAGTTTTCTTTACTTAAAAGATATGATGGAAAAGTTTTTATTTTTAATTTTTAATGCG
Organism: Scomber scombrus; assembly: GCF_963691925.1. NCBI lineage: Eukaryota > Metazoa > Chordata > Actinopteri > Scombriformes > Scombridae > Scomber > Scomber scombrus. Next base: position 10,989,102 of record NC_084991.1, read on the forward strand.
GTTAGTGTTAGTGTTTGGTTGTGATGATGGATCTCCTCTCCTGTCCTCTCTGCCCTCCTACAGTTTCTCCATCCCTCTCTGTGAGTAATCATGATGAACAGATGGATGGAGGATGGAAAAATAGGGGGGGCATGCCAGCTTGGTGCACCATTATAACACCGTCCACCTCACCTCCTGCCCCTTTCTCTCCTGTCAACATTATTATGTCCCCATATCTGCTCCACTAGCTCTTATGGTGTTATCGGTCAGTCCATCCATCGGTTTGGCCATGTCTGATCATCCATTTCTATCAACAACTAGTGGCCAGTTTGCTCTTAAATTTACTGTGCATGTACTGTATATTCTCCCTAGACAACCACTTACGACTCTTAGTGAGCTTTCATCTACTAAAGGCTCAGGATACTGTAAATTCTGTACACTACGTTCTATTTTGAGGCCAGTAATGAGGTTTGAGTTTTGTTATAGAAGCACTGATTTGCAGTCCTATATATCATGTGTCCGACTAGTAGTTGTTAATGAGAGAGGAAAAGATAATGGAAGTGTTAATGACTTTGTTTATGTGTGTTTGCGTGCCTGGTAAATTGGTAAAGACATATATGGCTATCAGCTATGAAAAGGTATAGCAATCTTTCCCTGAAGGACACAAAAACACACTCATGCACATATACTCACACAGTCAGTCAAGTCATAATTAAACCCAGAGTCACGTACCAAGGCCACGTGCATGTATCTGCTCATCAATACCCGTTACCTAGCAATAGCTCCCAGGAATACCAATGAGACTTGGCCAGTTTACAAGTCCAGTTGGATTTATGTGGCCATGCAATGTCACTTTGTCACACTGTATTACAATGTGACTGACTATTGATTTTAGCTGCTTTTTATTCAACATGAATGCTCGTTGCATGGCTCTTTTCAAGCACACTTTTTCACACTCAGGTAAGCAGCTGGTTTCTGATCAGAAATGCAGTCGATACTCACTGTAATCGACCCAGTTGCTTGTTCTAATGTTTAGCCCAGGCTGCTGAACATTATGCAATGCTATTTTTTACATAGCAAAATTCCTGCAACATTTTCTTTTTAAAACAATGCATGTGGGAATTTTTTGCCTTTATTGGATAGTGATGACAGGAAATGAGGGGAGAAGGAGAAGGACAATGACGCAAGCATATTTAAAGAGAGAAATACACACACACACGCACGCACGCACGCACGCACACACACTAACACACACACACTTCCTTATGGATTGAGCCACGTGGCCTTCTGCTCCGGCTGAGCCCACAGCATTTGATGAGATGACCTTTGACAGGCGAGACACGCACTCACAAACACTCACGCTTACACACATACGCACTTATGTGCACATGGGCACACACCCAACAACCAACCAAGCCGCTGGCAGCCAACAGACTGGTCCATAAGCCTGGCAAAATGTGTGCAATTGTCCAAATATCAAAGCACTATAATTGGATGTCAGATGAAACGAATTGTAATGGCAGCTATCAGAAATGTTTTTTAATGAGTTACACATGGATGAGCTTTGTTTTTAAGTAATTATGTCTTCACAAATATTGCAGTTTAATCAGTACTCTCGGTTCATTAAACGACAATATGCAGTATTTTACGTGGAAAGATCACTTAAAATAATTGGGTGTTCATTACACATATTTCAACATAATCCTTATTTTGCCAAATGCCAATTTTTTTAATATTTATTTTGTATCATTTTGTCAAAATAGGTATTAATTTATATTTTTAAGAAGATGAATACAGAGGTTTGTGTTAACAGACCTTTCAGACCTGTGGGAGTGACTCTGTCTACCCTTCCCATTTTCTCACTTTTTAAGAGAGGATCACTCTAAATGTGCCTAGGGCAAAGCAGTTCATGAAAAGCGAGGACTACTCACATTCCCTTAATAGAAAAAAGGAAACAGGAAATTTCAGTAAGAGACTTTTTTTGGTCAGAGTCAACCTATTCATATCAGGTATTTGAGGGAGCTGTGAGATGCATGGGAATTCATTACAGTGGGGTTAAATTTTGAGGTGGTTGGGTGCCAGCAGAAAACTAGTCTGAATGGAGAATAAGCATTTGTTGTTAAATAAGAATTTTAAATCAACCTCAAGAGACAAAGACATACACATTCTTTTATGGTTTAAGTCTCATTTTTGTGTGACATGTCATGTCATGTGCTGCATAACATAGTCACATAAAAAAGCCGAGTGGAGTAATTGCAAAGACTAATTGATTTATACGATTTATTGACACATGGTGTTAATGGGAGTTCGGACATGTATAATGTAAGTTTTGATTCATAGCTGAGCATTGGATTTCACTCATTAATAGCATTACCACAAATACACAAGTATTGTACATGATCAGGCCGTCTCCTACTTTAAATACTTTCCCACAGTAGCTGTTTACATCCTGTGATACAGAGTGAGTGGAGTGTGGGCTGCATGTAAACCTAGATAAGTGGAGTAGCATCCATTTTTCCATGTTTCATACAGCATGTGTTTACATGTGCTTATCCACCATTACTGCACAGCTCATATTGAGTAAAGATCTACAGAGTGGAATTGTGGCCAAATCCTTTAATGCTGGATGTATAACCTTGGGCCCTAGAACACCCATGCCGTTTCATTGCTACCCCGGTGGTAAACAGCACGGAAGGACAATAGCTCCCATGGGGGTTTGGCGAGGTGCGGAGTGGGTGGAGACATGGCCTGGCGCATGCTGACCATCAGCACTTCACAAAGCCTCAGAGAAAAGCAGGCAGTGGGGGATTCTGTGGATGGTGCTAGAATAACTGACCCCAAAAAAGAAAAGCCCTGAGTGTGTGCACGTGCAAAAGAGGCTGAGATAGTTTGTTTTGATTAGATGGCTGTGTGTAATCTGGTTTGGGGGCTATTGGAGACAAAGAGCCTGCCAGTTCTGTCTTTTCACTGCAAAGAAGTGGTGTTAGTGTAGGGAAATCTTCTCTTACAATCACTTCCAATCTAGCGGACAGCTTCCGATGAAGTCAGCAGTGAAATTGCAAGGCTCTCCAAAATGAAACAGTGGTCATTTGTTCCAATCCTGACAAAGAAAACAGGGCAGGTAAAGTGGGATAGCATACAATATCTTCCTTAGATAGTGGAATCAAATGTACAAACTGATTCATGGAGGATTCTTTGTCAGCATTTTGATTTAGTCTACAACTCACCTCTATGTTTCTTAGTATTTGTTAAACTGAAAATACAGCTTGACCAGTATTACACCATGTAGCTTCACTTTAGCTTGAGAGTGAATGCTTTATTCCTATCCATCATATCTTCCAAGGTAATAAAAGTGCAACATTATCCTACTATTGTCTGGAGCATATGCGCTTTAGTAAATAATACTTAACTGTGTAAAAAGATATGAAAAAAGCATGAATAGTGCCCCATTTCTCAAAACGGATTAGTAAGGCAATGCGACCCCTTGTTTTCCTTTATTATCAAAAAGTGCAGTCAAGGCATTGCCCCAAAGAAGTAGAGCCTTTTTCTCATCTTACAATGGGCTTTGTTCACAACTTGATGGGGTTTGTCAAGAAGGAAAAAAAGAGAGGAAAAAGAGACAGAGCAGCCACGCCAATAAAGTTATCAAATTGACAGAGACAGAGAGCAGGTTGAAGTTTTCTATCAGGAGTAAGCCCTTTATTCAGAGGTTTACACAGAACTGGTATTGTGTCTGATATTCGCTGACAATGGTTTTCATTTTGCGTTTCTTCTCTGCAGACACTATAAGTGGCTTTTTTGTGTTCAGCCCCCAAACCTGGCTCTTAAATGCTGTGTGAAATCTTGTGAAAATGCTAAAGAGCAAGATATTTCCCTTAGAAGTTAATGCACACTAAAAACAAAGCTAAAACGAGAATGAATATTGGATTTATAATCAAATAGCCAGAAACATTTTGCAAAATGAATGTTACTGTTGCTACATATCTGTTAAGTGCATAAATAGTCAACTGTTTGCTAACATTTTTGCCATTACAATCCAAAAGTATGTCAATGTTGTGTTCACAAATTGTTTTTACTGCCCCTGAAAGGCCCAAAAAGTAGTTTACTGAAAATGTTCAGACGAGAAATTAAAGGAAGAAGCAGTTCAGGCCTGGCATAGTTTGGGTCCACTTATCCCCTTAGAGGGAAGGGTCACTGCAAATCAGTACAAAGTTGTTCAGACTGATGACCTTTGTCTTGTGATGAAACATTTCTATCCTAATGGGAGTGGTCTCTTCCAGGATGACAATGCCCCATCCATAGGGAACAAGGGGTCACTGAATGGTTTGATGAGTATATGAAAACAATGTGAGTCATATGCTATGGCCTTCACAGTCACATGATCTCAACCAAAGTGTTCACCTACGGGAGATTTTTGACCACTGTGTTGGACAGCGCTATTCTCCACCATCAAAACACCAAATGAAGGAATATCTTTTGGAAGAATGGTGTTCATCCCTCCAGATGAGTTCAGACACTGTAGAATCAATGCCAAGGCAGTAACAAAGGCTTATGTTAGCTAGGGATATTCCCTTTCATACTTCAACAAGCACCTATTTCTCACACATTATTGCAAGGTTGGTTTTCAGAATACTGTTAGACAACAAGGTTAAGTTCTCTCCTCAGGCATTGGTTGCACAATGGCTCTGTTCAGTGTCATAAGCAAAGGCCTGTGTATGACCTTGTTGATGTAAGATGATGTTTTTGTTTTTTTATAAGAGGATATGTCTGTCCTTTTTCTTTCCCACTGTTGATTCAGAAGCAGGGTTATTGAAGTTTTTGATTTTTCTGCCTAGCTTCAGGTCTGTTTTAGCTTATTCTAGTCACAGTTTTAGTTGTTCAGATAACCCAGTGGAAAAGTCTGTTTTCTCAAATGTCAGCAGTTACAGTGGCTTCACATTTTGACTGCAGTTCCTTTTCCTTACCCGCTTTATTTGTGAGAACTCTCATGGCTCAGAGCCTCTATTCTAGTGACCTGATTACTGGAGACATGCAGATTGTAAGAGGGCCACTGCAGTTCAGTGTCATCTATTCAGTTTGTTGTGACTGTTCAAACAAATGACTATAAATGTAATGTAATAAACACACAAGGCGTCTATGTGTAAATGTTCAGTTACTGCGGGAGACTCAGATTCTATCTGTTTACTTAGAAAACATGCATGCACTGTAATCCAGAAGCTGAAAGCGGTCCAACTCAGTCTATTGTCTCAGAAATATCTCTGTCACTGTGATTTGATGTGACTGCAGATGATGATGTTTTCATCCCACCCTCTAACGCTTGTCCTTCCTCGCTTCACTTCCTGCCTCATCTGTCTAGTCAGGCTGTCATCCCTCAGTGTCTTTCAGTGTGACTGAAGGCTGTGGAGTGACCAACTTAGCAAGTTGCTGCAGGGTTTGCAAACTGAGAGGCGAAAACACTGTTGGGGTTTGTGTCAGCAGCAGGCCTCATGTCATTTTTTGTTGTTGCTGAGAAATGTTAAAGAGAACCCACAAACATGAAAGCAATGATTTTCTGTTTACAAAAGGTATTAAATGAAAAAAGTAAGACATCCTCACCTTTGAGAAGTTGTAACCACTGCTTCATAATTGACTTAAATTAGTTGACTTAATACGAGTAATTTCCAGACTACAACTGAATGAATACATGTTGAATGCTTTAATTCAGGTATGTTTCAGTGAGAATAAAATTCAAAATCTTGTTCAAAGATACTGAACAAAATAACTGAGTGGCATTTGCAGGGATTTAAAATTATGTGACAAACCACCATCCAATAAAAGTTGAGTTGTGTTGCTTTAAAAGAGTGAGTTGTTTAAGGCCATGGTTATAAAGGATGTTTTCTTAATTGCAAATGCAGAGAACAGCTGTGTACATAAAGTTAGAAACCAATAATACAAGTAATAAAATTGATTAAAGTGAGGATGATGAATTTAGCAAATCAAAGACAACCCATAGGAGACAAGTGATTCCTGTGCTAAACTCCATCATACCAGAAAGGTGTAGCAAGCCTCCATCAAATAAGTCTAAATAACTGACAAAAGTAATCCCAACTTGTTTAATAAAGCATCTTTTGTGACCACAGGATCACTTATCATAAATTCAGTTATGTCTCATACATTGTTTGAATTGAAATCCACAGTCATTTAGTTTAATTGGCCCATTATGTTTCAAGTACTCAGTTCAGTCCACTCATACAGCTGATTTATTCAGAAACCTTGCTGTTATCAATTTTAATAGGTGCTTATACACTCACCAGATCTTTATTAGGTACACCTGTGCAATCTACTGCAATCCAACACAACAGCTCTGCCATAAATTCTACATTTACGAAGCTTATACATTTGACTTGTTTTGTGATATTGTCAGAAAGGTGATAATTCTACTTTATGTTTTTTTTTTTTTTTTTTTTTTTTAAATATATTGAGGTTTATTGGTGGTGGACTGGAGTGCATTACATTGAAAGGTGTTCTTAATATTTTTGCCCCCCTTATTTATGTTAATGGGGTGGACAAAACATTAGGAAACTGCTCACCTATATTAGCATGCTCAGTTTGATGTCCGGGCAGCACAGGCCTTGTGTGCTCTGTTCAAGAAGGCACAATGACACATTATGATGAGTGATACAGAGGAAGAGAGGAAATGAAAGAAAGACACAGACAAGGATAGACTGATCAAGACAGAGTTGCAGGGCCCGAGGGTGACTCTTTGACCTCGGGGCACTGACCCCTGAGTCAGAGAGGAGAGGGAAGGAAGAGGATGAGAAATGACCTGCCCACAAACCAAACTCATCCCACTCCTCCTCCTTCTTTTGAGTCCACTTTGTCATCATTATCATCATCCTCTTATGTGGATTTTTGTCTGTGGCCTGTGAGAATATGAGCAACGGGAAGTGATTTTTGCCCTTTAAGCTTTAGGATGAATGTTAGGCTGTGTGTGTATCTGTTTTTCTGTGAGAGCATCTCTTTGGATAATATTGCTGCCAGAGAAATGTCTTCCACCACACTGCACAGTACAGCCTCGCAGCATAGCCTTAAACTAAACTAATTCCCTCAGACTTCAGAAACACAACATATTCAGTATTTGTGCTACAAACAGGTATGAAAGATTGATTTTCCTCTTCATTAAAAAAAAAGTTTAAAAGTTCAGTTAAATGATGCATGATGATCATGCAAACCTGCAATCCAAAGGCAGTGATAATTTCTAACGTGAATGTTTAAGCAATTTATGCCACATAGCGCTCAGTGACATTCTAGTTGCTGAAATATGGAGAGGTTGACATTTTGCACACAGCAGCTAGTTTTATGAATGTGTGTGTCTGTTTTATGTGTGGGACTGTACTTTGGGGAGTCATATGTGTTGTCTACTGATTTAAAAAAAAAAATCCCTTTTCATTTTTAACGCCAGGGCAGTTAATCTCTCTCTGCCTCTCTGGAGCTGTGACCCAGCTCCGACTTAACAGACAAGGATCAAAACCAGATGACAAATTAGATTACAAATGTTATATTTCCATGCTGCCTACATTCGTTTTTACAAGTTAGTTGTTTTGTACTCATCTTTGTTTAGGGTGATAGAATCTATCCTGTCCTGAATGTCTTCTTTATTTCTGCTCGTTCTTTTCGGTTTCCATCATTCATCTCCTTTTTTTTTTTTGTCACTCATTACCTTTTAAACAAAAGTCCCACTTATAAGCAGCCTTACCAGGTGTCACCGTCTCTCTCTCTGGGAGAAAATAGCCTGAGGTCCAGCAGAGCTTAATATGGGGTGGGGGTGGGCATTCTGCTGTAGCAGCATGGAGCATTACTCTAATTAATCTGAAGATGGGCTATTACATTTGCATAATATCACATTGCAATTTTCACAATGAGATAAGACGATTCAGCATGGATGCCCTGCATTCAGTTGTGCTGCTCTCTTTTTCTCTCTCTGTTGTCTTCCCTCTCGAGCTAGTGAGAGAGATATCCAATAGGACGTGTCGGCGTAATTAGCTGTGTCCTGGGGTTGTATTAGCTTACTCACTATGCCGAGCTCAGCTGGATAAAATCTGACGCTACTTTCTGCGTGTGTGTTCATGACCATACTTTCCCTATGTCATCAGACGCTTTCTCTCCAGCAGAGTAGACATGCTCTGAATCGAGCAGTGAGCTTGATGATTTGACCTTCAGTAGCCTCTGAAAACCGCGGCTCCTTGCATATGTGTGTGCGTGCAGCACTGTGTATGTGCACGTGGCTCTGTGTCATTTACCTGAGAGCAGCATACTGCCTCACCTCGAAATTCATTTCAGGCTACTGGCAGGAGTCACTGTCATCCTTTGGCTATTTTGATTCAGTCAATCCATGAAAAATATACACACCCTGCAAGATGAAGGACATAAAATTAAACACACATATTCTTGCTCCCCATGGTGCAGTTTACAAAAGCCCAGTAATGCCAACATGGCTGTGTGTTTTGTGTTTGTGACAGCTGTACGCATCAATCTGTGATCCCTTGTTGCGGACTACAGTATGCACTCATGTAGAACTTGACCCATATGACACACTGATAACAAGGATGCTTCTTTCCACTAATACAGTGTGTGTTTGTGCATGCATGTGCCAGTTTGTGTGCAGATGAGTGCTCGGCGGAGTTGTGATTGTTCCAGCCGAGTGCATTCACATGGCATATGTTTACAGGCTAACACGTGGGATGCCCTTGTAATCAGTGGTTACTTTAGCTTGGGAGAGATGACGTGAACTCAGCCCGCACCAAATGACTCCACAAGGACTGCCTGGACATTCTTTCTAGAAAATAAGAACCTTACAATGAACAATAAGGACATGGATGTTGACAGCTCCCATGCTTATAAAACCTAGGATAACGTAATAAAGCAAGATGAAGTCTATACGGCAGTGTGCAGTTATACAGCTGCTGTATCTTTGAGAGAAGGTCAATAATAACCTGGACAGACAAGTGCACAAGCCTTAAGTTGTTTAAGTTACAAGGACTGAAATCAACTTTGTTTTGACTTCTCCTCCTGCCAAACTGTCTGTGCTGGCAGGATGAAGAGCTATCCAACAGACAAACAACTTGTGATCTATGATTTACGTACTGTAGTTTGGATGTTTAACTGCGATAATGTCAGCAAACTTTGTAGAAAAATGCAACAAAGTAAACTCTCCATTGTGGTCCAGATTAAATATTTGTGTCTGTGTACTTATATCCTTCTTTTTTATGGTCTAATCTGTTATATATAAGATATACACTATTTGAGATCTTTGTCTGTACTGCCAAGTTTGTGTACACTTCTCATGTTATTACTGTGAAATATGTGAAGAACCTTTTTTGTGACCATGTGGTCTACATAAATCAATGAAATTAAATCAAAACACAGTATTTGAGTGACCCTTTTCTTCTTTGTATCTATCTATAGTGTGGATCCAGACTTCTTCGCCCTGTTGATCACCTGAAATCTGGACAAAAGGATTTTTCACTGCTACACATCCTAACATGGACAGGAATAGGAAGTGGGTGCCGGGCACCGGAGCTGTGCTATTGATACTCTTCAGTCACATGACTTCAGCGTTGGAAGTGCCTCTCGATCGTAAGTATTGTCCTTATCAATATCATAGGGAATTTCACATTAAATTAGTTCTATACCAATTATTCTGATTAATGTGTTAACACTTCATGCTCTGTGCTGATGGAATCTGATCTATTGAAATTGATCTATTCAATGCTTTCATATTGTGGGGTGTGATGAACAGTATAGTCCCTATGGTCTGCTAGATGGGCTTTAGACTAGCTGCAGGAGGATGCAGCAGTTTACTGGGAATATGTGGTTTTCTTATGTTTCATCTTTGCATGTTTCAGCATGGGATTGAGTTTGCGGTTTTCAGTTATGACATGCAGTATAATTTCGAAAGGAACTTGCTCTACCCGTATTTCGCACATCATGTGTGAAATTGAATAACTTCAACTACTTTTTTGGCATTGATTGCACCTGCCTGACAAATCCGAAACTAATGATGTATTCTCTAAAAGGTTGAAAAACTCATCTATGCCAAACTTTGGGCAGGCTCAATAAAATGCTTCAAAGTACTTGAAAAGTGCAACTATTTCACCTGATCCTGTGGTTTACTCCCTGCAAAAACTAACACCTTTCCTTAATATTCTGTTACTGTGGTTCGGCGTGTCATGGTGGACAAAAAGCTAAAGTACTGGAAGGATGTAAGTTGGCTCTAGTGTGGAGTTTTTGCTCTTAAAACTTGTTTTAACATGTTTTTGTGTGGGTTTGATTAATGTTAGATGTGCATGCAATTATCTCAACACAGTGTTAACGCATGAAGTGACTTGCTTGTTTTGGAGTGGCGCTTGTGTCGGTTCGTGAAATGGTAAGTTGTTTGTCATTAGATCAGGGCCCTGTTTGAGAGTGTTTCGGCCCCAGATGGTGTTCCACTTGATTGTCAAGTTTGACCGATTGTGAATCCTTGTTGCATGCATATCCTTGCTTGGACATTTCTAAGCTCCAGTACACTTTGTTTACATTGCACTGTATGTGAACTATGCTTCTATTCATGTTTTTCCAGTGCCCCAACCCCCCACCATAACGCTACAGTCCCCAAAGGATTACATCTTTGATCCACGGGAGAACATCGTCATCAACTGTGAGGCCAAGGGGAAGCCTCATCCCAGGTGAGAAATATCATCTCAAACTTGTTGTCTAGCTTGTTTATCAGAACATGTCCAATGATCGGCCAAAACTGTGCAAGATTTCACACCTGTTAAATATTATTCCAGTATATTTCACTGATGTACTTGAGAGACAAAAGTGCTGAAAATATGCCGAAGATAAACATCACTTGACGGCTCGCTGAGAGTTTTAGTAGTCAAGAAGAGCAAACCGACCTCTTGTCAGTTTTATTGTCCTCTTTGTGAAATTATAGATCTGTTCTTGAGGGCAACTTAACCTGGAGCATTCTGGAAATATGAATCACCACGACTGTTGTCATGGGGACCAGTCGGCTAAGAAACACACCTGGCAGAGTGAATTAGACACAGTTGTAGTTGATGAGTTAGAATCAGTCGAAACTCCCCCCTGCTCTGAAATCAGTGATTCAAATCAGTCTGCATGGCTCTTAACGATATACTGTCTTTTTTTTTTTTCTGGTAAATTTCCTCATGGCTTCTAGCCTGGAAAATACAGTAAAAATGTTTGCTTTTTTTGATCCTAGCTTTTCATGGACACGAAATGGGAGCCACTTTGATGTCGAGAAAGACTCCAAAGTTCTGATGAAGCCTGGTTCAGGAACTCTGGTCATTGACATCAGTGGGGAAAAGGCTGAGGCTTACGAGGGAACATACCAGTGTACAGCTCACAACGAGCACGGCACAGCTGTATCCAACAACATTGTCATTAGGCAGTCCAGTAAGACTTTTGTTATTATACCTCATTTACATTATAAAAAAATTAAATTATCCCTAATGTATTGAGCTGCAGCTACAGTATAATAAATGTTTCACACCTCAAACTCAGCAGCATAGTTAAATATACTTGTAAAGTTCATTTTGTTATTGAACTCTTAAAACAACAAAACGCTGACTCCTGGTTTCTACTTTCCAACTGCTGTCTTCTCACTTTTATGAGAATAAGTTGGGGTTTTTTCACACTATCCTAAGTTCTTGGAAGCCTTCAAAGCCTTTGTTTGATGTTTGTGACTCTCAGGGTCCCCCTTGTGGTCGAAAGAGAGAAATGAGGCCATCACAGTGCAGATGGGGATCTCCCTCGTGCTGCAGTGCCGACCCCCTGCTGGGCTGCCCCCACCCGTCATATTTTGGATGGACAATAGTGAGTCATTTCTATATGTATATATCTTCAAGAAAAGGGCCCATGTTCCATCCGATAGGACAACACAAGACACATTTTGTTCCTTTTGGGTGTTAGAGTGCATATAATGGAGATGATAAAATGAATCCCAACGGCTCTACTAACTTGCTTGAATTGCTTGTACGCCAATTCTTTGGGTTTCCATTTCTGTCCTCTTTCTCTCCACATCATTCAGATTTCCAGAAGCTTCCGCTGGATTTACGAGTGTCCCAGGCACTGAACGGAGACTTGTACTTCTCCAATGTTCTCCCAGAAGACACCAGAAGTGACTACATCTGCTACGCCCGCTTCCCCCATACACAAACCATCCAGCAGAAACAGCCCATCTCAGTCTCCGTGCTGGAAAGTAAGTCAAGACACTCAGCAGGTTGATAAGAAACTCCTCAGTTGATTAGATTCATTTTTTCACTTCAGATAATATAACACACTTTCAGTAATTTCTTATGATTAATGCTAAACTGACATTTTCCATTTTATAATCACTTTTATTTCACAGATGTTTTTAAAACAGGATTATGTTTTGTAGTTAAATAACTAAATTGCTTTTATAAAACTGTCTTAGTCTTAGATTAATTGTTGTTGCTGTTCTTCCTGCTTTCTACCTTTCCTTAGCTTTTGGGCTTCTAGAAGTATTTTACAATGGCCATATCTCAATGTCACAGTAGTGTAACATAACATTACTTACTTTTTAAATAAATATTTGCAGAAACACATTTTTCAATGAAAAAGCTAATGCATTTTTAATACACCTGGAGAAATAGCCATTGTAAATGATAGAATTTGCCTGTTTTCTCTTGCATGCTTATGCTTTTCTGTTACATTACAGTGGATACAATGAATGAGACTCTGGCTGCTTTATACAATGTCACTGATTTCTATAGTGGTGAGTGCTGCTGGTTTATTCCCGTTCAGTCCCCTCAGTGTAAACCCAGCCCTGTTTTTACTCCTTGGCCTAACCATACCTGGCATACACACTCACCTATAACTCAGCCTCAATCCCCTACCCGGTGTGAATATATTAACATAAAATCATTATCTGGTTTCCCTTTTTTCATCAGGGGTTAGCTCTTTGTAGGGTATTTAAAATAAGGGTTAAGTATAGAGGGTCATATAAATAAACTGGCTCAACTATAATGCATGATACAATATTACATGTATATATTATAGACTAGCATGTTCTAAAAATAAAAAAAGATCACACATAGCATTAAATGTCAGTCAACTGCATCTCCCCTGAAATCATAAATCCATATACAGTATAATTGAATCACAAATTCATCATCTGCTCCATCAAGCACACCCATAATGATTACCCAAGATGGCCAGATATTAAGCATGCCTCAACGCTTGGCATGATGGCATTGGTCTTCTTCCACTCTCTGAAGTGGAGGATGTTCATTCTTCCATAAGGAACTTCTGATAGGTGATGTGCGTTCGTACTGTATGTGCGGCTGGGGGGGGGGGGTTGTTCTCTGTGAGGAACTGCTACCTTGTCATAGCAACAAACTGATAGCTACATCTTTCAGGGAGATTCCACTTGCTCCGTATTTTCTCTTAGATACTACTCATACCATACATTAAGTGAAGGGTCTTTCTATTACATTGTGTATGGTCACCACTCACTCATCTTCCTTCCTCTCTGCTCCCTTTAAGATCACTTCAGATCACTTTATTCATGACTATATTTGACTCTGTCCTTAAATAGAATATGACTGGTCCTCAGAGCTCATGGCTTTACTTTTTAAACTCTTACGGGGTAACACTGTAGCAACAGCAGCCTTCAAGTTCTGATTTGGTGTTGTGTCTTCATGTGTTCAGACAGCCCAGTGGGGGAGCGCCGTCCTGGTTTCATGACACCTCTGGGTGCAACCAGCACCAAGATGGTTCTGAAAGGGGAGACTCTGGAGCTGGAATGCATCGCTGAGGGCTTGTAAGTTAACATCTTTGTGTTTAGTTTTCATAAGTTATGGGAAAAAGTAATTACCTACAGTGTAATCTAACTTCTGGCAGTGGTCTAGCTATTACAGTTGCTGATTTAAATACAATCAAGCTGGCTTTCTTGTACGTACGGCATGCTGTTATGCCCCCAGGACTGCTAGATTAGCTTAGGATATTCATAGAAGTGTTTTGTTCGTATTACATTATGTGCTTAATAAGAAATTGCCAGCTCATCAATAAATCTTAAAATAGCACAGAGCAAAATGCAGGAATAGCACACAAAAACATCCTGTTATAATTGTTTTCACAACAGGCCCACTCCAGAGATGACCTGGCAGAAGGACGGAGGTGAGCTGCCGAGCAGCAGGATAACTTTCCATAACTTCCAAAAAACGCTGAAGATTTCTGATGTGAATGAAGCTGATGGTGGCGACTACCGCTGTACAGCCAAAAATAAACTGGGCACTGCACACCACATCATCAAGGTTACTGTCAAAGGTATGCACTTCAAATCAGCTTTTTTCACTCTAGTGTTGCCATGGAGTTATTTGCTTCTTTGATTACATGAAAATGTTATTTTGGAGTTTAAAGTTTAATTCAAGTTTGACCATCAGTTTCAATTTAGTCAGTCTTGTTTTGGTCTGCTGATGTGTTGAGACTCAAACCTGTAGACCTGGGTGTTGATTCACAGTGGGATTGTTCATAGTAAAATTACACAGTCATTAGATTAAGGGTTAATGGGTTTTTTAGTGAATCAGCTTAAACTGACACCTAAAAACGTATCTTGCCCAATCTACAGTGCAGTTACATTGATTCAAATATTTCTGCATCCTTAAATCAAGTAGCAAACAGCTAGCAAAGTTCCTTTTTCTTTTTTTGCTTTAAAAGAAAACCAGTTTTCTTTGTACCATTCTTAAGAATTTCACTCTTCTCATCTTCATTCTTGTTCGTCGTCCGCAGCGTCCCCTTTCTGGGTCAGTGCTCCCAGGAACCTGATCCTCGCTCCAAATGAGACTGGCATCCTGACTTGTCGAGTCGGTGGAGAACCCAAACCGAAGATTAGCTGGTTTGTCAATGGAGTCTCCATAGAAAGTGAGTAAAACAAGACCATACTTTAAAAAATAAAACATACTTCATTGCTGACTGCAGAATTCCACTGGAGCAGTTCAAAACCTCAAACTACAAAAATAGATGGTTTAAATATCATTTGGACTAAACATCCTGTCTCTGGTCATACGATAGATGCACCTGAGGACCGCAGCCGCAAGGTGGAGGATGACACTGTTATACTCAGCAACGTGCAGCAAGGGTCAAGTGCTGTCTACCAGTGTAACGCATCCAATGAATTTGGCTACCTGATGGCTAATGCTTTTGTCAATGTTCTTGGTAAGTAAAAACATCAATTAAAAATGGCCTTTAACAATTTATTTTTTTACAGGTATTCACTATGTGGATAAAAAGCAGTTTGGCAAGTTACGAGCACGCTCAATCCAGCATCATTTCAACTTTCTATTTAATCCAGCAATCTGTTTAGCTGGAAATGTATATGAATATACAGGCCAGACAGCACTGGTCAAGATACTGTTGTGCTTCTTCTCATAGCTGAGCCACCAAGAGTACTCACTCCACCCAACAGAGTGTACCAGGTCATCACCAACAGCCCTGCCTTACTACACTGTGCCTCCTTTGGCTCACCAATACCAACTATCACATGGTAAGAGTGACATGACTCTGAATAAATTTTTTTTTTGTAAAATGAGTTTCAAAACCATGTTGGACCATGTTTTTTTAAATGCTGCATTTTGAACAAATAGTTATCAGATAACGACTTTGTTAAAAAATAAAACTACTGTCTTGTTTGCGGTTTCCATGCAGGTTCAAAGACATTCAGACCAGCATTAAGAATGATGACCCATATGTGATTCATGAGAATGGTACTTTGGAGATCCATGTGGCCCAGCCACTTAACAGTGGAAAGTACACCTGCATTGCCACCAACAACTTAGGCATCAAAGAGAACCATGTCTACCTGGAGGTTAAAGGTCAGATATGGACCTTTCACAACCTATTTCACCAGTTAGGGTAACAATGGATACATGAGCACCGTACTAAAATGGGGGATATTGCCAAATACTAAATAAGTAGATGTATTAAAAAGCATAAAATTTATTACTAACCACTATAGTTGAAAGTTATATTCATACAAAATTAGTATCAAATAAACCTTCAATTGGCAGTCCCATTTGCTTCAGCTCATAAAAGAGATGTTAGGTTTCTTGAGGCATTAGGCCATCATGTGGCTATCCATATAAAGGATTTATTAATAACATAAACTTTCTCTTCCAGAACCCACCCGAATCCTGAAGCAGCCAGAGTACAAGGTGGTGCAGAGAGGCATGAGCGCTGAGTTTGAGTGTAAAGTCAAACACGACCCATCCCTCATCCCAACAATGATCTGGCTCAAAGACAATGGGGAGCTGCCTGATGATGAGAGGTACAATGTCCAAGAGCTTTGACTCATATATTGAATCAGAGATGAACTTGTTATTTACATTAAAAAACATGATAGGAATAATGAGGATAACTCTGTTATCAGGTTTGAAGTGGACACAGACAGTCTTATTATCAAGGATGTGATAGAGGAGGATGAGGGCACTTACACCTGCATCATGAACACCACCCTGGACCAGGACTCAGCCAGTGCCATGCTGACTGTTGTTGGTATGTTCACACCTTATGTGCAAAGGTGTATGTGCACTTAGCCTTTTGACGCTCTTTTATAGAAATAGTGTAACATGGTAAACTATCTCAACCTACAGCCAAATATATTAATGTTTCAAACTCAGCACTGGCTGCATTTTTCTCCTTTCATTCTATTCTAAATTGTCAGATTGAAAACACTCTTTTGGTATTTTCTTGTAGATTGACCACAGCAGGCGTCAGTTCTATTTTAACTTTAAGTCACATCACCAGAGTAATTTTCCTGCTTTTCTGCTTTTTCTGCTGCTTTTCTGTCACTAATACTAACCTCCTCTTGTACTCTACTCTTGCTTCGTGCTGTCTCAGAGGCTACTCCTACTCCAGCTATTGTCTACGGTAAACAAACGCTGTCCACAGTGTAGCATTTTGTAACTTTAATTTTTCTTCACACGGCCATTAACTCTGTAGATCCCATAGCTTTTATTTTGTCTAATATTTATTTTTTCTATTCTACCTATGATACTAGTTGTGTTTTGTTTCATGTACAGATATTTCATATATATTAGTTTCATTTATGGAATTTTAAGAGTTTTATTTCATTGTTAAATACACAGCCCCTGCACACTCACACAGGTGTTTTCACTTAATCCACCTAATTAGACATCTTGGGCACTGCCCAGCTTTAACTTGAGGTCTAATCATCCAGAAGTGAAAGCACCCGGTGGATGTGGGTTGCTTTAAAATGTTTGATAGCACAAAATAACACAACACTATAAAAGTCTAATACTATAAAGGTCTATTATTGAAAAAAGATATCACTGGATGAACATTTAGTGCTGATTTGCCCACAATGGTTACAAAGAACTTTTACAGTCATTAAGTAAGTGTATAGGTTAAAAAAAGAAAAAAAACAAAAACTTGCTTTAATTGCTTTATTTATGCACCAAAATGTTAAACACACTTGACTGTTTGCTTCAGGCAAATAGTTATTTATATGGATCAAAAACTGACAAGATAAGCCAATATTGTGCTCAAAAGTTTCTGTCTGCATCAAAGTAGTACTTTTATTGTACAATCTCCTTTACTGTAGAAATATTTAATTAAGAAAACACTACAAAACCTTGAATGTCACGTATCACATCAGTAAGCACTAGATGTGATCGACAGCAAACGAGCAGTTCTCTTTTTTTTTTGGTCCTGAGCTGCTTCTTCTGTTTGCAGAGCAACCTGACCCTCCGACTGATCTGGAATTGACTGACCAGACAGAGAGGACTGTTCAGCTCAGCTGGATCCCTGGAGACGAAAACAACAGTCCCACACAGAGTATGCCATGTTTTAACTATGGTGCCCAGTTGTTTGGCAAGAACAAAGCTCCATTTTACAGCTTCTAAATTAGAAATTTGACATTTCTGCAGTTGCTGACGTCAGAAACACATTATGAATTATTCCACAATTTTAAAATGAGTTTGTGAATTGGTGAATTGTTATATTCTGTAAGGGAAATTGGCGGTTTGCATAACCACTCTCCACAAACATAAATCATAAGTACGAAATGTCTGCCCGGTTTCTTTGGATTTAGGTTTACTCTGCAACAGTCTTAAAGTCTTAAACCTGGAATCCTCTTTTCCCTTATCTTCCTCAGAGTTTTTGATCCAATATGAGGATCTGCTACACCAGCCAGGTGTTTGGATCAACCTGACAGAGGTTGATGGTACAAGCACCACAGCACAGCTCAACCTCTCCCCGTATGTCTACTACACCTTCAGAGTGCTGGCTGAGAACCAGGTCGGCTTCAGCCAGCCTAGCCAGGCATCACGCCAATACAGAACCAATCCTGCAGGTAATGGTCATGGTCACCCTCCAAAAAAAAAAAGATTATAGTAGAAATTTACTGCAAATATTCATAACACTGAACCCTGATTCTTTGGTTTTCCAAGCTCCTGATGAAAATCCATCAGATGTTCAGGGAGAAGGAACAGAGGCTGACAACTTGGTCATTTCGTGGACAGTAAGCAATATTTGATTGTTTGAGTTAACAACTAACCCTAACCCTAACCCTAAACCCTAACCCTAACCCTATTTGATTGTTTGAGTTAACAAGTAGCCTAATTCAAGTCCCATTTTGTACATGAAGTTGTGCACATTGACTGCATGTAATAGTTACTTTTGTTCCTGCAGCCATTTTAGACTTAAAAAATATATCACATTTTCTCAATCTTCCTTGTACTCTGGATCGAATATACTGCACTCTCATGCCTATACAAAATACATCCATCAGTATAAGTTCAAGCATTAGATCAAGATACTCCAAAACATCCCTAATCCTAATTTTTTGTGCTGGAGTGATCTTTTTTTTCACCACATTCACCACAACCAAGTCACAATACTGCAGTTTTACTTTTCAGCAACCGATAAAATTTTAAAAAGAAACTCTGTTTAGCCACTTACAGGATTTCAGGCCAATGGGCCTGGTCTGGAGTACAAAGTGCACTGGAGACAGAAGGGTGTGGATCAGGAGTGGTCCTCAAGGACTGTGGCCAACGTTTCCCAGTGTGTCGTGACCGGAACTCCCACCTACGTGCCCTTTGAGATCAAGGTTCAAGCTTCAAACGATTACGGCAATGGACCAGAGCCTGGAGTGACGATTGGATACTCTGGAGAAGATGGTAAATGATTGAATCTGAACCCAAAAATGTTTTTCATGAACATGCAGTAGGTCAGGGAGAGGTAAATGTATAGTGTCAGGCAGCACTCTTGAAGCTAGGTCTTGTTTCTTGAACTGTTTCTCTTCCTCATTGCTCTGCAGCTCCTTTGTCTGCTCCTGACAGCGTGAAGGTCATGGTTCACAACAGCACGGTAGCAGAAGTTCACTGGGAGCCTGTAGTTCCCACCTCAGTCAGAGGCAAACTACAGGGTTACAAGGTATGTTCTGGCACATGGTTATTTCTATTACAATTCTTTATCATTCATCCAATGAGCAGTAGAAACACACATTGCCTCTCAGGAAGTTGCACCTCCATCACAGAAATGTCAACATAAAAGTTTGAAGAAAAAGGCTATATAATACACACCGTAAATACAGTCAAACAATATAGGGAAATTAAAATAACTATATAAAATGACAATAATAATCTAATTTAGAAGATGAGTGAACATTTTGGCATTTTGGTGAGTTATTTTGGCATCTGTGTTGGGAGGAAGAGCTTCTTTAGAGGTTGGCCAACTATGTGTCTACTCCTCATTGGATAATTGACGGGGAGTCAGCCATTTTGCAATGCCTATATTAAGGCCGTGCCTTTGATTATTCTGTAAAATCTGTGCCGAAGGATATGTGTTAAATTGCAGTTGTTGGAAGAGAAAAAAATGTGTTGTTGCTGAATTTTCTTCGAGGATGTTTGCACGTTTGTCCCGTTTTTGGGAAATGTTGTTTCATAGGGTGGCATTAAATAAGCTTGACCTAGCTTACTTGGTCACTGTCGAATGTACTAGTATGAAAATCTACAAAACAAAGTGAAACACAGTGTTTTATCCAGCTCCTCCCCAATAGTCCCTCATTCCTGCTGCACTGTGAAGACAGAAGTCAGAGTAACATTGCAACCATGCTACATGTCTATTTACTAAAGGCTAATGTTGTTGCCAACCTAAAATGTAGAAGTCAGACTTAACCAATCTTAAGTACACAGTATTCTAGTCAACATGTGTGCTTCAAAATGCACTAGGAAAAAAAAACATCTTAACCAAAGACTCAAAATGGCATGTATGTCAATTTCCTCTTTTTAAGTAAATAAAATAAAATAAAATAAATGAGAAGGACACTTAGTAGTGCTATTACTGCAAATGCAAGAGGGGCAGATAAGCAGTCTTAAGACTATTTACACAGTATTTTCCAATTAGGATCCTTGTACAAACCAAGTAGTACAACATTTTCTAGAACTTGAGTTTCTCAAAAATGTTGTTCTTTTGCCTGGAACTTTGCACTTTTCTCTTTACTTTCCGCACTTTTCGTGCCCCAATTACATACATGAATGGGTCAAAATCTAAAAACACCTTTAAAAAAAAAAAAAAAAGTATAATGTACTCCAGTACAGCACCACCACCCACTTGGCCTCAATAATAAACACCTGTCAGTGTCATCAAAAACTGAAAATCTACTTTTTTCTAAAATTAGAATGAATTGGATTGCATTAGATCGTATAGGTTTACCCAATAAAGCCGACAATGATTGCACGAGACAGATGAACGTTAACTCTCGCTGTGTTTCATACAGGTTTACTACCGTCGTGAACGGGGTTTGCTGGAGACAGAAACGGAGGAGACAGAGCAGGAGGAGCAGGTTTTGACGTTCAGTGGGAACCGCAGCGAGGGACGTCTGCCAGGCCTCCAGCCGTACAGCCTCTACAACATCCGCATCAGAGTCCTTAATAGCAAGGCAGAAGGGCCTCCTAGCACTGACAAGAAATTTGAGACACCTGAGGGAGGTGTGTATAAAAGTTGACTTGACATAGTTGTCTTGCAGGCCTATAACTTCACGCATTTGAGAAATGGATAATTTTCTTGCCTTGGAAGTTTGTCATCTTGCATGTTATGTCAGTGAATTATTCTGCCACCATGTTTCTGCCAAAGTAATCCTCCTACAACTTTGGCACAGGTTTTCAGATCATTTGCAATAAAGCTGGATTTTCTTCTTCAATAAAAATAAATGAATTAAGTTACATGTCTACTCCCACTGAACTCTAAATTATACAACTGAGTCATACTGAACTTTAAAACTACCCCCAAATGTAAAATAGATTACCAAACTTCTTTTTTAATGCCCATTACAAATACTATGGTTGCTTCTCCTATGCAAGCCATTTCTGTGACAACACCCCAGCAGTACTCACTCAGACCTACCCAGAATCCCCTTAGCCACTACCTACAAAATCCTAGCAACCGCTCAGAGAATCCAAAGAAAACTTCCTAAACAATTTAGCAAACAGGCAGCAACAGTACAACCCAGCAACCACCTTGTAATGCCACAGCCACAGCCTGCTAACCCCCATCTACTTAAACGACCCCCAACAATGACATGGAGGAGCCCTATCCAGTATGACACATCCCCACTGTTGACTGCTGGTTCTGGTTTTGTTTTCAGTCCCAGGACAACCTGCTTTCCTGAACGTTGAACCTAGTTTGGACTCCCTCACTCTGTCATGGGGCGCACCACTGAGCATCAATGGACGCCTCTCTGGATACATACTAAAATACCAACCAGGTAGGCTTACCAGCTGCTTCACAGACTGCCTCTTGTGTTCTTCACAATGTTGTTTCTGTGGTATTTGTGCATATAGGAGAAACTATATGTTTAGCACAATGAGTTTTTTCATAAAACACGATATCTCTCTTCCAAACTTCAGCTATTTCTTCTTTCACTTTCCACATACGACTCCTTTTTTAATTTCCTCATCAACCTCTTTCTTTATTTTAATCATTCACTTTTCTCTTTTGTCCCAGTCTCTGCAGTAAACAGCACCAATGAACTGGGACCGCCCAAGATCATGAACCTTCTCGCCAATGAGACCACTGTTACCCTGAGCAACCTGAACTCCAGCATGCTGTACAAGTTTTATTTAAGTGCAAAGACAAACAAAGGCTCTGGTCCCTCCATCACAGAAGAGGGCTTTACAATCATTGACACAAGTGAGTCCTGTGTACATTAACTTACACTTTAGCTTTATCCATAAAGGCAAATAGGAAGAAAAGGTCACAGTCTTATATCAGCAGCGTTAAATCACCCCAAATAAGGAGTGCAAGGGTCAGAATCACAGCGCCCTGACAGGTATTAGGGATGCCTGTGAGCTGAAAATTACAACCATGCGGCCTTACTGCATTCCTCACTCAACATCTTATATCCCCTCTATCTCTGTTTCTCTTTTTTCTTCTCTCTGAAGCTCGTACTAAGCCCACTGTAGAGGCGGGCAAAGGTAACCCAAGTTTGCCAATGGAAGCACCTGCATGTTGTTCATACCATCCGATATTAGAAACAGAGTTTAGCATTGATTTTGTCTTCTTTTTTTTCAACTTTTATTATCCCTGCATGTTACTAAGTTAGCATGCCTGAAAACTTCCCATGTGGATAAATAGCTGACAGACTTCCATGGCATCCACAAGCAATCAGGCTTGTGTCCTATTCTGATAGAATAGGCTGCATTTACTGTAACATAATTTCATATATTTTATTTTAGTATATTAAAATTAGCCGTGCTTTACCTTCTTCAGATGGACATGTTTTCACTAGAAGCCTCATGCATGATGCTTGTGAATGTGTTTGTTTCAGTTCAATACTAATAGCTTTTGTATCTGCGGATGCTTTATACTGATGGATTGTGTGTTCGAAATTAAGTGGAAATGGATTTGAAATAAATAATATGCATGTTGCAGTGCTTGAAGTTGGTCAATAGAATTTCAGGATTGAGAAGCTTTGCAGTCTATTTTAACCCAGCATGTCGGAAGCACCTTTCTCAACACTGGCTCTGCAGCTTGCTCTACTGTATGTGGTCTATTGCGCTGTGTATGTGTGTTGTCTCACTTTTGTCCATGTTCTTTCAGGCCCCACAGAGCCCCCTCACACAACCTCCCACATCACTCAGTCTCCGCATCCCCCGTTTCACAAGGGTACAAGCACTCCCCGTGTCCCCTACTATCTCCCTAATTCTCTATTAAGAAATCAGTACTGCAAAAATGGTCCATCTCAACAAAAGAAAAGTTAAAAGAAAAGTTGGTTTCTGTTGGATTTCTGTTGCCTAACTTGAGCTGTAAATCCTTCTTGAGATGGACATTTTTGTGGCAGTGTATGTAACCAATGTGTTTTCTATATTGTGGCAGGATCTGATGCTACACCTTCTTTTTTTGTCATGAAGCAAAAACTGTGTAGCCATATAATGTATAGCCTGAAGGCGTTCTTAAAATGTCATGCTGGTTGAGACAGCAAACAGTTAAAAGCCAAATCCTTGAAAATGTAGGCTCTGACCAGCAGTATGTTATTCTACTATCCTCTAACTGGTTGAACAGACATGGAGGTTCTTTTTCATTCCTGACTTGAATTTGACTGCTGGAAGACCTCAAGTTACAGTAGCTGGTGAAATGTTTTCTTTTTTTATTATATATTTGGGTATTCAACCTAAAATTCAAAGGAATTAATTGTAGTAGATTTTTAGACACCAGCTTTATCCTACACACTGCAATGTTATCATGGAGATGTTTATTCCTATTTATTTTTGATTTATTTATCTATTTATTTTTAATTTTGCTCCTTTGCAATATTTAAAAGGGTTTTCTATTTTATATTATGGTGTTTTAGATAAGGAAATTAGGTTGCTTTGTAAAATTGGTAAATTTTTGCATTTTTGAATTTAAAAAAAACATTTTTTCTCTCGTATGCTCAGCGCCTTCTGTAGGGCCCGCATTTGGAACGGTTAACACATCTGTATCGGAGGACGGTGCGGTGATAAATTGGGAATACTTTGGACATCATAAGAATGTATATGTGGAATATATTGTAGAAAACAGTAAGGCTTCACTTTGTATTCGCAGTCACCTATACTATTGTACTACCACTATATACTATGTAAAATGTTTTGCTGACACAAAATCTCGATCTATTTTGTAACCTTCAAAACTAGTGTTAAAAGATCATCAATAATTACTTTTTTCCAAAAACCTCTTTTCTCCTGGATCTCATTCCTCTCCATTCGCAACTCTGATTTCAGGTAAAGAGGACTGGAAAAAGGAGTTGGTAAATGGTTCTCACTCTCATATGATAAAAGGTTTAAAGCCGGCGACGATCTATAGGGTGCGTGTGGTAGCTAGAGACCCAGCTGACCCAACGGTTCACAGCACTGACGAGGTGTTGGTTACAGTGCCAGGTGAGGCGGCATGCCTCAGAATAGATGGTCTTTGTATTTATTTTTTGTCTCGTTTTTTTCCCCCCATTCGCCGTCTGTACTGTCTCATCAGAGCAGCAGTGTAACATTCATACATGAATACACAGTAACATAGTTGGAAGTTGCCATCATGTTGGTCTGATGCATGTCATGAAAAATCATTACTAAAAGGTCCATTATTTTACTGTTTGTTTTTCTGTCTTTTTGTTATTAATTGTGCCTAAACAATCATTGTATATTAACCCATTTAAAAATTACATTTCAGTGTCTCCAGCCTCTGTTAATCTCTGCTGCTTTCAGTGTTTCTCAGCATGAAGAATACAGATTTCATCATTTTAAGTAGCATGGAATGAGATTTGTACCAACCATTATGCTTATCTTGTCTTTATCTTTCTCTCCCGACCTCTTTCTCGGTGTGTCATGTGTGCGTGTGTGTGTCCAGCTGTACCTAGCCGTCAGGTAGACATTGCCACCCAGGGCTGGTTTATTGGCCTGATGTGTGCCATAGCTCTCCTCATCTTGGTCCTCCTCATAGTGTGCTTCATCAAGAGGAACAAGGGTGGCAAATATCCAGGTACCAGTACTTATCAGTACCAGTATGTACAGAAATATCAAGGTTGGTCACATGAATGGATGGAAATTTGAAAAAGAAAACCTTTTGTAATCTACAGTGAAAGAGAAAGAAGATGCTCACCAAGACCCAGAGATCCAGCCAATGAAGGAGGATGATGGGACATTTGGAGAATACAGGTTAGAGAGAACACATAACATTCCCAGAAGCCTAACATGTCTGTGCTAGAAGCATAGCATAGTGTGTAAGATTTATTTTTACTTCATTTCCCCTCATTGTGTCTGACTTGACTGTTTGTATGTAGAACATTTTACGAGGCTGCAGAGACACTCTCCCCACCAGACTCCATTACCAAACAATCCATAGAGGCAAGGCAAAATCCACACTACTCCGTGTTGACCCATGTAACGACCAACTCATCTGCAAACTGGCCAATCTAATCGACAAAAGCTTTCTACAATAAACAATTTGCCCATTTTAACAAGTAATCTCATCTCCTGCTAAATCACAAATTGTGGGCTATTAACCATTTTGAAAGCTATCATAAAGCAAATGTCATTGAGGTGACATAGTTTTGTTTTTTTGGTCTTAAAAAAAAAAATCTGTTTTCATCTTTTGACCTCATACCGAAGATATTATGAGTAAGGCTTCTCAGGAATTTAGAGGACTAAAAGTTTAATGTTGCTGTGATGGTTTTTTTTTAACACAATGTGTGAATGTCTTTGTGCTTTAAATGTTTCCATATGCATGCTTTGTTTTGTCCGTGTCTAAAACAATAAGTGCATAAAAAGAATACACCCATTGTGGCCCGTGAATAGTTTTTCATGTGTCCTTCCATTTTTATCTTTGTTTTTGGGGGGCGTTTAGGTCTATGGAGAGGTAAGATGAGATGTGGTTAAACAAGCATGCAATTCCTATAACCTATAGTGTATACCTAGTACATCTCAGGCTGACTAGAGGTTTGCCTTTGCTATGTTTCTGACTTAAGTGAAATGAAAGGCGCTGGTAAAAAAAAAACGCACATCAACTGATCCGACTTACTGTGTCATCATACTCGATATAGTCACCACCATAACCACAGTTACAACATTATCACTAAAATTCAAAGCTAAAAAATAACTGCTTCTAACTCTACTCTGGCTTCCTTCATTTTCTTTTAAATACAAATGCATTGAGCTTGAAAATACAGTGGAAATGTATGATCTGGACTGTAGAGCTTGCACAGTAGAGAACAGGGGGATGGATTAAATGGATGAAACATACAGAAAGGATGGTAACAGACTTTATCTTAGGAAAATGAGACTGTTTGTTTGCATTTTTGATTAATGCATGGAAAGCATATTGACTGAAGTGATTTCAGGAATTGCATTCAAATGCAGGTACAGTATTGCAAAGGCCTGAAAAGCACGCGTTTGCAAATTTCCCTTTAGCAGTGGTTACTAACCTTGGATCTAATGACTAGCCTATACCACCACAGCACTAACACTATAGATAATTATGTGCTATAGATGTACCTGAGCTGCTCCACTTTACAAGTACCATGAAGTATAATGTACTAGGCTTTCTATTCTTATTGTGCATTGTGAGAACCCACTAATATAGTGAGCAGTTGTGTATATGTTTATATCAGGATGATGATGGTGCAAGGGTCACAGAGGCCCTATTAGCGCATTTGTTGTGCACCTTAGCCGGACCAATCAGCAATACATAATTCAATTACGTACACTATAAGCAGGCTACACTTGTGCAGTGGAAAAGCCAGATTACTAAGAGTGTCCTTTTAGGGTTTCTGACCACTGCAGAGGAAGTTTAACAAACTCCAAACAAATCATTTTCTGAATAACCTTTCCAACAATCTTCTCCACCCCTTACAGTGACACAGAGGACCACAAGCCGCTGAAGGGTAGCCGGACGCCGTCCAATGGGACGGTGCGCCGTGACGAGAGTGATGACAGCCTGGTGGACTACGGGGAGGGCGGGGATGGACAGTTCAATGAGGACGGGTCCTTCATCGGTCAGTACAGCGGCAAGAAGGAAAAAGACACACATGAAGGAAACGAGAGTTCAGAGGCCCCGTCGCCTGTTAACGCCATGAACTCATTTGTCTAACAAAGGGGCCATGGCCTAGCTGCAACGGGTTGCTATGGCCACTCCTTGTCACCTTTGCAATTGTGACCATGGGAGCTCAGCTCTGTGGTGACAGTTGCTAAGGTGACAGTTGTTATGGACACCTTTCTTTACCATGGTGGCTGTCACTTAGGTGGCTATCGCCATGGCTACCTGTCACCAAGACTGCTGACACACCCTCATCTCCACACCCGCTGCCCTGGACCCCCCCACGCCCACCAAAAAAGCTCTTGTCACACTGTGACCTCTTCCTGATCGACACACAGACACTCAACATGGCTAAGACGGACACCACATCGCCCATGACCACTGAAAGAAGGTGTAAAATGAGGGATGTGAGGACTCTGAGAAGAGGGAAGAAGAGAGAAAGCAATATAGAAAAGCAGAAGGAATGTACCAGATGTTTTACCACTCAGACTGAGCAGAGCAGAGTGAGGCTAAGTTTATGTGTGTTTGTGCCATTCGATATCCTTTGCAAACATTTCTATAAGAAACATTATGTATCCAAATATATATTTTATCAAAGTACATGACCCGCAGGCAGGCAAATTTGCATTGAGTCACATTCATAAACATCTGCATGGAGTAAATCATTGTAAGCATTGTACCATGGTCAGATTTGCTATTTGTTGCAGAGGTGAGCTGCGTTTTCAGACTGTATACTGTATGGTGCACGCCTACTAGCAACTGGGTATGCCATTTTCTTTTTTCTTTTTCAGTGGTCCAAAAGTGTTATATGGCGTATGGTATATAGAAAAAAAAATAGCAGCAGTGTCTTTCTGGACACTGCTGTGAAATGTGTGACTCAAAGTAGAAGATAGCATATGTCTTTTTGAGACAAATGAACTGTTTGTACATATGTAATAGAATAAGAAGAAAGCTATATTGACTATTTAAGGTCAAGGATGTCCATTTGTAGTTATTGGAAACCCGGCTAGAAACACTTTGAACTCAACGTTCGGTCACTCCTTTATCACACCAGCCAGCCAGAACTCCCACAATGATTTGAATCGGCCTGTTTTTAGCCTCATGGTTTCTCATGCTTGATCTTTGCTTGCATTTTTCTCTTCCCTATCTGTTTCTTTGCACCGAGCCTATGCTTCTTGTTACCGAGCACTAACTGAAAACAAGTGTAGGTGTGATTGATCCAGTGTCATTGTCAATTGCTTCCGCCCCCAAATTGTGGCCCCTGTGCAAGCCTTCCTTTTAGATCATCGTGGTATTGTCACTGCTTCCAGAACTATCCCAACCCATCCCCAACATTGTTTCCAATAGCATTTCCACTTATCTGCAGTGTATAGTGGCAGAAAAGAGAATGGATGCAGTTGCATACAATTAACGCACCTGAACAGGGCACGTACTATAGTTTCTGGATATTTATGATCAAGAACCTCTCAGCACGGTTTCTAGTGCCTTTGTAGAGAACAGTGACTTCAATCCATAGAATTACATCCCTCTTCATATACCGGACAAACAGTGTAGTTCATATAGTCCATGAATACAGTACATACAGAATACTATCCCACTTTACTCTGATAACAAGTGTAAAGGATACATGAGTATTAAAAAACACATTAAACATTTAAGCTCTTGAGGTTTCTGCTGATGTTTGAGTATGTGTTCATAAGGGGACATTTCAAGTACTGTAAGACTCTCTATTGTGAGCTATATGGTCACTAAGTTTCGTAAAACATCCATATGAACTTATTGACTCCAAATAGCCTCATTGTGTCTTAATTTTAGGTCAGGGAGCTGAAAAGTCTCAAAAAAGGAAACTCAAAAGACTTTTTTTCACAGTTGTTCACCCATTGATATTAGCATCAATTGTGAGGAATAACTTTCAGCTATAGACCTTGCTGACAATCATTACCCAGCTATCACCAGCCCATAGGGTACACAAACACTGACCGCCAAATCATGCAATCCAGCTAAAGAATTTAAGGAAATTAAGGAAACCTGAGGACAGAGCTTGGATACCTCATGAGATGACATGTGTTTTGTATTCATTTCCAACACTCTCCTCCAAACCCATTCATCCTGAGGAGGAGCCGCTGCTCACTGTAGCAGCATTAAACTACTGCCAACCTATACTCACCAGGTAACTGCCAATGGAAACCGGACTCACTATCTGGTCTAGACAGTTTTGGGACTTACTGTTACTGGTAGCACTTAAAGAGCTGAAATGAAGGGGTCGGAAATATTCGTAATGATACTGAATGTGGAAACAAGTGGATTTATCTGTTTATGTGAATGAAAATATTGCTTGTTTCACTGCAAGTGGTATACACACTGGTGACTTTGGTTTATGCATTTAACCTTATATCTGTGTATGTTGTCACGTTCTGCTGTAACTCAGAGCGCAAAGTGTGTACAGCAAGCACTCAGTGAGTTTTATATTACTGTAAATGAATGAAGCTTGTGTGTGAATGTTTGGGTGCATGAGAGCTAGCGTGCGTGTGTGTGTGTGTGTGTGTGTGTGTGTGTGTGTGTGTGCAGCACATGCATGCTTCTGTGTTAAAGCGTGTGTGGTGTATACTATCGCTTTCTATTTCCATGGATAACAGTCTATAATTCTGATGTGTGTCGAGCAGTCTACTCTCATCAAGAGATACAAGACTTTTTTTTTTTTCAAAAAGAACATTTCCATGTCTTAGGTTTTATCATAACTTGCATCAAGTTTTTAGGTTGCAATGTGTCAAGCTTTCCACATGTAGATATTTTTGTAGGTTTTTTTTTGTAAATAACGGCTTGAATTGAGCATAGATGTGTGGAGGTCGGAGGTGAGAGCTTGACCTCAATCAACCCTGCTGCATTATGGGTAGGTGGGGGTAAATTGGCATTGTGTGAGATGAGACTATTTACAGTTTTCACTTTTTAATTTGCTGTGAAATTTTATTTTATTTCTTTTTTTCTCCTTTTGAACCTGTCAGGTGAATTTACTAGCTCAAATGTTTAGGCTATCAGGTATCAAAGGAGATTATTTAACTTGTGACTGAGCTCTTGTGACACCTGTATTGTTTCTGTCGCTGACAGTTCATGCACCTTTTCTGTATTTTTTATAAAAAGCACAGGCTTTAACAGGATGTATCATTTAAATTGTGTCTAGTTAAGGACAACAGGAAAGCATACTCATGTGCATTGTCCTAAACTAAACGTACTGAAAATGACACATCCTTTTTAAGTGTGCAGTTAAAAAAATCACAAAACAAAACTGTAATTGGGAGCATACAGAAGGATGGCCGGCATAGACAGATATGCAGACTGGCACATTGGAGTGTGGAAACAACGTTCTAGTGACTGGTGAACATAGGATATACAGTATATGATATGATATATGACATTCTGGTTAATGTTGAAGCTACATGAGAAGCATGAAAGGCTGTCAAATGGTTTACTCTACAATATGATATTGCAAAATATTTTGTATTTTAAAAGTTTAAAAAAATGAAAAATAAATGTTGGTTTCAGGATTTCAGTACAGCGCTGTTTGTTGTTTTTTTTCTTTCTTCCTTTCATGCATGCAGTGCAACATGCAAAAGTGTATGTGTGCATGTGGCTCCACCCAGTGTACAAAAATGAGAACGATAGAGTATTTTCTCTATCTGGCAAATAATCCACTGAGATAAACCTCCAAAAGTTAATCCTCAAAAGATTAACATACATCTGGGGTGTGTGCGCATGTCAGTCTCTGTCTGTCATGTATTCTCATACTGGGACAGCTTTACTGTTAATTTCTCATTCCTGAAGAACACACCTGCCTTCCTGCAACCTGCCTTCAACCACCTATTTAATAACAGTCACATTGTAAAGGTTCAAATCATGTATTTCATTTTTATAGATCTCATGGTATTGTAACTGTGTGGAATCTGTCATTAATAATTGATCTTATAGGTCATTTATGATGCACAGCACATGGCAGCAAAATGTCGACAATTTTACAACTTTCTTATTTTATAGTCCTGCTGTGTTTACCAAAGCCTAAACTATTTTAATATTTCTATTAAATCCTGTGTGTGTGTTTGTGTACAATAATTTGAGGTAGCCTAATACTTGTACTTGATTGGTCGTACTAGATGTTAAAATAATCCACTAATATGAAAATGATTCCTCCTTCTGCTAAGTACAGTTTCTAAAAAGAAAAGAAAAAGACAAAGATGAATGGAACATCAAACGATTTGCCATAATTTTAATTTAAGGCTTTATATTTCTCTGTCTGGGATGCGCAGGGGCATGATGCATACATCCCTCCCTGCCTGTCTCATGGACCAATCGCAGCTACATCAGCGCTGCCACCCAGAGGTGCCAGTCACGCGTTTTCCTCCAATAGAAAAGTTCAGTTGAACGGGACGCTCCGGCGGGTGGGCTGTGGGATGATGCGGTTCGGGTTCAGGTGTGCCATGCGAACTGGGTACTGATATTTCCCATTCTGCCGCAAAGGTAAGAACGAGACCACATCAGAGTATGTGCATGATCTAATTAGCTCTTATGTCTGAACTTAAGTGAGGATAAACCGGGCATGTGTTCAGCCCTATAGTGCTGAAATGGACCGGCACAGGAGTACCGCAATGCAGAGCAGTGAATTACCGGTGCCGATCAGGCGTCATAGGGGTGAAGTGATGTAAGGGGCGCTGCGCAGTTTCTTTGAGGGGATTTCCGTTTTTGGAAGGACTGCGACAAAGTCACCATTGTATGTTAGGAGAAGGGTCTAGCTTCCCACTCTGCAGTTTTAGTCATAACCGCACATGCCAAGAAAAGAAAGTGTGTTTCTGTGGATGCAGGGAGGAGGCGCAAGGTGAAAGTGACAGATACTGTATGCGTCAAGGGCGCAGGAAGCTGCAGGGTTCTCGGTGGCATCGACTTGATGAAAAACTAACAGTCCCTGATGGGAAAGAGGGCAACTCCCATATTAATCAAAAACTATTATGTGATCTGTAGGCCTACTATTATTAAATCTGCAGCTGTTGAGTTCAAATCTAGGCTTAATTTCTAATGGAAGAAATTGCAGTGATACAGATTCACATATTTCCACTTGGGTAACTTGAAGTGTACCCTGAGACATAATTACATCATTGCCAACATAATAATGTGCTTCATTTAGGCTCGTCACACTCCCCCCTACTACTTTTTTTCTCGTCTGGTCTGTAACCGAAAAGGCAAAATATGTGAACTGCTAGAACAATTTAGCCAACCCCTCTCTAGATGTCAACAGATTCAACATGGCTACAAGGCTTTTTCCATCTCAACATTTGATCCAGAACAGAAATCCAGCAACAGCACATTCACTCAAACAACTCAAATGTAGTTCATTTAAATCATTCCAGCTCCAACACAGTGAACCCTAGATTTAAACATTCTTGGGATATTCCTCTTGTTGAATTCAAACATCATTCATTGGATTGTGATTTTCTGCAGCCACAAAACCACAGCAAATATTATTCAGGCAGTCACTAAGACACTGGGCTTAATACATGTGCTGACCTAAATTTCGCTGGTTTGTCCAAAGAGGATCTGTGATGGGATTACTGCCAGGGGAAACACATGAAAACACTCTGACCAATTGATCAGGAGTAAGGGTGAAACAGATTGCTGCAACAACTATGTGTAAAGCTTTCTATAAAAGTAATGATGAAGCTTGTGTGTTTATTTTATTAAATAGACTCACTTACATCAAGTCTCACTATTTACTGTTCTTGCCCTTGCTGAAAGACAAATAGTATGAAGAAATGAGGCTGTACAAATGCAAGATAGATGCAGCAGAGCAGTAGAGTGGTATTGACATTAGTGTTGAGTCATCAATAGTGCACAAGAGGACTCAGCACTGCAGTCTGGGTGTATGTATCTGCTCTCTCTCTCCCTCTCTCTCTCTTCTCTTCCTCCTCTCCCTCTCAGTGGCTCAGGCATGGCACCTGACTGAGACACATGGGAGGTGGCTGTCCGGCAGTGTTTTCTTCCCCCACAATGTGTCCTCTTGTTGTCCTGCCTTTCCTTCCATCCTCTAACATTCATTCAGTAAAGATCTGTGCGAATGGACAGCTTGAACTCTCAGTGAGTGGTACATACAGTAAATGTGTTTGGTTTTTTTCCTAAGGAAGGGAAGCTGTTTGATTTCTTCCTGATTTACTGTCCCTGCTCAAAGCTCCACAGCCTGTGACATTATAGGAAGATTATCTGCTGCAGATTGAGCTTAAAGCTGATTGCTTGCTGTGGTTTTTAAAGAAAGTTTGGCGTATCTCTGATTAATTTTACAACGACAGCTCAAAACACAGAGGCAGAAAGAGCATCCATAACTGTAACTTATGTCACTCCCATAACATGATTAAGGAAATTCAGGCTGTTCTTACATTAGTGCTTTTTGCAAATGCCTGAAATTTAAACCTAAAATGTGAATGAAACAGCTTTACAGGTAGCACGGTCAGATTATGTGATAGAGGTGTTAGTGAATTATTGCGTGCATGTCACGATGATGATGAATTAATTAAAACACACACACATAAACATACTGTAAATGGATTTTTAGCAGCTTTCATTTCAGGTGCTGTTGTATAATACAATGATTTTGGACCATTTGGGCTCCTGACATCCGTGTACTCACTCTTATCTACCTGATTTCACACATTTGATTCAAGTAGGAGACACTGACTCCTACAAACCCTGAAACTTCTTTCCTCAGATATGCAGCTTTTATTTGCTATAGGCCTGAAATCATACAATTTTGGACACAGCTGCTGACATGCCTATTTGATAAAACCAGACCCACCTATTCCCCTCACATGATAAGATCAGTGCAGAGGTTTTTCCTGTGCTTCACTGTATTCTGGAGTGAAATGTGACTCAAAAATGTAGACTTCTTCACTAGGACCCTTATGAGTGCACAGGAAGAGATCAAGCCCCACCTCTCTTTCAATCTTTGGTCCATCCTATTTATTCGCATGTTCCTCCCCCAGCCGTTCCCTCTCTGTTGTTCAATGTTCTCTTCTAACTGACCTCTCTGGTATGTCCTGCTTGATGAGCTAAAATGCTGCAGTTGTTCACTCAGCACTGACGTTTCATCTTGCAGAAGTCATGTGCTTCATGTGTGACAGCACAGCAGGAGCTTGTTCAGGTACTGTAGTGCTACCTTGTGTTTTGTGTACAGACAGTCATGGTGTTACAGTGTGTTAGAGTGCACACACAGTGCAGCCTTGTGTTTCGCTGCAGGAGCACTGTGCATTTCCTGTCGGATGTGCACACTCTCTGCCTGACTATTTGCAGTGTTCTGCTGAGTCATTCGTATCTTGAATCATTTATATCCATAGAGAATATTCCAGTTAGTTTCTCTAGAAAGTCAGGCTATTGTATCATCTTTCACATAAGTGTTTGATAATACGTTACACTGTAAAGATCATGCTAAACAGTGATTCTGTTCAGCCTCAAACACCCATATTCATCTTTCCTTTTGTCCTCTTTCTTTGTCTTTCCAGTTCATATTCTGTCCATCAACTTCCTGTCTGTGTCGATCTGTCAATCCGTCTAACTCACAAGGCTGTGAGTTGATCTAACGACTGTGATGGCTTCGACTACTTTACTGCTACTGGCCATCTCCTCCTCCATCTCTCTCACAGGTAAGAGACACAGAGATTCCTTAAAATATACCGCCCGGTACTTCAAAATCATTTAAAAAAAATGCCAGTAGTACTGTAGGTGCTTTGGTCATGTAAAGTAATTCTGGTGTGAACCATGCACGCAATTAGCTGACCCAAGCTGTTTCCGCTTTGCAGAGGGAGTACTGTTTGGTGAGCCCAGAATATATGGAGGTGAGTTGAGTTTTCTAAACAATCAGAACTATAACAAAGCATGCTTCAGATGCGCCATTATGTTTCAGGGTAACTGTATGTAATAGTGGGGTATATTTTTGTGTTAGCTAATTGTAATTAATAATGTTAAATTTGTCAGAGGATGCTACTGGTTACGGCCCCATCTTTGAGGAGGAGCCAGTGGATGTGGTCTATACTGAGGACTCACCTGATGGGAGAATCTCCATGAACTGCAGGGCACGGGCCAACCCACCAGCTTCATACAGGTTACACATTGCAATGCACTGCATCACATCTGTATATTTACACAAATTCACCGGATGAACAGCACAAGTAATTTATATCAAGAGGTGCAATATCATATGCAGGTGGCGCCGTGATAACTGGGAGATCAAACTGATGGAGCAGCCAGACGAGCACTACAGCCTGGTGGGGGGAAACCTGGTTATCACCAACCCTAGACACAAAAAGCACAGTGGGACTTACATCTGTGTGGCCCGGAACATCTATGGCACAGTCATCAGCAAGGAGGCCAGGGTCAAGTTCGGATGTGAGCATGTCAAATCTGCTAGTGCAGCTGGGGCAGTGGTAGTATTCAAGGTTTTCGACATCTTTTCTTGGTGTCATTGCATTTTTTGATCAGTCTTCTCAATTGATTTTATTTATTTATTTTTTTACCAGTCAAATTTTCCCTAGAAGACACTATTTTACATTTGACTTTAAATAAGACTTATTCATCTCACTCCTGGCCTGAACTTAGTTTAACAGGTCTTGGAATGAAACTTGACAATGCTATACCTCATTACTGCCTTTGTTACAAGGGGCTGAGGCCTAGTTTAGTCTTCCCTCTTATTGTTCTTTTCCTGAAAATTGCTGGGAAATAAAACTAGCAGAGAATATCTCTAATGCTCTATGTTGAAAGAAGAAACACCCACTCTGTTGGTTTTAAGGTCCCTGAATGACTAAAGCTGGTTCATTTCTTTGAGTGTCAGGTAATATTGAATTTGATGACGCACAGTTTTGCAGTGCAGGCTACAATGTGTTGTATAAACAGTCACACTTCTTACTTTTAACGATATATTTTGTGAAGAAAATGCTCTTATATTTAAACATTTCCACCTGTTTTGCTGTTTAGTTGTGGAGGAGTTTCCCCAGGAGGAAAGAGACCCTGTGTATGTCAAAGAGGGACAAGGGGCAGTTTTGCTGTGCCGCCCTCCAAAAGCCTGGCCAGGTATGTACACTTCATCATGTTTAACATTACAATGCAGAAATTTGAATCCTTTCTGTGAGAAATTTGTTGCAAAGGACTAGTGACTTCTGTTATTTCAAAATGTGTAGGGATTTAAAAAGCTCTGGTACAACTACGTGTTTTGTTTTTCTTTATCTTCATTTAGAGGAGGTGACCTACCGCTGGATCTACAATGAGTTCCCAGTGTTCCTGCACACAGATAATCGTCGGTTTGTCTCTCAGAAGACGGGGAACCTGTATATATCTAAGGTGGAAGCTCAGGACGCAGGAAATTACTCTTGCTTCGTTTCCAGCCCCATCACTGGGAAGAGCGTCTTCTCTAAGTTCATCCCTCTCATCCCCTCACCACCCGACGATGGTTAGTGACGTGTGTATTTCCTCCTCATTTATCTAATAGCTGACATTCAAAATTTTCAGTATATAAAATATTTTGCATCAGGTGAGGAGAGAAAATACCCGGCCGACATCAGGGTGAAGTTCCCAGACACAACTGCCATGCTAGCTTCTAATATTACATTGGAGTGCTTTGCTTTGGGAAAGTAAGTTTTCATTCATTTCTGCTTTGGGTTCGCCATCTAGTTATGTTATATTATTTCACTGAATCCATTCAATAATCCAGTTACATTTTTTTGCTGTGTGTCCATTTAGCCCCATCCCTCATATTGTTTGGAGAAAAGTGGATGCCACTGACCTACCGCCAAATCATGAGATCAGTGAATCAGGAGCTGTGCTTCACCTGTACAATGTGCAGTATGAAGACGTGGGAGCATACGAGTGTGAAGCCATCAACACTAAAGGGAAGGACTGGCACAAAGCTTGGCTCTATGTGGAGTGTAAGTGAGCTCATTTGAGTGTGCTTAACAAAATTAGATTGTAAGGTGTTACACTAACAAGTACAGAGACAAGGGATATTACTACTTACAATAAAATCTGCCAGCAGTGTGATATTAAGATAATCATAATTCTCTGTAGTAATTGCTCATTGTACAGAGCCTCGCAAAGGATCTTGCAACATTTTAAACTCAATAATTGATGCACTTCCAAGTCATGGTTTGCAAAGTTCTAGGTAACAAAAACATTTTCTCAGGAAAATGCAAAATTATTGAGAGATGAAGAACTTTTGCAAGACTTTTTTTTCTCCATATAATTTCCAGGCCTTTAGTGATACAGGGAAGGGGCAACTGGA
This sequence comes from Scomber scombrus, assembly GCF_963691925.1. Classification (NCBI taxonomy): domain Eukaryota; kingdom Metazoa; phylum Chordata; class Actinopteri; order Scombriformes; family Scombridae; genus Scomber; species Scomber scombrus. The sequence goes on from NC_084991.1 coordinate 11,026,465, forward strand.
CATCAGCATCATCACATTTATGCTCATTTTGTCTTCTCAGCTGCTCCAGAGTGGGCAGAGACCATTAACAACACTCAGATTGACATTGGCTCAGAGCACACCATGCGCTGTGTGGCATCAGGGAAGCCCTTCCCTTTCATCCGCTGGTACAAAGATGGATATATGGTAAAAACGCACTTGTTAGCTACCATTAAAGCAGTAGGCGGGGGTATGTGGTAATAAACTCAATAAACCTTTTTTTTCAGTATGGGAAAGGGGAGCTGAAGTTCTCCAGTCTGACTTTTGATGATTCTGGGATGTACCAGTGTGTTGCTGAGAACTACTGGGGCATCAAATATGCCAACGCTGAGCTGCGAGTTATTGGTGAGCCCTCTAGAAATGGCATTAGAACAAATTATATCTTGGTGTACACTAACATGATTTTCCTTTCAGCTAGAATATACAGTATCATTAATTTGGGGTTAATGATGACTAAACTCACACAATTTAATCTGCTTCCAGCCTGTGCACCAACATTCGAGTTTAACCCTGTGAAGAAACAGCTACTTGGGGCTAAAGATGGCCGTGTGGTGATCGAGTGTAAACCTAGAGCAGCTCCTAAACCTAGATACACCTGGACAAAAGGCAAAGAAGTGCTCTTTAACAATTCACGGTCAGAACAACTTACAATATATTCAACAATAAATTTAAAATGACCACGTCACAGATGTACTGTGTCACTGAGGAGTCAGTCCACTTACAAGCAGCTTGGTTGTGTTAATTCTGTTCACATGTAGCATTTCCATCTTGTATGATGGGAGTCTGGAGATCCTCAATGCCACCAAAAATGATGAGGGCATTTATAACTGCTTTGCCGAGAATGACAGAGGAAAGTCCAACAGCTCTGGCTATCTCACCATCACAGGTCAGGTCATTTGTTTTTGGTGACATTTTTTCAATTAACAATCTCTGAAATCTCTTGAATTTTCTGTCCCTGAATTGTATTTGTGATTTTCTTTTCTAGAGGCTACCATCATCACAGAACCACCTGAAGACACTGAGGTTAAGGTTGGTGATGAAGTGATTCTGAGCTGCTCTGCTTCATTTGACCCCATGCTGGACATTGCCTTCATCTGGGCCATAGACTTCAGAGTCATCGACTTTGATTCCGAGTGGCAACACTATGAACGTGTTATGGTAGGATGATGGTTTATCTGACTGGTGTCTCATGATCAGTCAATTTTCAGTTAATGAAGGATATCTCAGTTATGTGCTATTTTATGACTCTGCCTTGTGCACTCATTGTTTTCCTTCTTCCTCCCACGCATTTCTCTTTGTCCTTTCCTCATTTCTCCTCTCCTTCCTATTTTATCTCCTACTTTTTGCTACCTGTTATAGAGTGACGACGGCAGTGGGAACCTGAGAATAAAAAATGTGCAGATCTGGCATGAGGGTCGCTACACCTGCACGGCTCAGACTGTGGTGGACAGTGATATTGCCTATGCTGACCTCAAAGTTGTCGGTGAGTCCCAGAATGTCTTGCCTGAGGAGTGATAGCGTGATGTGTGTGGCTGAGTGCACCAGCACCCACTTGCTGATCAAGGCTGGCAGTTAAAAGGGAACTTATTTGGGAATGTAAAACCATGCATCTTTCCTCCCTGTTCCAGGTGTTCCCGGTCCTCCTGGTGTGATCCGTGTGGAGGAGATCGGGGACACGTGGGTGAAGCTGTTGTGGACTAAAGGAGCAGAACATAACAGCCCTATTCTCTCCTACACCATTCAAACCAGGCACTACTGGGCTTTGTATGAAGATGACTGGAGGAATGCCAGCACCTGTAAGTACTGCTTATTGCCTGCAGAGGGCAAGCTAGCTCCACAGATCTGATCATGTTTGACTTGAGTGCCTTTTGTGTCTCCTTCAGCTCCAATCTTTCTCGATGGGAGTGTGGAGAAGGCAGAGGTGACAGATCTTTACCCCTGGATGGAGTATCAGTTCAGGATCATCGCCACCAACGAGTATGGCTCTGGAGAGGCCAGCATCCCCTCCCTCAAGATCAAAACCTGGGACGCTGGTAGGGAGAGACATAGAGCATTTATGCTTTTCATATAATTATATGACAGAAAACAAAACCACTTTTTTTTTTCCAGCTCCATCGATTTCACCCACAAATGTGGAAGGTTATGGAGGTAGAAATGGTGAGATCGTCATTACATGGGCAGTAAGTAAACTCTCAGTTGTTTACATGGCATTCATCAAATCCCTGCAGTAACAAAAGCTGAGTAAAGTCCTTCCTTTACCCCTGTTCTCTTTATTCCTGATCCTTAGCCTGTGCAGCCGTGGTATTTCTATGGCAAGAAGTTTGGCTACATTGTGGCATTCAAGCCTCACGATGCTTACGACTGGTGGTACGAGACCATCTCAGACCCGGAGACGAGGCGTTACGTCCACAGAGACTCCTACTTCATTCCCACTGAGGAGGACTTTCAGGTCCGAGAGTTTCAGGTGAAGATCAAGGCCTTTAACGTGAAAGGAGATGGACCCTACAGTCTCACCAAGGTCATCTACTACCCACGAGATGGTGAGGATTTTTTGTTGGTGGTGGTGTTGAGGTTTAGAAAAATAAAGGACGTGACATTAAATGTAGAGCAACTTTCTTTTTCAGTACCTACAGAGTCTCCGACAGACGTCTATGCCAGGCCGGTGTCTTCTACGGAATCCCTGGTGTGGTGGCTGCCAGTGGTCGACACTGGAACGGGCCTGCAGCAGTACATCGAGGGATATCAGGTATAGAGCTTTTACAAATTCCACATACCAACTGAGGATTTCTGTCTCAACTCTTTGTTGCATGTGATACCCATTTCTCTCCCCCCTTGTTTACTGTCAGCCTTTTTGCCATTAAGAAATAAATGCAAAAGTGCCCCCAAAAAAACATAATTTAAAAAAAAGAAAAAATGTTAAACTCTCTATATAATCTAAAACATGAATATATTTAGAGAGAGATGAATCAGCATTAATGATTTTGCTAATTACAGACAACCAATGACTCCAGTTTCTGCCCTTAAAGATGTATAATTCATTGTCTTGTCAATTACATTACACATTATTAGTCTTGCTACCTACCCTTGCTACATCATCACCTTATTTTGGCTGACAACTGTTGTTTCTTCTTGGTCAGGTCAAATACTGGAGAAAATACGATGACCCTGAGCCAGGAGCCAATCGTATATTTGTTTCAGCTAATGTCAATCAAACCAGGTTGGAGAACATGCTGCCAGACTCACACTACCTCATTGAGGTCCGTGCCTTCAATGGAGCCGGCCTAGGACCCCCTGGTGAACACTGTGAGATGTTCACAAAGAGACCACGTAAGACCAGTCAATCCCAATCTGTGGGCAGTAAACACCTGCAATCAAAATGTGTCTCACTATAATTATACAATGACAGATTTGGTCTTAATAATTAATTTTGTTGCATTTACAGCACCACCTGAGGCTCCCAGGATGTGGCGCTTTATCAGCTGGACAGGAAAGTGGTTGTATGTGTGGTGGGATCATATCCAGTACGACTGGTTTGGCAATATTTCTTTCCCACTGTACTACAAGGTGGGTGTGGAAAGCTTTGCTGCTATCTATTTAGCCTGATAATGAGTTTTTATTGTGCCTCTTGAGATTTTCTGTCATTTATATACTATAATAATGTCAGACTGTGTTAAGCATGGTCCAAGTTACAAAACTTCAGGTGAATGTATGTTAAAATGCTCCTTGACAGTCAAAAGCCAGAGCTTCATCCTGCTCTGCACACTCTGTTTGCAAAGTTACCTCTACTTCCCCATCGAACTGATGAGCTCAGACATGTATGCTACTTCCTGGTAGCTGGCCAATAAGAACACAGTGATGTCATTTGGATGGGACCCTAAAGACACAGGAGCTAAAATTGTTTCAGACAGAGGCTGATCTTAGGGTTGAAAATCTCCCATGTTTCTTGTTTCTCAGGTCATGTTCAGAAAGACTGGCTACATCTACGGCAAAGTCTATATCACTGGTTGGCACTTTATGGACTTTCCCATGCCTCAGCTTGAAGACTATGAGCTGATGGTGCGTGGTCGCTATGAAGGAGGAGATGGCCCAGTCAGGAAGATTAGTATTCTGGGTAAGACTAAAACAATTTAATGATTGGTTAAAGATGAAAGATTTGTGTCCTCTTTATTCTTTTGACTCTTGTTGTTTCTGCTTCCTCAGGTAAAGCATCCATGACCACACCAACTCTAAGCCTTGTATCTTTGGTGCTGCTGGCGCTGTGCATTGTGGGATTTGAAATGTAAGCCTGCCACACGCAACATGTACATAAAAGACTCTGGGAAACAACTGTGGACCTAATTAGAGATCAAGTCTTCACCTCTAAACACATAAAATTGGTGCGTCCACCCTTCACACCTGTAGTCATGGTTAAGATCCCACATCATGCAACTGTCCTGCATTTGTTTGTTTGTTACACCACACTGGAAGATTAGGTCCCACCAAAATAGAATTGGGTGTTGGCCCTGCCACTTTTTATGGACATTCTTCATCCTTTTAAATGAAGAAAAGAGCAGTGAGCAGATCTGTTGAATACAAGCTGTAAAATGTGGGACTACATAGGCTACAACTGTTAATGAGGAGATTCAAAATTCCCTCTTTCAAATCCAGTTGTGCTTTAGCCAAGTCACTCCAAACTTAACATGAATGAAGACAGATGATAATTGTTGGATATTGTGACAATAGACTTCATTCTCTAAACAAAATCTCCATACAGTATTTATATAGACATAAATGCATCAAGAAATGGCACTTTTAAGTTGTGTTTGTTAAATCACCACAGCAATATACCCTGTCCCTGTCCATCATTCAACCTTCATTATGTTCTTATTGCTCATACCTGTTTGGAGTTTTAATAAGTTGGACACATAGTATACTTAGGTAGAATTTAACCCAAAGACTGGGCAAATATTATTCATAGCGAGAACTAACAATCTCTCAGATGGTCAAAGCAATGAATAGTATGTAAAGAAGTGTATAATAATCACTGCAGCAGGCTTGAAATGAGCAGAGGAGTGTTTTGTTTGTTTGTTTTTGTATGTGTGTAGTTTTTATGAGGGTAAAATGCTTATTTGCAAATTCTCTTTTTGGAACACACGCAATATATTACATTTTTTATATCAGATTATTCTTCATAATCTCAATTGGCACAGCTCTATGTTCTATAAATTCACTAATTTTGGACATTTTCAATGGTACTGTGTGACAGGTATATCACTTTGATTAAATCTTCCTCGAGACCATTGATGACATTTGACAGCCACACAATGTTACATCTTAAAGAACTGTGAGGCTAGGGTTGGACAGAAAGTGCTGTAAATCAAATGTATCTATATACTAATTTCCTTTGTTCTGTCAGGCTACAAAACCATTAAACAGAGCACAACAAAAATGTTCAAGAATTATTATTATTATCTTTCTCTTGGTTAAGTTTTAGTCTATTCCTGATTTGCGACTTACATGCTAATCTTTTATCAAGAAATATATGGTATATGACTTGCAAAACCATCTTGTCCATTTCTGATGTCAGAAGAAATTGGCATGTGTAGATGAAGCCATTTGACTCTTTAGAGTCAGTTTGGACTCATGTTCAAAAAGTATTTCATCCTTTAAATTTCTGTCAAGCAGAAGTTGTGTTCATTTAGTCCTCCATTTAATTTTTTTTTTTTTTTTAATTACTCGGAAACAAATGGGAATAAAACTATGTTGCTTCAGACAGTTTTTGCCTGGGCTTTGGTGTTGAGTCTTATTAATGTTTAATGTTTAATTTGGTTAACAAGCAATATAAGCTTGTTTTCTTGTTTTTTTATTTCTCTGAGCCTGAAAAACTAAAATGTGATGTGGGATTTTATTCAGCAGATGGCAGTATATCCTCATGCCTTTTAACAAATATTTGAATTATCCATCAGTCCAAACAAGTCATCAACGATATACTGTGCAACTGTTATTGTTAATCTGACTTGTCACATTCCCATCTTATCATCTATACTATATAATACTTGCAATAAAATACAAAATGTGCTGATTAAAAATATACTTTTTCTGTCTATATGGGGTCTTTTTTCCCTTTGTTTACACTTGTCTAACATTATAGTAACATTACTCACATCTACCATCAGTTTTTTTCACAGTACAATATGTGGTATGCTAGTTTTGGTTTTGCTCTTGCTTATTCTGTATACTGTGAAGAGAGCACGATGTCCAGTCATAATTCCTTGTGAAGCTTTTACAGAGAAAAAGGAAGTATTTTTATGCCTCAGGCTGGCGATAACCATGGCTGTGAACAAGATATCTCAATAACGACTGGAGAGAATTTCATTAAATTTGGTCCACATAGATTGAAGAATTTACTGACTGGAATTTGGTGGTCAAAGTCACTGTGACGTCGCAAGACTAATTGTTGAACATAACTCAAGAATTCATAGCTAATTATGACAACATTTCATCGAAATGTCTGATAGGATAAAATGAAATTTTATATCCAAAAGGTTAAAGATCAACTTAACTGTGACATCATAATATTAGACTGGGTCATTCCGTGAAATCGGTACATTTTGCGTCCCAGAGAAATAATCTGTCATAAAATCACTATAATACCAAATACACACATAATTTAAAAACTTAACAGTAGCATGTCATCTATCATCAACACTGCCTCAAATTTAAGTAAATTAAATATTACTTTCCATAGTTAAATTTGCATTTATGTTGATAAGGCAGGGATTTTCGCCTGTCCCTCACTATGAAAGTTATTTTTTCGGGTGTTTTTAGTTGTAACTTGTTGTTGGAAAAATTATACAATTTTCACATTTGTATATTGTTCTAAAAGTAATCTCATTGTTAAGCAAGGTTTTCAGCATGAATACATGTCATCTTTATAAAATTTTAATCATTTTATCAGTGTCCCCTGATTTCATGTCAGCCCTGTTACTGACACAAAAAAACCTCTGTAAAATAAAGGCACATTCCAACAGTGACATCATTCACAGTACGTTACATCATTTACAGGAAGAGGATTTTCAACAGTTAAAACACAACTAAGTTTCTCTCTTCTATAATGTATAATTTTGTTGTTTTATGAGATTGTTGGGGTGGGGGACATCATACAGCGTCATTACTGTTACCAATTTGTAACATATTAATTAAAATAATAATTTGTATATCTTGATATTTACCATATCTACAAGTAATATTCTTTCAAACTGTATGACATGTGCTCTTGTGACCTTGGACATTAGCTAGCTAGGGGCAAATTAGCTCGAAATCGTCAATCCTGTTACTGTCAAACCTGTTACTTTTCCATAGTAACAGGAGTGACACTGATTAGGTTTCACTCTAGTCACACAGTTTAAAACGTTTATTTAGATAAATTGCTAACATTTTTAAAAGTTATCTTGTGTGTATCATTGAGCTGATGCCCATATTATGAAATGTGGGTGACATATGAGCATTTATTACAGTCTTAGTAACATTTGTTAGTATATGCATCTAACATTTTATTGAGGTTGCTTTCTTATTATAAAGATAATGTAATATTGTTGTTTTGATTAAATTGTTTATATGTATACTTCAATACACTTTTACAGATGCTATTAGTATGCGTGACCAAACTCTGAGCCAATCTAGTGCAGTTGATTGGACTAGTAGCCTACAGACATCATTGGAAAGTGGTGTATGGTCAGGTATGATGATGACATTTACCCAGGTATTGCAACAGATGACACTGACATCCAGGTCAAATGTATGCACAGTGGAGGTCCAAATTAATTCTATTGGCCTATTCATGATGATGTAATCTGGTACCTCTATGACGATGTGCTTCGCTTCATCCCAGCCCCACTACCAATCACTGGTCGCCATGTGGCGATCCAAAGCGATATATGGTTGGATCTTACAAAGTAAAATGAGAGATTTCTCCATTGAATGTGCATATCACATTCATAGATTTATTTGTGAAGTAGTTCTCCTGTTCTGTTTTCAACACTTTATCTCTGTTTCTTGTTAACATTAATTATAGTATGGTTACATTCTAAGTTTTGAATCTCATTTTCCTATTGTGCTACCTCCCTCAGTGATAGGAAAGTATTACTTTATAATATTATGTTAGTACAGTTGTTAGTCCTTTAAACTGTTACACAAAGGTTATACACCTGCCATCATTTCTCAGATTTTTATGCATTTACTTTTATCCTTGCCTTAGGGTAAAGTGTGTTTTCAGCTTTAATGTGAAGATGATACACTTTCATATGTGATGATTTGTATTGCTGTTCTGAGTGTTTCACTCATCTTCAATGAGGCATGTGACGTGTGATAAGTGTTAACGCTCTTGTGATGTTCATATGTCAGTCCTGTTACTGTCATTAATTTGATAAAAATGTAAAAATGATAATTAGAAGGTCCACCCAGGTATTACCATTCCAAATAAGACTGTACAATGTTTTGGAAACTACCTTTTATTCAATACTTCTCTCATAAAAATACATATACTGTATATCTTAATTAATATGTGGTCTCTTTTTAAAAATTTTATTTTCTTGGTCATCTGAATGATGAAATTGAAAGTTTAAAAATATATTCATAATCTGAAATAATCCCAGTGAAATGAGGGACTGAAATACTGTCCATACATGTGTAAACTGTTAAACAATTCTAATTCCAAATATTATATATAGTAACCATTTTGTCCGTAACAGGGTTGACAGATAAATTGTATCATGGAGTGGATAACATGTCATAAAATAAATAAAATAAATAGCCTGAGATGGCACCATATAATTTATTGTCACTTTAAGATGTCTTCTTTCCATAGATACTTTTAAAATTGTGATAAAAATAATTTTATATTTAAAATTCTGAAAGTTGAAAAGGTACCGATTTCATGGAATGACCCTTCTGCTAAAAGATTTTTTGGGCCATTATTCAATGCTATAATTCAGGAACAGAAGAGACTATGAACATATTTCACTATTGGTCGGATACTGAAGATGTGTGTGAAGCTTCCACTTTGCAGCAATAGTGATATCTGACACATTGTCTTCTGTCATGGCATAGGCATACATGGAAAATACACTAAATACCTTTTACTAAATTCCTTCAAAGTCTTTTCTACAAATGTTATATGAGTGGACAGACATGGATGTAAACTGCAACTTGGCTGTTTGGCGCAAGCATACAATACTGATACTGAGGCAGTATTTCTAGTTTCTATTTTAAAGGATGTTTGCTTATTTACTGTACAGTAGTAACTGTGTGGGTGGCTTTTATCTCCCTTGTTTTATACTTCCATTACCAGTATTTCTCCCATTTTACCTCCTTCCCTTCAAACTAATTACATGGACACAGAAAATCCCATGTGAGACTGAAATCAATTCTACCATCATTTACAAACAATCACAGCAGATGCACAAAGGTGAGTCTTCTATGGCTGGGGAGAGATTATTCCTTCAGAGAGGGATATTGAAGGGCCTGGTTGTTGTAATGCACAGTTTCCTTTTGCTTTGCTTAGATGCTCCATCTGTGTATTTGTGAATGTTGAACAACAGCATACAACTACTGCTGGCTACAGCACTGGATCATCTAAATCTTTGTATAGGATGAAATCTCAATTTTTTTATAATGTAGCTCAGTTTTTGAATAGAATCATTTGTCTCTTTGCAGTTTATAGTTGATAGACTGATCTGAAAGCTGAGGTACATGGCAGTGGGTTTGTTTTACCAGCATATTATTTTCTTACACAGATTTATGGTGGAAGTGAACTTCAGATTAGATATTTGTCAGATCTAATGTGCACAGAAAGTGATGTACTCCTTTCAGAGTTTTAGTGTTAGATACTATTTAGCAAGCCACTGAACCCTACATTTGATCAGTAGCCTGAAATATAAAACTGTGCCAACGCTGTCCAGGTGTGTTTATGTTTAGGCTTACTGTGGTAATAGAGTGAAGTCAATAAAAGAGACTGTGTGCATGCACAATGTGGAGTGCTGCTAATATGATATTTTATCAGTGTGTAGGTTTTATTCGTGGTGGGTCTGACTTATATTTAGGTAAGATATGTGCAGGAAGCACTGCATTATGCTGGGCCATAAAGGTAAATTAGGAAGGTCATTTGGTCGACTCTGAATATGCAAACTAAAGACTTGCACCTTAGCTGGAAAAATAAGAATACTTTTATGACAATGTTTCACCTATTATAACCTACATAAGAGTACACTTTGTAGTCCAGTTTATGATAAGTTAATAGTGTGCATTTCAACTCATAGCATTGATCGCATCTCCTTTACACTATTCACTGCATGCCCTGCTCAAGTTGTCTTTGAAAATATACCTACATTATTTTACTAAAGTGTATAAATTCACTTGCTTTCATCACACACCAAGTATAGTAAGCCCAGGTGTCAGATACAGAAGATAAACTCCCATCATGCAGAGGAATGTAGCTGATTATTTACGTATTAGATATTCCCTTTGCTGCTTTCCATTTGATCAGAAGAAGCTCTCTGGCTGGTTGGACCTGTAATGGTGGGAGCACATAAATGGGTTTAATAATAGAGCTTGGAGCCCTCAAAGCAGGTTCAGCCTGTGTGATTTCCTGCCTCTCACATGCACTCATTGCATTTTTATCAAATCCTCTCAACCCTTTTAGGCCCATTTCCATTCCCTCAAATTATCTCCATCCTTATCAATATACCAGTGGGTGTATTTTTACACAACAGTGCACTATAAATTAAGATAGAGAAGACATTTTCTGTAATTTAGCAGCTATGTTACAGTACAAAAGGGAATGCTATAAATACATTTAGCATCAAAGGAATGAGAAAGCTTGAAACAAAGTCTGGATCGCCAACAAAGAGCCAAACCAGGATAGCAGCCCACATTAGCCTTAGTACTGGCCCATAAATCACATACGTACATTAGGCAGAGCCCCCCTGCCTGATAGCTAGTTAGCCCAGACTAGAGACACTACTCCTGCTGGTCCTGGAGAGCAGAGTAGCCTATTGAACATCAGATGGCTCCTGGGGTTTGGAAAGAGCCACACTAAATCTCCCAGAGCAATTTGGCTTGGCAGAGCTGGCCTGTGTTAGCAGCGTAGCTAACCAGGTTAGCAGCCTGTAAACCCACAGTTGGAGGCCTCTCCCGCTGTTCGATTGGCTGAAATGGGTTACAGTGTCAGATGAAGAAGTAATTGCCTCTTCTATGGATAGTTTATGACCCTGTTTACCCTGTGAAGAATAGCTCCTTCACATACCCCTCTTTCTCTTGTAGGTGCTTTGTCAGGCTGATGGTTGATGTAGGTGTTCCTTCACTATTAGTGAACAAAAAGGATGTGTACCTTGAGGCCAAAGGAAACAATTTTAACTGTATTGTGTGGCATTGAGGGGGAATTGACTGCTTATTGTGCATTGTATACTCTCACAGAAAAGGCTTTTCCTGTCCATTGGCTAAATTGGGAAACCTCATTGTGGAAACATTCCCTAGATACACAGTACCCAATACAGCACTGTGTAAATTCTGAAATAACAACAGACAGGTTGTATTGTGTGACTTGGTTTTGTGTGGCTCATCAACCCCCTGCCAGATTTCTGCTCACTCTACACCAGGACCCCCAGTCTACTTTGGCAATCGCACCAAATCCTCTTTCTTCTTCTCTGTCTTCTGCTGGCAGACCTGATGCTTGTGAACACTGATGCCAGAAAAACAGTTTTCAATCCTCTTTGAGTCCAATTAAAGATTAACAGCAGTATGTCCACATAGCCAGGGAACCTTTGTTGCTGTAAATACCTTTTCAGCTTTTGCTTAGGGGATGTTCATTCAGTCTGGTCGAGAAAATGGTTGAATGAGCAGTCCACAAAGAACACACCATTATTATTGTTTGTCATCAGAAGCAGAAATGCTTAACAGAAAAGACAAGGACGTAATGAACTAGGCTATATTTATTCCAAGATCTGAATCAAATACTGTATTATGGTAAACAAGGACGATGGAGTAAGAATAGTGTACTTCTTTATCTGTGAGGACTTTTCCTCATTTTTTAGCCATGAATTTTTAGACGTGTTAGCATCACAATTCAAGGACAATGTTGGTTGGTCGTCAATCAGTTGGTCTAACACTGATATTCGCCACTTTTGTGATCCCCTTACCAAGCGATATCTGGAACCAACACGTTTACATTTTCGGTAAAATATCTCAACATTACCATGAAATGAAAGACAGTATAGGGGAAATAAAGGGATGGATTACCATGAAATTTGGTACAGATATCTTTGATCCCCGGAGGATAATTCCTACTGACTTTTCATCTAGCGCCACCAGTGGGTCAGTTTTTATTAATTGAGTGATATCCCAACATCTAATGGATGGAATGGCATTGAATCATAGACATTTTTGGGTCAAAGATAATGATTCTCTTACATTTCATCTAGCACCACCATTAAGTCAAAATTTTGCGAACGTGGCAAACATTCCTACAAAACATTAGCATGTCAGCATTGTCATTGTGAGCATGTTTCTATGCTTGTGTTAGCATTTAACTCAAAGCAAAACTGTCCCTCACAGTCGCAACAATGAATGTAGACTCTTAGTTTTGTTTATATGTTATCAGTATATGCGATCTGACTTAATCCATCCTAAATGACCGAATAGAATGAAGCAGTACAAGGTTGTCTGTGCTTCTAATTACTGAGGAGCATGATTATCAGTCTCCAGTATTTGCAATTATCCAGTCAATCAGGAAGAGAGTTAAGGAGAAAAACGTCTTCTTGTATTCACTTTCAGTATAACATTTTCTTAACAAGTGAAACCACTGGTACGAGATAAATTCATTTGATTATTCTCCCTATCTATACATAATTTGGATAAATGTTAAATTAATTTTTGTTGCAGATGAAAGAGAATGGCGTCACTTTTAATTAAAAATATGCATATTGTTGTTTTAACATGTGGAAAAACATTTGACAAAAGCGTGAAACTAGAAAATTCTTTAATTTCTATTTCAGGAAATAAGGATTTAATCATCTGATAGCACAGTGACCTTGTTTTTAAACCACAACAAAGAGGAGACACTTTGAGGCTGAATAATACTGATATTTGTAGATTAAGATTAATACGAATTTAAGATTAAAACCCCAATGTTAAATTGCATTTTAAGATTTATGTATTTTTGCAGAGCATTACATATTGCTCTTGATGCTGCCCTGGTGTAGACAGGAGGGAAGGACTTCACCCATTAGTGTGGTACGATCTCAGCTGTCACACAGGAGGCCATGCAGTGAAGGATGGATGTCAGGCTGATGAAAGAGGAATGTGATACCTGCACTGTCAGGAAGAGGAAGCTGGAGGGGTTGAAGCAGAAAGAGGCAGAATGTAGAGAAGGAATCGAGCTAGGGGAAAAAAGAGAAGACAGTGAAGGGGAAATAGAGGGAGAGACAGAAAGAGAAGATAGACTTTCAAAGACATCACAAAATGATGTGGCATCACTCAGTGCCCGTGAGACAAAATCATCACTTCTATCCTTCCTCACACACCTAGAATAGTGGCAGGATTTATCACGTGTTCCCTATTCTCAAGCAAGGTTCCTCCAACAGAGAGGAGATGAAAATGCTCAAATTAAAGTTTCGATTCTAACAAAAATATCCTGTCCAAACTCCTTCTTAAATGCTGCAGGACATCTGTCAGGGAGCCACGATGAAAATGTCAACTTTTTGGAAAACAACATTTTGAAACATTGTCTTCTTCTATATCTGAAGTGGGAACAGATGCACAGCAACATGGGTAACATCACGTTTATGCATCTGTATGTGTACTGTGTAGTCCTTTGTCTCAGATTTAAAGCAGCTCAGTTGGGGAATTTGCCTTTTTTTTAACAACTGACAGCAAGCTAGATGAAATCCTTTTGACACACACACTCTCACATCTCAGACCGGTGTTAGTATGACTACTAGATAGCGTCAGGTGTTGCAAGCAGAAACGGGCTCAGGTTCAGCCACAGAGACAGGTTTTATTGTCCACACAGCGGTTATGTAAAGAGCAATTAGTGGTGTTGCCTTGTTAAGTAAGTTGACAGATCCAGTCATGTGTCTTCTTGTCTTACATGTATCTGTACACAGCAAAAATTGTCCATCTTAACAAGAAATTTTATCCTTTGCCCACCATAAAATTTTATCTCCACAGAAAAACAACACAACAGTAAATATGTCATCCTTTATAAACGATGCCCTCCTTGTGTGGGCCAAGCAGTAAAGAACATGTCACATTGTGAGCTTTAACAATGGTTACCCTTCTTTGTCTGAGTATGTGACACTGATAACAAGCCGGTTGTAATGTCGGGCTTGGGCTGATAAGTGTGTACATGGTATTTTTCTATCTGGATCATTTCCCCTGAGTTTCTGTAAATGTAAAATATAATTTAGTACTGTTATGTCCCCATCAAGCCAAGTGGTGTACTTTTGAAAATGTTGGAAGAGAAACAGCAACATTTAATCAAAATCCAGGCAGGGTCATAATTAAAATAAAATTCTACTACTTACTATACTTCTTATGGAAAGTAAAATTCTAGAGGAAAACTTAAAAGTTAAAGGCACACTCCTGTGATTTAGATTTTCACTTCCAAATGTTGGGGGACGTCAAACATATTTTGGGAAGCTACCCTGACAATTGTCTGACAGTGGATCGTTATCAGTGTAATCTGGTTCACCTGGGCCTGCCAGACTATAAACACCAGCTGTCACTTTTTCTCTGCCTTCATTTAGCATCAGCCTGTTTTTGGTTTTGCACTTGTTCTACATGCCCTATTGTTTATTTATGTTAGCTTTAATGAATCACATTTGTTTTAAGAAAACTCTTGCATGGACTCCTGAGCCAGTTGAGTCAAATGAGTCTGGATCCTACACTCCCAATAATGAAAGTAGATAACATCATCTTTCCCTTTTCCAACCCTAACCATTGCCTGGTGTACCAACTCAGTCTTACAGTAGTTCGTCAAATAGTCACAAAATTGTACATGGACACGTATTTTCCATTTTTTTCATGACACTCAGACTAACAGAAGTACAATATTCAAATTAATGTATTAGAATTGGAAGTATATTTCGTGCCTGCACCATATTTAAGTGACAGACACGTATCTGTGCTGTCAATGTAAGATACAAATTTCTGTGTTTGGAGTTCACGTGTTGGGTGGATGGCTAGATAGGAGGCAAAAAGTTGACTTTCCAACTGCAAGTGTCATGTTTCAAACTGCAAGTTGGGACTTTTTTTTGTCATGGTGTTTATGTTGCCATCATGACGAAGGTTGCCTAACTTAAAGGAAGTAACGTTTGTAACTTTATCGTTTAAGTGATAGATTTAGCCGAAACCATGATCTTTTCCTAAACCAAGTGGTTTTTGTGCCTAAACCTAACAAGACCTTAACCACAGCGTTGTCACACCATAAAACACTTATTTTTTTAACAGTAATTTGTAATGATTTCCCAATCTTGACTGGCAGGAAAAAATGTAGTGCAGTCACAAAAGTTATGTCCAATCAAAATACATACATTTAAAGTGTCACGAAAAAAAATTGAAATTCCGTGTCCTTGTACACGTATCTATGGATTAAATTTCGCAACCATTTCATGAACTGCCATGAGACTGTTAGGTCAACACACATTTCAAACACTATACACTTAGATTGTAGCTCATAGAATTTTGTTTTAATTTTGTGATTTTCCCAAACTTGACAAAGCTCTTCCTAAACCACGGGCCACATTATACAATTGTTGTTGAAGCACTGCCTGTGACTTGTAAATTCACACTTTAAACACACACTAACATGATCATAAATACGTACACAAGACAACAAATGAAGCTACGTACACCATCCATATAACTGAGAAACATTTCTTTCTTCCACAGAGGTGAAAGTGCCTCATGTTGTAAAGAGTTAATGTGATATCACCTTAATTGAGGCAGATGCATTTTTAATGACCAGTCATAGCTCAAAGCAAGAGAGGCATCAAATTATGCTAAGTAAGTGAAAAATGCTAATGGCCCGTCTTGGCTCTGGGTTGCTACTGAAAGACGAAACTTTGCAGTTTTTTTAATTGTTCTTTCCCCTTGGTTAAATACTTTCACCTGCATTTGTTTTATTCCTGAAAAGCTGAAAGGATTAATCTGTAATTTAGAGAATGCTGGTGCAGTATCTCTGGTAATCCACCCAAACACATAAAAAGCTAAGAAATGTGAAATTTTCATACTTCTAAAAAACAGTTTGGTCTGCTTGCTGTTTAGCACATTTTTTCTTGACACAAAGGCTTTTATGAAATATTAACTGTATTTGGTTTAACGCTATACAATAATATTCACAATCACCAAACAAAACATCTGTTTTCCTCCACAGTTCAGCAGTGTTTATCTCCAAGCTTCAGTTCTGACTGGGATTTTAACTCTGTGGAGACACCTGGAGTGAACCAGACAGATATCAAAGAGTGTTCCAGGGACTAAGTGTGACACATATGTGGATGCAAAAAAAACAACCCAAAAATGCACATAGACACTTGACACATATAGACGGATTTCCTTTGCTGACATCTGTGAGTTGTAGAAGCCTCAAGGGAGTTACTGTAGCCTGCAGATTGTGCCACAGTTGGGTGCTAAAATGAACAGCATAGCAGATGTTTGGGTAGCTTTGTGCTACGCTCCTATACCCATCTCCACAAGCAGACTGTCACATGAGGATACATAATGTCGCCTATTTAATGACATCCCTGTAAAATGGTTGGATAAACATCTGTTTTGTTTATGACTACTTGTGAATGATGGGATGCATCTTGACAGTCATGTCAAGACCTACAGAAGACACCCAGCAGTGGTGTCTGCAAAGACAATATTATTTCTACACTCACAAAAGCTAATTTCAACTGGAACAAGCTGGAGAGTTGTTTATATTTTAAAAAGCTTTTCTTTTTTTATTTAAATCACATAATTAAAAAACATGATACATGCAGAGTGCTCTTATCCACTAAATGAAAATGTGGCAACTACTCTTAAGCAAATGTCTGATAGTTTAGAATATTTGTCCCAATTGTAGTAGGTGAAAGACCACTGTGTCCAAATAAGACCCCTCTTAAACCTGTATTCATTCGATTATGGACACGTGGGGGCAGTGCAACAAGGTGTAACTGAAACACTAACCTTATATTTTATTACATTGTTGAAGCAAACCTGTTTGCTATCTCTTAGCTAGCTAGCTCACCTATTGACACAAACAGCAGAGACAGTAGTATCCATCTGTGTTTCTGGCCGCCTGACAACAGCCTCATTTTAGCTCTGTTTTGGTTTCCACCAAGACATGGCTCTTTAGCTGCTAAATTCTTCACTATGTTCAGCTAGTTGTTTGCTTTGTCAGTGTGCTGGCAGGTAGCATACAATTGGTTCATCAAAGTTTTTTTCAGTAAAACAAGCTGCCTTCTCTGGCTGGAAACGGGGTTGATGGGGGGGAACCAAAACAAAAACTCTCCTTGGGGAACTGAAGAGTCTAGTTGGGTGCTAATTCTCAGTGGTTTCTCACTATTAGCAACATCTTTCACATTAAACACAATCAGTTAATCCATTGTTGATTTAAAAACAGTGATTAAAGGAGCTTTAACATTTTATAACTAATAAAACTTTGTGTTTCAACTGCAATCTTATAATTCTTTCAAATGGTGAACCACTCTCTTTTTGCCTAGAGTTCAAAAAGACTTGGGACTTTGCTGATGGTCCATTACTGTAAGGGAGGGTGGGGGGTGATGGAGAAGAATGATGTAGTAAAGAAAGGTTTCACAGGTTTGATGTGTATGAACACATTATGACATCACCACCAAATTATAAAGAACGTCGTTCGGACAATAGGATCCATGCCCTATCAATTCCTGGTAGAAGTGATTCCACAGCATTGCATTAGTCATTGACGGATGACATAGTGAAGCCCCTCTCTCTATTGTTACTGAACATTACATAAATTAGCTGAGTCTCTAAGCTGTGTTTCACTGTGAGAGCAGATTAGCTGGTAATAATATCTGTTTGATGGAATAAGCCCTTAATAAGCCTTAGTGATATACAGTTCTACTTTTTGATCGTTCTGTTCGGATAAAAGATCGTATGAAGCTTGAAGCTGTCATAGAGTGGGGGGTTCTTTACTTTTTTCTGGAATTTAGCTGTCACTCTGATCCAGACTGGAGTGAAGTATATGAGTAAGTAGGGATTTAATGTCTCAAGGACACTTCACAAGGACACAATGTGATTTTGAATTATTTTCTCTGTTTCTTGGAAAATTGTAATATTCAGTTCTTGAGTCATGCAACATCTATAAAATTGAATTATCCACTCTGTAAATATGTTTTGTCAACTAAAGTAAGTTGGCCTGTGATGTTCACTATGCACCGTCAATCTCAATTATGTGCTCAGATATACTTGGAAGGAAATCTCTATTTGTTTCTGATTTTCTTTCCTCCCAAACTGCTCATGGGTCAACTCACAAAAGCACATATTGTATGAATGTTTGACTTCATTCCATGATTGGGTTCAAATGATACCGAGTTTTTGTCTCAACTCTGCTGTCATTTTCAACTGTAAACTATCTAACATGAGCAAAATAAATCCTGAAAAACGAAAAAAGAAAAAGAAATACAATCTCCTGTCTCAAAAAAACATTAACCCCTTGCACAGTGAGGCCTTACCCATAGACCGCTGACTAGCTTTTGTCAGGTTTGATTTCTGAACCCATTTCTCACTTTCTTAAAATGTACAAGGGGCACTGTGTGGCTCAACAGACCTTGGACAGTGAGAAAAGAAAAAAACTATCAAATACACACTGTCAAAAGCTTACAACTTTTCACCATAACAAGACAAGCTAAACAAATGAAGGTTAATGAGCGGGGCTTGTCAACCTCGATGACCAGTTCACGGTTTCCTCTCTGTGCAAAGGTTAGAGGAGTGACAATTGTGGACAGAGGGCACGACCCCACTGTGTGCGGGAACGTCAGGATGAGGTTAAGGGTCAGAGGGCATTGGCTTTGGAGCAATAAGGTCAGACAGTGATACATTACTGTAGCCTCTTCAAGTCTTGATGGGACCAAAGTAAAGCTGGGAGATCTAATATTGTCTTGAGAGATACAGGTCATTGATATTTCATCAAAACAGGTGTTCCACAAGGTTTTCCTCTTTATTAAAGGTGCAGTGTGTGGAATTTAGTGGCATATAGCAGAACAGACTTGGCAGAAATAGAGTATAACATTCATACATATGTTTTCATTAGTGTTATAATCACCCAGAAATAGGAATTGTGTTAAATTAGAATGAGCCCTTTTATATCTACATAGGAAGTGGGTCCTCTTCTACAGAGGCCGCCATGTATCTACAGTTGCCCAGAATGGACAAAACAAACACTGGCTCTCGAGAGGGCCTATCACATTTTTCGTAGTCACTGTAGTGTCTCCTTTATTAGAAGCAATTATTTATTTATTGTTGTTTTCTGCACTTTTGAGGACTGCATCTCAATTTTGTTCTGCTTTGTACAATGACAATAAAGACATATTCTGTTCTATTCTATATTTTACATGCTTAAAGGGGGGAGGCTGTATTCAGTTGGCTGCAATCTGTAACCTCACCACTAGATTCCCCTAAATCTTACACACTCGTCCTTTAAGCTCTGTTTCACATTAATTGGACATCAAGTGTAAATCTTATTTATTTATCATACTTTTGGTTGCAGCATTTAGTTTAAGGTATTGCCCCTTTTTCAAATGTTGTCCTTTTAGCTATTGTTGCTGTTTGGAAAAAAGGATGCTATTAAACATAAAACACCTGCAGAATTTGTTTTTTATTCACTACTGACCACAGAATTGCTGTGTTGTTTGCTTTGTTACTTATCCAGAATGTAACATTGACATTAATTTGAACGAATTCTGGGATTGTTGCGCATTTGCAATCTTAAATCCATATTTGCATATTTTCAAAAAATAAATGGATGTCAATGTGGAAAAAAGCTTTTGACAGATGTTTGGGTTTTTTTCAAATTACTACTTTTAAGTTGTATCATAGCATTTTCTTCATGACTTAAAAAGATACCCTTCTGGTGTGAAGAGGATGCTGAAATACCAACGGAGCATGAGGATTATTTAGTGACCTTTGACCTTTTTAGAGTGACCCCAATCAAAGCTGAGTGTAACAATAATGAGTTATTATGGTTATTAGCATTTGTTAGAGGAAGAGAGGAGAGACACATGGCCACTGATTTCGTCAATAGTAGGAAGCGCAATGGTGAAAAAGCTTTGTTAAACACACAAAGTTATTATTTATCCCCACATTTCTGCTTAGCAAGCACAATCTGACACACTTCACAGACTGCTTTATCTTGCTGTTTATGCCTGACAAACTGTCACACATAATTTAGAGATTTTTGTTTGCAGATAAGGGAACAATCTGCCAAAGACGACATGCAGAGCTTCTCACTGAAAATATGACATGGCACATAGCTGATGGATCCCATTTGGCTGCTGGTAGGTACAAAGCTGTTATGGTACATCTGGAGCTTTTTGAAACAATTCTTAATTAGAGGTAGCATCTGGTCTAACCAGCCTGGACAAAAATAAACCATCAGGAAGCTATGACATCTTTTAAAAAGCTTTACTCACCAGACAGAATTTTGACAAATAAGCGTTTTGGTACAGAAATGTGCACTAGTGGTGAACACAAACTTTTAATGCAAAATACAGTCTAACCTTTCATTCGTTAATGAATGACATTTGAAACCTCTGCCTCAACTAAAGTTAGAAAGAATTGTTCAGAGGAGAATATTTTCATATGTACTGAAGAATAAAATTGTGACCTAAAGACCCTTAGACTGATGAAAGTACCGAGCTCTGGTCTGGTGTAGGAAGCCAGACTGACAAGCCTGCGTATGAGAACCAGTTTCTCAGACTACCAGGCATGCAATTATATCCACCGCGGGCCAATCAGACACACTGCACTGAAGCAAGAAAACCGCAATCAATCTCCACTGCTTGTAACATATTTTTCTCTGCCAGTGAAAAGATAATCAGCAGCTGAACAGAAGGGTCAACAGGTCCTCTCTACAAGGATGTAGTGAGACAAATAACACAAATCTCTATCAGCCTCAATAGCTCCGTTGCTGAATCCTCAAACAAGGTTACCTTCAAACCTGCAGACCCTTAACACAGCTTCTGGCTGTGGTATCGATCACTGTGGGTATGTGGGTGTGCGGGTGTGCGTGTGCACAAAAGTATCTGAACAGTTCTTGTATGTATGTATGTAAAGTGTGCATTGATTTGAATATAGATGATATTATACCATACACTAGTTAACTCTTAAATATATTTCACTGTTTTTGTCTTTAAAGTGCATGAAGATTAAGGCTTCTAAGTGCAGCTAAAATGTGCTGAAGGGAGTCATGTATATTTTTACATAATTACTACAATTAATAAATGTACAATATTTCTAACAAACTTTTAACATTTTGGTACAACAAAAAGCACTGCTTTTAAGATTTACTAGAAGGGAAAATATTGTAAAATTATTCAAGAGAATACATTAGAGCCACATGTTAAAAATCAGTTTTTTTTGGTTCTCTCATTATTTCATTCAGTGCCTTTTGAAGTACATGTGTGCACTGTACTTGTCTACATAATTTAATACTTTATGTCATTATACTAGTACAACCAGACATGCTTATTTGTCTCAGTGGGCTCTTAATGAGATATTACTTTTCAAAATGGGTTTTCTACTATAATATTTAATATAATGATTCACACCAAGATACTGTGGTTTAACATATTTTCTATATGTCTTGTACTGTTATGTCAATAACAACTTTTCAATGGTGTTTGAGTAGTTTACCTTCTTTTCAGATATCAAACAAGTAACTACTCATTGAATCGTACTGTGCTGATTAATTGATGATCTCATTACTGCGTACAAATTTACTTGTATTATTTAACATTTGTAATTATGACTTTAATTTGTAAGGCTATCTCATCCCTGTGGTGCATCTCTGCATGTATGCGACTGCTGTGCATGTGAATATCTGTGTGGGTTAGGGTTAGTGTGTGCAGATGTGTGGTTGTTAATGGAGGTTGTTTTATTCTGTCATTGTTTGTGAGATGGAGGTGAAACTAATTTCACATAATTGGAATCAGTAATTGAAATTTATGTTGCCACTTTAATTCCCTTCTACAACTTTTATTTGCCCAATTAAAGGAATAAATGGGTGCCTCCAAGTTTGAAAGTGAAAAACATAAAATTATATAAAGTCAAACAGAAAAACATGTTAAATAAAACAACAAATCCATTCATTACGCTCTTGTGTTTTTTTTTTCTTTTTTTATATTTGGTGAAAATTCAATATCTCATTTCTCATTCCCTGCTGTGCAGCCTTTGAAGCTTATATAAGTTTTATTGCAATTGCAAGGAACTCTAATAGCTGAACATTTTTAAAGAGTCTTCAATTCAGCTAATTAAAACATTGTCTGAATTTTTCCTAAAATAATGTTCCAACTGTTTATCATTGAAATATATCATCAGATAATTTTTCTTAAGGTAGAGAAAACTGAAAGTAAGAATATATACTTACTCCAATCTGTATTTTTGGGCGGACATAGTATATGTGTAGGTAGCGAACACAAACAATCACATATATTGCGACAAACATTGGATGTAGATGGGATGTGACTTTGGGTGACCTCTGTTCATTTGACCTCTTGTGACTTCCAGTTTATGACCTGTGACATCAGTGAAAAGATACATACGCTTCTGACCAGAGACATAAATCTATATTAGGCACTGTGTAGGGGATAATTGGACCAACTACATTATTTATTATGGATGGTTATGCTACATTTTACATTTGACAGTTACTATATGGCCAGGACAAATAGCTTTTGCATGTAGATGCATTATTAGTGTCAGGGGTTAAGGAACCTGAAAACCTATTTTCTTAATCAGCTTCTCATTATGGGGTCCTACATTGTCACAAGATTTTCTGCCAAAGTAAGAATAGTTTTGGTTGCTGTAGAGATTTCTGTTTTAGTTCTCGTTTTTCTCACTGCTATGAAGTGGGAGGGGCTTAGTTGTGATGTCAGATACTGCTATGTACACATCAGAGTTGAGCAACACTTAAGCCTAATGTGACCACAGTTATGGGGTTGTTTGTTTATATTGCTTTTTTATTCGAGAATATTTCCTGTTGAAGAGACTTACTGATTTGAAAGTTGTCAGTGGTCTTTCTAAATCTCTTTATCTCATTTTCCATGTTATAACTACTCTTACACGTTATTGATTTCCCCTAAAAAAAAAAAAAAAAAAAAAATAGTTCTTCCTAACCTCCAGTGATGCACATTTGTACTCAAGAACACTTATGGGTGTGGCTTGAAGCTTTCAACCAATGAGAGCACTGAAAAACAGTTTACTAACCAGGAGTTAAGCTACTCATTAGTGATAGAGCAATAAAAAGCATGTACACCAAGCCATCATGAGGCACATACATTACAATCACTCCAACACCAGATTTTCAAGACAAATTGCTGGCACAAAGCCCCTATTGGCAGCTAAAGTTTGTGCAACTCTGTTGGCATGGTGTCATCTGGAGCCTTGTTTATACTATTGTCCACACAGTCTGGAGCAGGATAACTGTCATAGATTGGAAGCAGGGGAGCATGACAGGCACAGATAGACATGGAGACACAGCATATACTCTAGTAGATACTGACAGAGCTACTCATTTGTCTCACTGAGAGTAGGACAAGCCAACCCTGTCCTTTTGATCAATGGTTTTTGATCACTCATATATCTTCTCTCCTTATGTATCTCTCTTTCTCTCTCAATTCATACAACATGCTTTTTACTTGTCAAGCCTTTACAAGAAAAAACTATAAGCCATAAATGCACTACCCACTGACATTTTAGCATTTATACCAGCTATTATGTTAACTATAGTAATCAGTATGGGCGAAAGTTGTAAAATACAGTGTACGAAATACCCTGTGACAACTGGGGGGTCCTGATGCAGTGGGCGGTACTTCCAAAATAGAAAAAAGGCATACAGCTAACAAGAACGGTCACAGTTGCGTCTTTTATCTGTCTATTTATGTATTTATTTGTTCAGTGGTTGAGTTCAGTTTAAGGAAATTTTAAACTAGCATGTAAACTAATTAAAACTAACTTGGTTCAGCTGGCTGTACTGATTTTTCCAGGTACCAATGAAGCTGAAAAGCGATGTGTGCTAGTTTACAAATTTAGCAGCATTTCCCGCTGAACGGCAGCATGTGCGGTTTGACAGCACAACCCAGTGGACGCTGTGTAATTGACACTCTAATTGCCATAAATGGTTTGGTTATAATATATATATTTCAGGTATTATTTCAAAAACAAAGATTTTGAAAGTTATATGAAAATAAACCATGCCGTGCAGATAAATAGACAAAAAATCTGGCAAGTTTTTGAGACCTACCTAAAATTTTGTTCTGAGATTAAAATTTTGTTTTGAGATTTACAGGCAGTCTCAGCTGTCAATCAGTGAGTCCCAGAACACCTAGCGCCCCATATTTTGTACACTGAAAGTACATTTTATAACCTTCTAAATCTAGATTTTAAGTGGCCAAGCCATTTGCTAAATAAGTCTTTTGTTCAAGCATTGGTACCACTCAACAGAATATAGCAGGATGTGATAACAGAGTGTTGCAAAGAGGACAGGCCATGATTACCTTTTGAGAAATTTAATTATATCCATATGATTAGAGCTATTAGATATTTCATTTCATTCATTATTCATTTCTTTCCAAGGCAACTTACAGTTAGAAAGCAGTTGAGTGTTTTTCAGAAGCATGTGTCTTTTAACAAATAGACATTACATGAGGTCTTGAGCTCAGACAACACTGTGTTTGAACTGTGGACTGAGAATGTATTAGACCTGGGTCATTTCTGCATATTGTAGCCCTTATTTTACCACATGTTTTGATGTTGTATTCATATTGGTTGTTATGTGTCTTTCTGAGATTAACAGGTCTGCTAGTTGCTTGTTAACATGTACACCTGACAAAATTACATTTGCTTCCTTACTTTCTTTGTTGTTAAAATGTTTGAATAGGATAATTGGCTGCTAAGACCAAGCACCATTAAAATTCTAAGAGGATACAAAAAAAACATGAAAAAACGTATAATGTTTGTTAAATGGGTGTGTATTAGGATGTAGAAACAAACCAAAACAATGAGGTGAATAATGGAAAGGTGCGAACTGCATAATCGGGTGATAATTATCTGTGGGTTTCTCACAATGAAAAACACTTTTCACATACACATTGCTATTTAATCAACTGTTAGTATGAAAATAGTGATAATATTAGCTTTAAGTTCAGTTAGTCTAGCTTACTTTACCACTTGTAATATTTGTCACAGATATATCCAAAACTATCAATTTTCTTTCTTTCCTGCCCTCTTTTCTTCTAAGGTATGGCTGTGAAGAGATTTGTGATGCAACTCCTTCTTTATGAATATGTCATGTCTTTGGCAGGTTACTGCACATTAAAATTGTTGTGATCTGATTATAGCTCTGGTCCTCAGGCCACAGTCCTGATGAAATAATATTTCATCCAAATTAAATACATTACAGGTGTTTCTATTACTTATGTTATTGTGACACATGCTATCACTTCTTTCAGTTAATTTTCATGGTGTCCACTCCTTCTGTCTATGTTTTATGACATTTAATATTTTCCTGGGAATGGCAAGAGTAAGAACTGATGGATGAATGGATGGATGGATGGTGAGACTGATACCAGGAAAATGAGAAGCAGTGATGAAAAAGTAATGGCAGGGGAAGAAAAGAGACATGACCATAGAAGTGCCCTGTTAAATGCACCTAATATTCTGCCATTAAGACCCGTTACATCAAGCTGTGGTTACGTTTGGCACCACTGGAAGTTGAGACCTTTAATAGGGCTCTTCATATTTTTATCCCACATACTCTAAATGCTTTGAGTGGTCTTGGTTTCCACAGCAGCACTTGAAAATACTCATGGATTCTGCAATCCCAGACCAAGTTGAAATTATCATAAAACTCTAACATAGCCTCTCGGGTCACGTAATGACACAAGTAACACAGACACTCAGAAATGTGGCTGGAACAAGTTTCAAACTTTTAAGGTGCTGCAAACCTTGTTATTCAATTTTATAAATGCTTGCATCATATTGCTCACACGTGTATTGCTATATTTTCTCTCTTATCTGAGTTAAACCACATGTAGAGATTACAGGAATCAAAATCAACCAAAAAGCAATTTCTCCCTGTAGTAATGTGTGGAAATATTCTGGAGCGAAAAATGGGGAGATGAGTCAGACCTAGTTCAAACACTCCTTGTCCAATATCTAATATGTTTGAATGTGTTAACAGCACACGACTTGTGTTCCTGTACTTGACTGAAATGTACCCAAAACATAATAGGGGGAAAAATTATTGCATTGCATCACCGTTGCTACAACTCAGTTGACTTGTATGAAATGGAAAACACAGCAATAAATCTTAGGGTGATGACTGATGAGAGGTTTAAGTCTGCAGAGAGCTGTGGAGTCAGTCATGTGACCACAAGGGTATTTACCATTTTGTTTGGCAGATTTACCCAAGATGCCTATACTGCATGAATATATCTCTGGGCTAAACTTTTTGGAGCAACTCTTTTAAAAACCTGGTGAAATTGTTTTCACAGAACTTAGAAGAGGAAGAAAGAAAGCTAAAAAAAAGAAAAAAAGGTTGAGTTGTGCCTTTTGAACTCTGACACTTAACTGACCTTGTGGCATCGTGGATCCACTGCACAAGCTTTCCCCTCATGAGATTAAGCCTCTTAACCATTTTGATCTTTTTGACCGAATAGGACCCCCACTGGGACACAATGTGACCCTAACACACCCTAATGCTTCTCTCTGATGAATTGACCACTAAAGGTCAACAAAGAAGAAAGTGCCTCTTCATGACAAGAGGGGTGCCGATATAACCGGAAAACTCTAGAAACATTTACCCAAACACATGATCTGATACCTCCTCACCTATATAACAATTTTCCATTCAGTAGCACTATGTATTTCTCTTTGTTAATGGTAAATTAAGAAACAAACAATAGTCTATAGTTTACTGATAGGACAACAGTGCATGCAATTGGTCCAATGGTCAATTCTTAGGAATGCACCCTATTGTAGTATAAAAGAAAGCCTGCTGTTCTTCTAGAGTATTTGTAATTCAATAGAGTATTAAACAGTGACAGCCCTAAACCTGAGTTATGTTGATTGAATGAAATTAGTACGTAGACATCAACAACATGCAGATTCGCAGTATTCAATTGAAGCTCAGTCAACAGATTCAATACGCCTTATTCAAATTATTGTGAATGCCCCCAAAAACATACTCTAGGTAAGGTGACTAAAGAGTGAGCACTAGTAAGAACTGAAAAAAAAGTTTAAGTAATGTTGCCTTTTTAAAGGTTGCAAAAAGTCTTCTTTCGGCTACTTTTTCTTCTTAGCCCCGATCAGTCAAGTACAACCAAACTGAAAAACCGTATTCTTTTTGTGTCTGCCATCAATAAATGACATACAATCCAAGCACACATGACATTGGCCCTTTGTCATGTTTGTGATGGGAGGAGAATTCCCAGGTCAAATCAAACCAAAATGATTTGGCTTTTTGTGGACATAGCAGAAGAAGAAAAAGTAATGGTACATCCATGTGTGTGCTGATCTTCACACACACACACAGGTACACACATCATAATAGTATGGCTCCACCTTATGAGGCTATTTCAGTGACAGATCTGTGCTTAGCACTCCTCTGTCATCAGCTCTGTCATATTGCATGGTTGCTATGACAACCATGGCATGATGTCAAGTCAAGAGAGTGAGGTAAAAAATAAGGTCTTAGTGCCCGGCGTCCGACTATTTTTAAAGACTCATTGATTAAAACATATGGAAAATGCTGTACGTTCAAGTGAGACGTGTTAATTCATGAATATGCATCAAGTCCATTCATATCTGACAGGGTCTTTAACAAGCAGTTAGATGCTGTAAAATGCTTTTGACAGCATTATGACTTTCACCATTGGTATGTATCAATAAAAACCTACGCTGTGACCTTCTGTGCTTTTCCCCCCGTCCGAGGTGGCTGTAAAAAATGGCTTGATATTGGATCATAAACAACTGACAAGCTGCTGCTGGATTAGAGAAACAAAGGATTTTATAAGGCAAAGACAAAGACAGAGCTTTAAACATCCAGTGTGTCTATGTTCTTGTAGCTCTGTCCTTGAGAGAATAAGACTTATAGATTTTAGAGGTGAATAAACTTATTTTGACTGAACCCTCCCTTCTTATAAGAGCTAGTTTAAAGACATTTTCAAGTCTATATTTTCTCTGGTTGGTTTCACACTAGGAAAAAAGTCCTGAAAATGGTCCTCTGGCCAAAAACGCTCTTCATTATGCCATTCCAAGTTGGGCCTGAACTCATTGTTCAGCTACTTGCTAGCAACAGTGGATTTCGTTCATCCAAGTACACCTAGCTACAGGAGCTATTTAGCTCAAGTTTGCAGACACCGGCTGTTATTTGGGTCAGACTGAGGTTGGATCATGTTCCCACAGAAGACTGGCCTAAACGAATTGCACCAAAGGGGGAAAAGAACTGGAGTCCGATTCAGCTAAACAAAACTGTGCAGGTCTGAAAATGCCATAAGTTCACGTTTGGGTTCATATTTGAGTTTTATATTACAACTGTGTTTAAAGTAGGATGGTGAAAGTTTGGGGTCAATAGAAAATATGTGTGTTTGTGTGTTGCAATACCAGGTCCTTGTGACAGAGGGGTCCTCTACAATCCTCATTAGCATTGTAAAGACTGAGGCCATCTGAACCTTACTTCCCTTTGACCTCTGGGGTCATCATGGTGCTGGTGTCAGAGCTTTGTGTGTACCAAATGGTCTGTGTTCAGGCTGGTTTGAACCATGTAGCATCAGTCTATAATGTATGAAATTACCTATATGTCAATACTAAACAGATGGTTAGCAATGTTACTTTAAAAGCACAGACCTTTCCTCTTTGTAATTTTGCTTGAATTTAAATTTTACATTTTATGAAATTGTACTTCATACTGTATGAAATATGGAAAGTGCATCCTCAAATATAACATTTCACCTCTGACAAAATTATCACAGATGTGCAAGTAATACTTTGTTGGTATTTCATGTAGGTAATTTTTAGCTTTCAAGATCTAAGTGGTTTGTTGTTGCAAATAAATCCAGTATATTGCAGAATGAAATGAAACCATTTAATTGGACTACAATGGGTCATCTTCTCCTTGTAAAGCCATTTTTTTACTTTGTTGTACAGCCATCGAGGGGACAGTAAATTTTTTATTGGTCACTTTGGGACCAGCAGCGTGCTGAAGGTGCTGAAGGCATTCTGATGGAAAAAACCCATTCTATCTCAAAATATCTGGCAATTTTGTGAGCATTAAAAAACAAGCACACCAACAGAGAACATTTGTACACCCAAGCACCCTGTAGCTTTACAGCAGATGCAATCAAATAAAATGCACTAAGGGACAGATTGGTCAACAGATCGGTCTGATGCTGGGCTGTTTAGATATGTTTATCTGGTAATATTTTATGGAGCAACAACTAACAATTTGAGCTATTTGTAATTTTAGGTCTTCTTGGCAACAATGAATTGACCATGCAAGGCTACAAGATAAGTGTTTAAGACTATCAATACACACAGGATTAGAGGCTTGCTACATGTTGTGATTACATACTGCAGAGCTCTAATGTCCACTTATTTATTGCGCTAAGGTGATGTTTCGAGCGCCACTGCTCTTCTTAAATATAGACATGATACCGTCACATGACACAATGTGAAAAAAGTGTCTAAAGTAACATAGGAATAGCATGGATTGTTTGCGTTGTCTCCTTGCATATTTTAGGATCAAATTCGGGTTCAAACATAGATTTGAGAATTTTATATTTTTAGTTTTAAAAAATGGGAGAAAGAAGCAAAAACTGACTACTATTGTTCTTTTATGTAGCTGGCAGAAGTCTGGCAAGGGGCACACTCTGGGAGCTAACCAGGCAAAACAGAGTTTGCTCTTCAGTGCTGGGAGTGGGTGGGGGGGATTAAAGAGACAGACATTTTTAGACAGAGGCTGAAGTCTGAGGGTCCACATTAAGGACCAGTATAAGATAAATAAAAACTTTGAACTGTAAATCATACAAAGATATACCAGTACAACCCCAGAATATAACTTTAGACCTGGCAATGTGCATGACATGTCCTCTTTCAGGCTCCATAATTATATATGGTTGCAAGATTATAATCTAATTTTATAATTAATATAATCAAAATGCATACAGAAAAATAACGAAACTGTCACACCAAACACATGCACATCATTTAAGTCCCAAAGTGATTAAATAACACAAGACATGACTGAAGGACATGTTTAAATGGACATTTATGTCTGTGTAATAGAAATCCCTCGCTGACTTGAATATAGATTTGCCCAACATCAGAGCTCTCTCTGTTCCTTGGTATTTACTAAATTACTGTATGTTCAACAATCTGCACTTTATTGAGCATATTGATTGTAGGGCCAACCGCTGCCAGTTAGCCAGCCACACCCTTGGCCACAGAGGGCCCTGAATCAATAATATGTGTTTATTCACTACATGGGCTCTGGCCTCTGTTGTTATGGACACAATGTCATGCACACAAGGCATTAAAATGTAAACTCAATGCGGCTCCTCCTGCCATCTAAAGGAGTTGATAATAACAAAACACGCGTGAATGAATGCCAACATTTTCTTCATTCTCCTGTTACAGGATCAGAAATGTTATGCTTCTGTTTTTTCAGCAAATGAAGTTTTTACAAAGCCAGCCATGATCAGAGGTATAGCTGATAGAAAATGATAAATTCAAGAAGTGAATGTGAAAAGGCTGCTTTTAAGGGGAATGAAGAGTTATATTCTCTTGTGAAGGATGCATCTCAGGGTTTTCAATACAAGTTATTTTTTGTGATGTGAAGTTTTATTTCCCCCCTTCCGTCTTTAAACATGTGTCTTATCCCTTTTTTCAATAAAAACGTTTTCTTCCAGATGGAACCTTTGTGTCATCTGCCTTTCTTCTCTGACTACACTTCAAGTTGGCTGACTGATGTAAGTAAGACCATAATATACAGACATAAGGAGGATTAGAAAGACAATGGACACTTCCTTATCTTCCGGACAGGCAGTAGTGTGTCCTGCAGTCAGGATTAGACAGGAAGGGGGTACCAGCAGCTGGAACCAGGAAGTGAGACGGCACACGACATTGCGAGACCCACTTCGAGCTCAGTGGCGTTTGACTAAGCTTGTGTCGTCTGACCGAACACGCTCTGTCTCTTATACTGCTTTATCACCGTGTGTGGGGGGCCAGATTAAGGCCACGTTAATTCACAACAGGGAAGCCCTTTTAAACCCAGCCGGTGCATTGAAGGGTTATGCTCTGTCAAGGGAGGATGTGCATGTGAAAAAAGGGAAAGCAGATGTGTGGGAGGCAGAAAGGTCTAGGATCTAGTCCCTGAAGTCTTACAAAATATTAAGAAGCATTATGGTAGACAGATTATATTGGGTTTTTTATTCAGTTTTTAGTTTTTTTGCATAACTGGCAACTGTGCATAATTCATAAATGCTTAATTGACAAAATTACAGCACTCACATATTTGATCCCATATAAATTAGTTGTGTTTCTGTTTTGTTTTTTGTAGGGGTTTGTTGTGGTCAACACTCAGGGGTGAATTGACAAAGAATGGATTGCAGCCGCTGATACCACCTTGAATTGCACTTCATTTGACACCGCTATCTGCACTGTCTCAAGATCCGATTCACAACAGATTTTTTACTAATCAGGTACAATCACACCCATAACATTTTGCAACTGAGTGCAATTTGACCTAATTTTGCATGTGATTGAGTGCGCAGAGCGGTTTCCAGTGTTTCAGCCTTTCAGCACACACGCAAACCAACTTTCATGTATTTTGCTTCTTTTACTTCTTTAGTACTTTGCATCTATAACAATCCACCGAAATGTTAAAATACAGCTATTCATATGATTGTGTGAATCTTGCAATAATGTTCAGGTCTGACTGAATATATCTGGTATTTCACAGAAACATCAGTACTGATGTTCTGTTTGTTGCCCACAGCTGGCTGTGTGTCACAGAATCACATAGCAGCTAAAGCAATAAGGGGTTATGTGTATTTAAACACATGGCACAGCAGCAGTAACTTCATTAAGACTGGATTGGTTAAGTTATGATGGTAATCAATGTTCGGTGTTCTGCTACACATCTACACAGGTCAACTGTTACACACAGATTCAGGTTCACACAGTGGGATTGTTTGTAATAAAGGAGCCCCTACGGATGAGTCCTGAGCTCCAGGACATTTTTATTTTTAAGTGGCTGAAAGTCCAAGATAAGCCTGCCACCCCATACCCACTTGATCCCCCCTAGTCGCTGAGGGAAGATTTCATTCTTGATATCATTCAATATCAATTCAATATCATTCAATGCCTCACAAGCTTGAAGATTTGACAGAGCGAGCAAGAGAGAGAACTCTCTGAGGACACTAATAATTTCACTCTAACTACATGTGGCTATTAACACTGGTCTTTGTGAATTGGACTGTTTTTGCAATTAGGCTCATTTGCATAGAAAGAAGCCAATTTTGTGCCAATGTGTGCATATTACCTCATTTAAATATGTGAAAATAGCAAAGGAGCACCAAGACGCTATGTGCTTGGCAGCACAGTTTGCAGTGCATTTGCATTTCACTCTCCACGGGTGCTTTATGAATTACAGTTTCTTTTTGTTTCACATGCACAGGTTTTGCAGCTGAAAAAGCCATACAATCCTTTGGTGAATCCCCCTTTTGTTTTTTGAGTATTTTATTTATAGTAAACCTCAGTGCAAGAGAACAGTGTATTTGTCCAATATAAAATGCATAAAGAGTCCTTTCAGGCCCCGACACTGATACAAGGCAAACCTTACAGGTAAGCAAAAAGAAAAAGAACATGAAAAGAGAGAAAAGGGTTTTATGCATGGGTCAGGGGGAACCAAGTTGCAGATCAATCCTACACAGATCATCACAGTGAGCTATGGAAGGCTATGAAGAAATAATACACCTAACTACGAATTGCACAGTTTAACAAGTTCTGTACTGGTTTATTAAGTCCTGACATCTTATTAATTGGTTTATTTCCACCTATTTCAAATGCAAATTTCTCGGTATGCCGGTATTTCCTGTTGAAGCAAATACTAGCACCTTTATACTAAGTGGAGTGATTTGTTATATTTTATTATGTTTTTTTGAGAGAAAAAACGGTGGCAGGGAATACATAATAAATACTTCAGTGTTAAAAATAGTGAATAATACAATATTGAATGCATGATTAAATGACTGAAATTATTGTATATATTTTTGCAATGATGTGTGGTTGTTTTGTTTTAGTTTTTTTTACACTATTTCTGAAACACTGAGCATCCCAGTGATACACTATCTGCATGCCCCACCAAGCATGGCCCCAGTTGTTGTCCATAAAGCCGAGGGATGATGTGTCCTTGTGCTTCTTGGTCTGCCTTTGAAGTCTTAGGTTCAGTCTGTGTGTGTGTGTGTGTGTGTGTGTGTGTGTGTGTGTGTGTGTGTGTGTGTGTGTGTGTGTGCGTGTGTGTGTGTGTGTCTGTGTGCGTGTGTGTGTGTGTGTGGATGAGACTGGCCTTCTGCCCCCCCGTAATCCTGTTAAGCACCTGGACAATGGAGGAACAGCTGGCTTGGCCTTCCTGCACTCAGCAGTGTGGAGTGGAGGAGAGGATGATGTGCACGGCATTCAGATAGAGAGACGGCAATAGAAAAAGAAGGACAAATCTCGGTATCTATTGATCTACTTCTCTATCTATTTTCCTTCTATTTTTATCTGTCTGTGTAGTTTATCCATCTTCTCCCCTCCCTCCCTTGGGTGTCACCAATGGTGCTGTCTTGGACCCGATGCTGCATCCATCCTCATGGTTCAATATTGGCACAGTTGTTGTGGAAAGTTTAAGAGGCCCACTTGTGCCATTAGTCCTGCAGCAGGGCCTGGGAGCAGCAGGGGGAGACTTCTCTAATCAGTTTTATTGGAGCTGTGCTATTGGGTTAACACAACAAGACCAGGCCCAGAGCCCAGCAGCACTCCACTGTATGTGTGTGTGCACAAACAGGGGGTATCTGTGTATGTTTAAACCC
Organism: Scomber scombrus; assembly: GCF_963691925.1. Lineage (NCBI taxonomy): Eukaryota > Metazoa > Chordata > Actinopteri > Scombriformes > Scombridae > Scomber > Scomber scombrus. Next base: position 11,060,826 of record NC_084991.1, read on the forward strand.
TGAGGCTATAAGCACAGATTGTAATGTCCCACTACCTTTCTGTCTCTTTATGCACACACACACACACACACACACACACACACACACACACACACACACACACACACACACACACACACACACACACACACACACACACACACACACACACACACACACATACACACACACTGTGGCCAGGGTGAAACCTCAGACTCAGCTGTGTGGCAGATGAGCTCTAGTTTGTTCAGATGCTGGAATCAGATAACTCCATGGGATGGCAACTCTCTGACATATTTTAGTTGGTTTGGATGATAACCATACTATTAGTATTAATGAGCAAAAGGTAACAAGACTAAGGCTGCATTCAGACTGAAATTAGCCCTGCCTTAACACAATGCTAGGGGCTAAGTTGGTGGTTTAAGGGAAAGTCACAATTGAAGGTTTGTGACCATAAGCCAAAGTTCTATACAAATTTTGACCTGACCATGGCACTCAATTAAAACAAATCCTGAGGGAGACATAATTGGACCACATTTCAAGACAATCAATCCAATAGTTGTGAAGACATTTCACTCAAAACTTTCCAAGTCAAGGGATTACAAAAGTCATTAGGATACTTTGCCAGGGAAACAATAATGTCAGTGTAAAAGAATTGTAGCAATCCATCAAGTAGATGTTGATGTATTTCACTGGAGATGTAAAATAATTTGTTCTTCTGGTGGCAGTGAGTGAAATGTCTTTCAGTGGAAAGCTCCTCCATGCTTTGTAGGCTGATTTGGTGCCAGTGTTGTGTATTCAACCTGCTCAATAATCAAAGTAAAGCTGCTGATGGAAATCTGAACCTGTTTTCCAGTGCCTGAGGACAACTCCACTCTTATGGGGTACTTGACCCAGCACGGCCAACGTGGTGTGAGGTCAGCTGGTCAGACGCCAGTTTGGCTGCTAGCTCATCGAGTAAAGAGGCTGTCATGGTCTCATATTACCCCCTGGTCATTCTGTACTGAGGTGGTAAGTTGAATAGTGAGCTTAACCAAGGAGGGGCTAACACAGCCTCTGGGTGTCTGGGCACAATGTTTCAGATCCTGAAATGTGTCCATATGCTTTCCTTTATAGCCTTGTTCAATGGAGCAATGAAAACAAAAGTGTTAGTGGCTGATTCAACAGTGATTTGACTTGTTTTAATGGGTGCTAAGCTCTGAATGGCTTCATTATCACACATGTTGTTTGTGTATATGTGTGTGTGTGTGTGTGTGTCAAACTCACTTGCTGCCTGGCTGCTCAAAGGCGAAATAACTAAGATTGTATATTAAAACACACTGTTTCTACAATAACTCACTAATGAATGATTTTTTCCCCAACTGGCAGTCAGCAAATTATGAACAAAGGTCCCTCTGTGTTTTGTTGAATGGATCCCAGTTTAGTGTTTTTGTCTTTTTCTTACTTTTATGGCCTGACCGCCTTTTGTTTCTCTTATAATTTTGCTCGTAATTTGATAATTAAATGATCTCTTTTTACAGAGTCAGTCATTTTGCTTCAACATTCGGGATCAGGAGACAATGAGTGGTTGAGAGATAGTCATTATGAGGACTGGATCTGAACGTTGGCCTCCTGCAAAGTAATTAGACAGTAATGAATAGTTACAATGTAACTGCTAGAACAAAAAAACAAAAAGGACATTGCTTTTCAATTATCATCACGTACCATCATTTCCCCTCGGCCTTTAGCTTTGCACTGTAAGTAGCACTCTAATCGCGTTTTTACCTAGATGAATGGTTCAGAGTGTTAAATAATGTATGGGTTATGGCTATTGAGAGCTGTGTGTGGGTCGCCCTCAGGCTCTTCTCATGCCATTGGCTTTGAGACACCCAGCTGTCTATGATAGCAGAAATGCTTCTTTGTATTGATCTCTCTATACATGGCATGACACATAAAACTCATATTACATGCAAAATATCAGTAAACATCCACAGGTGGTTAATACATGATTCAATCTTTTTGCCAAAAACAAAGAACAATACAACAGCATAAATCACAGATTGGTACCTGATTGTCAGGACTGACATCAGTCCCTATCAGTGTGTTTCTTTTTCAACTTTTTCAACTGGTGTAACAAATGCACAGAAAACATCACAGCTTTCTTTGTGACTTCTCTGCTGCTTTTTGAACATCATAACTGTCATCTTAAAGACTCATAAATGACATTGGATAAAGGACACTCACAGATCATCATAAAACCAAAATGTATGAGCTCTGGAGGTGTTTTTAGTCTGCCTGCTGTAACATTAAAGACACACCCCTCTGTCGTGTCTACATTGATGTGCTTCAAAGCAACTTTGTAGGAGAAACAGAGAAAAGTTTCACCTATAACTTATTTAACAGTTTGTTGGTATTCTGCAATGCAGGCTTCTGAGCACAGACCGAATGCGTGATCATTGTTCCTGATTAGATCAGCTCTGACGCAGTGCTCTGTCTGTCGTCAAGGATACTGTAGCCTTTGAACATCTCGGTGAAGAATTCATGCAATTGTGATTACCAGCTTTACCTGAGAACTTGTTGCTTTTGGAAAGTTTCTTACACTCAGATATAGATACAGCACTGAAATGGTTCAAAGCTCACCTAACTAGTTTCTATTTGCAGAGAGAAACGTGCGAAATGGCCCATTTTCTTTCAATCAGAGCCATATAGGACATTATGCAAATGTTGCGTTTCAGGGTTCCTTTGAAGTGCAACACTTTTTCCCTGCAGTGAGCTATTTTTGGTTAACCTTTGACTGACTTGCAGATCACACTGACGGACATTACCATAAAATATAAATGTCCAGTACAGCTGTTTGAACCCACCTCAGCCTTCCTTATACCAAAAGTTAAGTAGTAGTCTAAGAACATGCAATCTTGCAAGTATGATACCACACTGCTGCCTTATTGGCAGTCCAGTTCTTGAACATCAAAGACAATGAAGAACACTTTGTGCAAATCTGTGATATTCCTCATACGGTTACAGATCTGTACGGTTCAAATCCCACGTCTCTTAAAGTTATACGAGACTCTTCAATTTTATATGAGAACATGAGCCACACATCTGTCCGGTGTCGGTGTACAGTGCACAGGGACAATAGAAGAAAATGATGAAATGGAAGAGGAGAGATGATGGAAAGCGGGTGATATGAACAATAAAAAGCATGGTGATAGGCCATAAATGACCACAATGATGATGTCACTTTCTGCAGAAATGCCATGCATTTTGGATTTACTTCCATCTCAGTGAAAAGTGGAGGAATAAAATGGAAAATTGTAGGTTTTCAATAACTGTGTATCTGGTGTGTGGTTGTGTTTGTGTGTGTTTGTATGTGTGTTCATGTCCATGTCATTAACATGTCCACCTTGCTAAAAGTATTGTAATCTAATACAACAGTCCTGCAGTAAATTCTCACTTCATGAAGGTTATAATGTTCAGTTTTTGTTGAAACAGAGAGGCAATAAATCAACTGTATGGTCATTTTGGAGTCTGTTTGAAGCTGTGTTGTTCTCATCACTGACATTGTGCTTGGGTTCAATTTGGAAAGGCTGAACAGAAGACATGTTTATCTCGATGTGAGGGAAACAGACTGGGACCAAAGACCACTGTGACCATTTGAAATCCCTACTCAGAATGCATTGCGACAATGCCGACCTACAAGTGAAAGGATTTTTTTCCAATTTTATGAAAAATTAAGACACAAGTGGCGTCATATCACATTTGTATAGTTGATGACAATGTTAATCTAATAAAGCCTACAAGTCTCAATAGTTGGAGTTCCTTTTAACAGTTTTTAATATTTGCAGTCATGTGATATCTCCAGTGTAGACAGTATTAGGGAGCAGCATCAAGGTTACAAGTGAGTGTGGTGCCCACATCACATGTGTTTTTTAACAGCTCTTCTTCAAAATGACTGGTCACATTAAAAATTCCAAGACCGAATTGGTCATGTGTTTTTAGGTCTGATGTACAGTGCATTCAGGAAGTATTTAGACCCATTGAAATTGTATTGTTACAGAATGGGAGGACAAAATTGAAAAACTTATTGAATACTTATTATACTCTCTTTACTATACTTTCCATATGCTTGTGTTATGTAGGATACAGAACAGGAGGAAATGTGTGTCAAGGGACTAGAACTTGGAATACTCAGAGTTGTTGAAGATGATGGAGTGGTTCACAGACTGAGAGTATCTGACAGACTTTAATGCTCTATGGTTGCGTGTCTGTCAGCAAGTCTGAGCTTATGGGTGATCACAGCAGCGGTTTAACTAGAGCCCACTAATATTGTTAATCCCATACTTAAACTGCAAAAATCAGCACTGGAAGAGAGTGGGGAAAAATCAACCAAGAGAAAAAATAATGAAAGGAAAAGAAGAACCTTAAAGTTCATTAGCTGGTGATGTCATCCCTAAGAAGTCACCTTTAGAGGTCAGCTGAGAAAGCGGTGACCTCACCAGAACACAAGAGTGGTCGGAGAGAAAGGGTTAAATGTTATCTTGGGGGCTGTATCTGGATCTGCTCTGACGCCCTTGACTGAACCACTATGGTCCTTGTACCTGCATGACTGGTGATAAGGAGGATGACGCATCTATGCTCACTCCTCATAGTCTTAGCAGTGATGGCTATTCGTCATGAAGACGTATGGTGTTCCTGTTCTCAGTTTGCCATAACAGTTTTCATAAAAATAACAGAACATATGCTACAGTACAAGCTGTACTAGCCTTTTGCAAAGAAAGAATAACCAACAATTATAATGGAAACACTACAATTGGACTTTAGAATGTGTTACAATATGTTGTTCAGTGTGGTTCATAATGCCTATTGTGGGCGCTGAAGGTTATCCTTACAAACTGCCCTCAGGACAACATGTTCACATCATTATTTCATCCCAACACAAAACACAAGCAGCAAGATGCATTTGCAGACATGACCAGTTTATTTCATTTATACTGTCTCACTATTATTTTTTAATTTATCTTAGCAGCATGTATGGTATGAATCTTCCATCTTTTTCTCTCCTCCTCTTTCCTTCACCCTCTCCGTCCCTCACCCCCGTGGAGAGGGGCCAGTTGGGCTGGAAGCTAATTTGAAGCCAATCAATACTAGTCTGTGTTTCTTCCTGTGTGTCAGCCCAGTCCAGTGCCCTTGTCTAACTGTCGGTAGAGAGAGAGGGAGCATCTGTTTGGTGACTATCGCTCTTTGACTGTAAATCTATGGCAGCAACTAAACACCACTCCTCCGACCATTGTACTGAGTGCAAAAGGCTATCTGATTGAATCCAAATGAGATTGATTTCCATGACAAATCCAGTTGTCAAATGTGCGCACTGACAAATAGCCCTCACGGTAACTTGATTAACTGTGCAGAAGGAATTTATACTCCTGTTTTGTATTGAAATGTAGAGATTTTGGATTTTGTCTGTAGTGGGAATGTGTACACACAAATACTGAGCACATTTACAGACAACAAACAGATGCACTCATGGGCATACAAATACAGATGGAACCACTAGAGCATTCACACACGCACTTGTAGCCTGTCCTTCACTCCACCAACACAACAACAATAATGTTCAGATACTCAATCTGCCCAAGATAAGACAAGTCCCCACCCTCTTCTCCCAGCCCCTTTCCTTAAACAGCCAATGAGGAGGCTCTCTATTGATGAGCCAGAGTAGGAGCAGGCATGTGTAGGCAGCCTGCCACAGGAGGAGGTGTGTCTCCCTGAGCCAAAAGTGTGTGTGCATAGAGTGTAAGCTCACACTGAGAGAGGAGGAGGTGGAGAAAGAGAGTGGAGAGTGTATGTAGGCATGCAAGTGAGAAACAGGAGAAGGAGTGACAGACAAGAGGGAAAGAGAATCCAGGTGCTTTTACTCATCTCACCACTGAAACAATCCCTACAAACACATATACACAGACACACAGAGACACTGAAGGGACCACATCCACAACCTCTACTGAAACAGTGAACTGATGCACGTGTGTGTGTGTGTGTCTGTGTGTTTTGCGCTCGGAGCGACAGAGGGGGATCTCTGAGGATACACGGATGAGAAAGAGGTGTGGGGGAGCCAAGGAAAAGAAAGCCCGAGTGCGTTTCGCCCCTGGGGGAACTCACACACACCGCAGACAGCACACACACTCCGGAGGGCACTCGGCACTGTTTCCCTGACAACTAGAATGGGCTGCAATTTGTGCACCTTGCAGAAACGGGAGGAACACTACAAACTGCTGTATGAGATTGCACAGGTAAGTGAGACTTAAAGGAGGAGAGGAGGTGGTTGATGGTGAGCTGTGATAAACTTAAGGACAGCAGAGGCACTGATGGGAATGATTTGATCTCTGGAAATAATTTAATTTCTCTCCAATGAGCAGGCAAGGTAAAAGTGAGACTGAATAACAAGAGACAATGACAGTAACTAAGCAAAGTCATAGATAAAGAAGAAGGCAAAACAGCAGACAGCTTAAATGGGAAACCAGGAGAAAAATAGGCGAGGGACATGAGAGAAATGTACAAAAAAAATGAGTTAATTCCAAGCAGCCAGGCAGAGAGACTGTGTGTGTGTGTGTGTGTGTGTGTGTGTGTGTGTTTCTCTCTCCATCAAAGTGAGTGCAGCTAGTTATTTCTCCTCAGTAGCATGAGATGTGAGAACAAGTTCAGCTCTTCTTCCCGCGCTGGCTCCAGGGGGATTCATCACATCTCCTCTGCCTGCGACTGTCTAGAAGCAATACAGTTCAAAGAACAAGCAGCAAATGTGTTCTGCTGTTTTCTGCTCTGTTGTTTGTCAGAAATGGATTCGTATTTTTCCTTCTTCTGACCTGATATGACAGGTTTCAGATTGCTGCTGTCACATCAAAATCTAGCCACAGCATATTTGATACCTCTTATTGAAATGGTTTATTTCTATTGATTTACTGAATGGTTTTATTGAGCTTTAGTGAAATGTCCTAAATATTCAGGCAATCGAGAATTATTGTAATCACTGTGTTTACACTTCTTTTAACTGACAACAACCATATATTCCTATATAACTTCTAATGTTTATATTGTCATTATGAGCTGTAAAATTAGGTGAATGTTTAACGTGTCATATTTTACTGGGCTTGGCTGGAATGTGTTGATTAGATAGGAAAGTGTTGGTAAGACAGTGAAACAGACAAGACAAGTGTGAATTTACTGGAAAAAACACATATCCTCAATGTTATTCTTTCTGGATAGAAGAACAACTGTTTATCATCTCTGACCACTTTTTAAAAAATGTGAACAGTATTTTAGCAGGTTGCAGCTGTTAATGTGAATTTTGAATTTAAAGCATGAAGGAAGATAAACATGTAAAGAGCCGTTACATGGCTTTTATAGCAACGATATGTGTATACGCTGCACTGAATGTGGGAAACACGTGCTCTGGTTTTTCTCTGTTGTTGAGTTCAGTACAAGTGAACGCCTGGCCAGCAGCAGCGAAGATTCATTCATCATTTATTATCTTACACAGTTACAGACAGCAGGGAAACTGGATACTGTATAATGAGAACTTCTCGTTAGTTGTGTAATGTCAAATATCTGATCATCCAAAGTGTCCAGTCATAGATCTTTTGAGCACTGGTGGGCAGTAAGATGGGGACAATGACTGCTTGTTTTCTTCTTATGTCTTCTCTAAAATGTAAATAATACATTGCCCTAACCTTCCATTGCTGCTACATGCTGCTTTTTTTAACGCCATTCACAGTGCTGCAGTCACGAGCTCATTACACTCTCAGACTAAATGCCCCCATGCTTTAATGAGATGGTGAATGTCTGTGTCGTCTGCCTGGGTGGAGTGCAAGAAAATTAGCCATGTCAATTAAAGGAAACCCTAGGAGGCCATGGCCCTGTTGAGGTGAATTAAATTTACCAAGCAAAACAAAAGGATTTGTACAGTATGGTAAGCTGCTGAGCAGTTTAAACCGATTAACTATTTAAAGGCAACCAAACAGTCTGACTGACTTATGGTGATACTAAATATTGTTTTCAGGTTTAAAGGGACTGGGAAATAGAGCAAGAATTAGATGATTTAACTGATACGACTCTCAAGGTAAATATGTAGCTGGAGCCAGCAGACGTCAGCTTAGCTTAACATAAAGACTAGAAACTGAGGAAATACCTAGTGTGGCTCTGTCCTACCATTTTAAAGATTACATGACATGCATATTGATAGGTTTATGTCTTTATTTTGGTGCTGTACTGGATGATATTTGCATGACTTAAAGTTCGCTCCCGGAAAGTGCCCCTCTGCACACTTCCACCTCCGCACACTTCCACCTCCAGAGTCTATGTAAACAAACAATAGTATTTTGCTACTATCTCACATTCTTTACTTTAAATATAAACTTCTCAAATATATGATTGAGTCCGAATCTAATCCAAAGATAAGCAAATGGACAACACAAACAGCCCGTGCAACAACCTTAGCGCTAACCTTAGCAACAATGACTACAGAGCCTTTTGTGGGCACGCATCATCTCATCATCTCATGTCAGTTCAGTGGAGAATAGAGGTAACTTTGCAAAAAGAACATTCAGAGCAGACTGAAGCCCTCGCTTTTGACATTCAGGGAACATTTTTCATACATTCATCTCAAATTTTAGACCATGTTTAGTATAGATATTCAATATTGTATCAGTAGGTTACAGAAAATCACAAAAAAATCACATGTTCCCTTTAAAACGCACACACACATTGTATCCAATTATGTTCAATTCATATAAAAACAAAAGTGTAAAAACAACATTTGATAGTCCAGCATATAACCCACCTAAAACCGCAAATTGATGTTCTTGCACCTGTGTTTCTGTTTGGAATAAGCAAACAAGGCAACTTAGCTGCAGAAGACCGTTAATTGCTTCCTGTTTCCATCCGAGAGTAATGGTTGTAATGGTTGGATGAAAAGTGGCATGTTATGGTCCTGTGGGTCATTCTAGAGATCCTCTGGTCATTCTTACTGTGGCTGCTCCATGGCATAAATGTAAATATAGGTCATTTTTTTGCCAGCTGGATTTTAGACCTATACTGTCAGTTAACTATGAGGATGTGTTGATCATAACGCATGGCATTTACATGGAGATTGGCTGGGACATCAACAACAAAAAGATCCATATGGTTTCTTCCTATTTCCGCATCACACTGCTGGTGCCCTGGCACTATGGCAGACGTCCAAGAATATTGAATGTGTGTGTGAGTGAGCACACTCGCTTACCGTTAAATGCTCTGTGGTGTGTATGTGACAGTCAGCGAACACCTACAGTTCTCATTACCACTGCAAGAGAAAGAGAGAAAGAGAAGGAAAGACAGAAAGAAAGAGAGCTCGCCAGGCAGTAAATGTGTCAGTGTGACTTTGTCCCAAAACTCAAGGCTGAGGGGATTCTGCAAATCCAGAGAGACTACTCAACAATCCCTCTCTCTCTTTTTCCTTTTATCATCCCAGGCTCATTTCTTCTCCTTCCTTTTTCATACTTTCTCCTTCTCTAACCTTCATTAGTCTCTCCCTCTCCCTCTGTCTTTGTCCCTCTAAGCAATCTGTTTCTCTTCTTTCTCATTCTACTTTGGCACGCACACAACGCTACAGATTCTAGATGTGTTTTTGAACTGCTGTACTTCCAACGGTGCTACACAATAGGACACCACCTGCTCATTATACAAGTGGAAAACTCAAGGATGCTGATACTGTACCACAGAGCTAAAGCTGTGGAAGAACATGGATTAAATGGCATTGGACTTGTGCATTGGAAGAACTGCCACCCTCTCATTGTTCCCTATTGGTTCGCTGTATGCTGTAATGTCACTGCCTGGCTTCCTTCTTGTTAGATAATTCCTGACAAATGTGAACACCACAGGACAGTTTAATGTTATTGGCTTTTTTTTCAAATAGAAGTGTAAGGCACATTCAGTTTGATTTAGTTGATTTGATCAAGTTTCTTCTTATTTTGATAAGCAGAGAAACAGAGTCACTCAGTGGCATCATCAGTTCAGATCTTGATGCTTTGACTCTCGACAAAGGGACGTGCCTGAGTTTGTAGACGTGAACTCTACTGTCCAAAATCTTTAATGAGAGTAGATGTAAATTCTGTTTTAGGGCCTGCACACAAGCATATAATACAAAGATTTCTTAGTGAAATTTCTTCAAACTCGTCAAACCTTCATTGTAGACTATTCATTTAAAAAGAAATGCCACAATTTACCTCAAAGTGGATTTCTTTGTGGGGGCAATGTAACACTTTTTCAGCTTTGATGAACTTTAAAGGGGATGTATTATGCTTTTCCTCATTTTCAGTCATATAATGTTACACTGTCAGATATTCATATTACATGTGGCCAAAGTTACAAATAATGAAATAAATGTATGTAGAATCCTTCTGAGAAAAAGGCAACGGCCTCAGACTGCTCTGAACGCCTGGTTTTCAACGTTTTTTCTACTTTCAGCCTGAGCTGGTGTCAGCTTGTAATGGATTTCTTCCCATGGTCATCTGCTCCATGCATAGCGGTTCACTGCTCTGCTAACATTTTGGCATTTTTTCCATTGTTTTAGGGCCATGACTCGTAAAATAAGTAAATCGGGAAATGTTAGGTTTGCAGCGGCGGTTACTTAACACGATTGCCCATCGGCAGGATCCCAACTGAATGGGAGGGAGAGGAGCTAATACTGCCTTTTAGCGAAAGAGGCTGAACTGAGGGGCTGCATAAAGGCTCAGTATAAGATAAACGTTTTTGGAGTTTTTGAACCCAGAATATAAAAATATAGAGCTGGAAATTAGCATTATAGCTCCCCTTTTACCCACAATTTGTGGCATTTACCAATAACAAGCTGTCTTGTTGACCTTTGAGAGAATGGAGAAACAAAGAGTCCAAAAAGTCATTGTACCTTATCATCTGTGTTGTGCCATGATAACCTCCTCTTAACTTTTTCACAAAGTTTCAAAGAGTTTATGATATAAGTTTTTTTCCCTCTCCAATAAAACTCTGCTGAATGATATATACAATCTTGAGAGCAACATGGGGAATAAATGGTACAGCACAGAGAAAATAAAAGCCCTGGGAGCTATTATTTGTCACACCTGCAAGCAGTCACTATGTCACTTTTAGAACCACATAATTTGCAAGATTAATTTCACTGTGACACTTTCTGGTGCGAACAGGCCTAAAGGGTGGTATTTTTTCCTTTTTAAAGATGTTAAATGTCTTTTTTGGATGAAACAAGGACACTTTTACAAAATGGACTGCATCTATTTTTGAGTTCTGGTAATGTTTTTTCCCCAAAATGGGATACATAGTATTTATGATAAACCTGTTCAGCACCTGAAGTAAATGACCATTTCAGAGGCCAATTCCAGTTTTCAGCCTGCAGCCCTGCCTCAGTGTCTCCGCACACCACAGCAGCTATCTCTGTTCTCGCAGCTGCACTATTCTGACAGGACTGCTGGCTGGCCGACCCCAACTGCCCAGCGGCCACTGAGAGATTTATGACTCTCGTCAGACCATTTACATTCAACATTTCATTTGTGTTTTTTTATGTGTCTGTGTGGGTGTGTGTACGCGCATGTGTGTGAATCTCTGTGTGAACACTCACAGTCAGCCTGTGCATATGTGTGACCGCAGGGCTCCATTCTGGCTGTAGCAATTGCTGTTCCATGTATTTTGCTTGTAGCAGTTTTAAATTGTCCCACAGCCTCTGGCCCTCAGAGCCTCATAGGACACATGATTTGTCCTTTTAGCTGTACCAAAGTCAGCACTATTGTAGAAAATAATATACAACAGTCCATATCCGTCCAACAGCCACTACCCTTTTGTGTAACCTTCCTCCTACCTGCATTCTGCTAGGTAATATAACAGTATTTGCACTCTAAAGAATCATCAATTAATCTAAATTAAATCTAAACAGAAGCAGAGCTTGTTAAGTGCAGTATAGTCAGGTGTCGTACATTTGATTGTGTGGCTTGTTAATATGCTCATCTACTCAGTAAATTAAACCCATTATTTATTATTCTTTATGGGCAAACGTTTTTTCCCCAATATGTATTGTCAATTGTACAAGCTGCAAGTTGTGAAGTGTAGTGTATTTAAGTAGATTTTTCATGTACTTTCATACCATTTACATATTGCACAGTCAGGAATATGTAACTTTTCATTTGTACCTCTTTCACCTCATACATACGTGTGTGTGTATGATTGTGTGTGGGTGTGAACAAGGCCAGTCTCTGTGGTGTGGCTCTGTCCTCCGGGGACAGATGCTTTGCCACATGTCCAGCCTGTTAGACAGCATGAAGGAAACCCTTCCACCCCGCCACCACTTACAGCGTCCAGAGAGTGCCACACAGAGCAAGGGTAGCTGTGGTCTGACCCACACAGCCGTCACCTCCATATGGCCACCTCAGACCTGGACCATGACTTCATCCAGATAGGGATGTGAGGGATATCAGTTGTTTTGGTCTAAGAAGTTGGATGGAAAAATCACCAAACTGCAGTTTTCACATAACAGCAGCTAAATATTACTGTGATCCTACAGTGAGCATGCATGACAGAGAGACATGGGACTTTAACCATGTGGGAATGGTGAGAAATATAATCTTCTACCCCCAGATATCTCCTCTGACTGATGTATTTGGGCCATAAAAATGTATAACGGATGACTGATAGGGGATGAGGGGAGGTGGTATCATCTGATTCATCAACTGTGCACTTATCAGAGAAGCACAACACCAGTCTAGAACTTGTTTGTCTTTCTCTTTGTCTTTCTGATGAGATTTTGAGCTTTGCAGAAAGTATTGAATGAAGTGACCTTTCCATTTTTCATGCATTTTTCAGCCCAACAAGTTGTCTGTGTGGGTCAGTGAGTTTGACCTTTTCATCTGTGAGTGTAATTCCACTTGACATGTCTCTCTCTTTCTATCTCTGTTGCACTCACTCACGCACTTGCTGTGTGTAGTCTTGCTTGACAGTTTTTTATTGCCTGACAGACAACAGAATCATCTTTTTTAAATCAAACTACTATTGTAGCACTGTAGTATCAAGAGTTCTCTCAGAGATTATTCATTTTCATTACAAAATCATTTTCTCCAAAATGTTTAAGGGGTGCTAAATAACAAAATGATCACACTTTCAAAGCTTAGACGTGCTGAATAATGAACTTGGGTAATGATTTTTCCCCCTAAAAATGTTAATCGAGCGTTATGGAAATGAACTCTGCTGTTGAACACTGATCATCTGGTGTCTTCCATCATGGTTACAGTTGCTCGTTGGAGCACAGCATGGTGATAATACCCCATGATTTAGAGGTGCATATGGCCTCGTCACCGGCACTGTGTGTTGCGCGTCTTCTGGTCGCCGGCCAAAAATGGAAACAGGAAATGGTTGATTATTTAGCGACAGGTTAATGCCAGGTTAACATGGAAAAGTGGTATTGCTGTGTATGTGCTCGTTATTAAACAACAGAGAAAGCAATTGCAATTACACAATCAGACAACTGTGTGTGTGTGTGTGTGTGTGTGTGTGTGTGTGTGTGTGTGTGTGTGTGTGTGTGTGTGTGTGTGTGTGTGTGTGTGTGTGTGTGTGTGTGTGTGTGTGTGTGTGTGTGTGTGTGTTCCTCTACGTAAGGGAAAGAGTTGCCATGAGAGTGACAGACAGATGATGACAGAAAGCCTGTCAATTGGTACATTGATGTCCATGTTTAGCTGTGTCTTTCTTTGTGTGTGTATGACAGCCTGGCTGTAGGCAAACATACATACACACCACTTTCTGGCTGTGTGTGTGTGTGTGTGTGTGTGTGTGTGTGTGTGTGTGTGTGTGTGTGTGTGTGTGTGTGTGTGTGTGTTTGGGGAGGCGGTCAGGGGGGAAGACAGGTCCGGCATGAGGGGGGAACAGCAACAGTCGCCGTTTCGCTCCACCAGCCAACGATCTCCCCCTGCGTTGGCTCTGATAAGCCCAGGATGAAAGCCCTTTCTGTGGGGAGAGTGACACTCCTCACCCAGTCACCCACCCACCCCCACCCCTCTGTGTCTCCCTTCCAGACAAGGCAAAGGATGCAACAGCACACATGATGCATGCACACACAACAACATGGCAGTGTTAAAAGGAAGATATGCCTATTTGCACATACTGTGTACATTCATGTACCACACAGAGGGAAGATCACACACTCCATCCATTCATCAGCTTTACAGCGTGTTTTCCTCTTTTTTACGACTGTGTAAAAATGTTATTCAAGCTCTTAGCACCTGACAAGAGGACTTATCAGTGGCTATCAGCCTCTTGCTGATTACCATACTCACAGACTGGCCAAGTGGCCTGGACAAGATGATAGGAGGCAGGAGACAGAAAGACAGAAAAATGGAAAGAGACAAGTTGATGGTTGGTGGGGGAGGGGGGTAGTTCAGTTGGATGAGAGGGAAATGGAATGGTAGAGAAGGTGTGAGACAGAATAAAATAAGAAAGTGGAGATAGTTCAGTAGTGAAGCAACAGAAGAGAGAGAACGGGAGCAAGAAAAGATGAGGTGTGTGCCATCAATAAGTCTTTTAAATCCACCTATTCTCCTGGTTTTTCCCCCCCTTAACAGAAAGTCTCACCCTCCTCCTCCTCCTCCACCCATCACTTATCAGTCGCCAGACACTGTTCCAAGTCCGTTCCATTCCACTGACCCTGTCTGTCTTTCAGCCTGTTTGTCACTGTCTGTCTATCCTGCTCATTAATACACTTTGGCGTAACCCCGCCTTTTGAGGTGCTATGGATTTACTCTGAGCGTTGGGAAGACCCTGGAAAAAGAAAGATAGTGACAAGAAACACGGAGACAGGCTGTCATTCAATATGCACGAGTGTATATCTGCGGGAGAGAGACAGACAGACAGACACTAATTTCTAGTCTCTAGTCTAGTCTCAGTGTGTGTGCTGTCAACCAGTGACTGTTATATGGTTGAAAGCCAACCTTGTACCAGAATAACCCAATAATACACCTTATGGCCACACGCTGCAGGCTATGAATTGTCAGGTTAGACAGATGTTATGATCAACCATCTGGAGCTGTTATGGATATGTTGTATGCATTTGATGCTACACACTATGGCAAAAAATGCACAAATACACACAAAATATGTACAAAAATCCCCCCCAGATATTTAGTTGTTTCAGGGGGGGAAATTCTAAAACACAACTTCTGAGACATAAAAGCTTCTTCACATTACCATAAAATTTCTCTCAGTCAGATCTTTGGATGAGTTCTTTGGCAGCGGAGGTGCAATTCTCATCTGAGACCAAATGTCAGTTAAGCTATAAAAAGAAACCTCCTTTTTTTCGCTCTTTTTTCTCTTTGCCAAGAATTTCTCCATCATGCATAATCATCCGGGGGGAAATGAGGTTATTTGTTACAACTGTTTCTCAGAGAACGGTGGTTCTGACTTGTAACCGCAGCTGGTTGCTTGTAATGTTAGTGGTGCTGTTTTTCTCTGACATCTGCTCTGCAGTATGTTGTCAAAGCGGAATGAGTCTGCGTACAGTACATGTCTTGAAATGCCTAAATGCTTAAAATGCACATGCACTGCTGTAGTGGCACTGCCAAGTGCATTTTGAACCAACAGGGTGGATCCTGGGTCCAGGTGGTCTACAGATAGATTATGTTACAGCAGGACGCTGGTGTTGAATTCCCACTTAACCAACTTGGGTTTAGGAGTCATTAGGCCCACTCAGAGCTTGGCGACGAGTCCAGTTACAGATAGAATAACACTAAACCATCTGCATAGTAGGGGGGATGATTACATTTAGAGCAGGGTGTAACCATAAGCCTTGTGTTGATATGGGAAATGCCCTCAGGATGGAGAATGATCCAAACATTGTGGATGGGTCTTTGTTGATGTTATTGTTGTTAGTATGAAGAAATGTATTAGATGGTCTTTTCTGTGACACAGTTTCATTAAATCTTGTTAGGTTAGCTTGTACAGACTTGAGCTGAACAATAAAGTGCTTCTACTCAGGTAAATGTAAGCATTGGTCGTTTTAAGTATTTTTAACATGGTTTGTGTGCTTCAGTTTTGTATCTTCTAATAGTTGTCAAAACCGGGATCATATTTTTTCCTTGGAAACAGATCAGATGTGGACTACAAAAAGTAAAAAATCACTCTCCCCTTTCTGAATACATTCAGCCTCGGTCTGTCATCATCATTACAACATGCTTCACGACCTTGTTACGTGGAAACTCACACAAATTAGGCTTGTGACCCATTTTGAGAAACAGAGGTCTGATTTAACGAGTCAATCTGTAATACAGTCTGAAAATTACAGGAATCAGACTCTAATCATCACTCAACTGATAATATATCAGTGGCAGATGTGATTAGCTATTCACTCAGTTATATTCAGACCATTCAGTTTCAGGCAGCGGAGCAAAAGTCTTGTTCAAAGCAGGTTGAATGGGTGGTAAATTGCACCACAGTGTGTTGCTCACTTAACTAACCAACCATGCTTTAGGATGAAGGTATTTTTCATTGCAGGAAGAGCTCTTCTCACCCGCTTACAGGCCTGCTTACAGTTAGTGGAGTGTGAAGTTGTTTTTCTTCTCCACCAAAGGGCAGACTGAGGAAGCCTCGTGTTATGAATAATGCTAATGGGTAAGGTGCTTCTGGTGAGCATAAACATGCATCACTTTAAAGTGAAAAAGGCAAAGGTTTTGTGGTAGGAGGGGGAAAAATGGTTAAGTTCACACTCTAGGCTTCTTAATTTTATGCAAAAAGCTGCACATAAATCTTTCATTTTCCTGCTCCCTAATAAAATGTTTTCACTTTCCAAGCTTTAGCATGTTTTGCTAATTATGCCCCTGCATCTAGAGATGGCTCTTTTTGCCTTCAACCAAATCTGTGCTCATGTGAATAACAAAGATTCATAGAAAGACTGCATCCAGTAAGAATGTCTGTGTCTTGTTAAGATTATTTAAGATACACTTTACCCCACTGATTTATGGTGAAATTTACAGTAGAATAACTAATTTCTCAATGATTTTAAGTCATTTTCCCTCTCTCAATTCCTGCCACTTCAAGGACTAAAACAAAAGGATTGAGAGGTTGAGAATGTTTTAGTTATAAGTAGGGTTGTCAAACGATTTATTTTTTAAAGTTAATTGCTGTTTTGTTTTGTTTTTTTTGTTTTTTGCATTTTTAAAATTCTATTATTTTGCATTTCACTAACCCTAACCCAATGTAAAGCAATTCTTACCAGTGTATATTGATTGAGAATCAAATGAATGCAAAGAAAGTGACTTTATGAACTTGAATTTTAGATTGATTTCAAATAATAGCCTTAGGTAACACAACAAAACTCCATAGCTCCATTATCTTTGAGTTCAGTTGAAAACTGAGGAACTTGCCACCTTGAGAAATATGCACAAGAGCACGACACTATGCAGAAACATGTGCACAGCACTTCTCTGAAGTTGCAGAGTGATGGGATATTGCAAGGAAAGTCACAACAATCGATGCAGCCAGTGCAGGAATATGAAAGCAGCAGTAAAACCCCCACCATACGAACACATGCCGTGTGTTGCACACAGTTTACAGAGGTCGATTGAAACAGGCCAACGGCAATCCATGACGGTGGTTTTGAATGAGTGAGTCAGTGAGCAGTAAGACACAATTTTAAAAATAATAATGCTCGGCCTGCATTGAGATTAACATCTTAATGCCCTAGTTATGAGTATACAAACTGTTTTAAGCAATGAGAAGTATGCTAATTTCCCACTTATGTTTTTGGTTAGCATTTACTCCATCTCAGTTAAAGTTATATCTCTCTTTGTCTCTTTACAGTGTTTGTCATGTGGTTTCACTTTAATAACACGGTTAAACTCCTGCTAGTCTGTCTGTTTCCTTTACAGAAACTGAAACTGAAAAGGTTTCAAAATACTTTTTTGAGATTTCAAATATATAAAAAAAAGAAAAAAGGAAAGCTAAGTCACAGCTGGGCACTGTAGTTTTAAGCAAACATTTCCCAAACATGAGTCAATGTTGCAGTTGTTGGGGACTATTTTCAGCAGCGGATTAATACACATTTGGCGCTCTAGTGAAAATTAACAACAGCAGGATGGTGTATGTTGGATTAACTCCAAAAAACTACAGAGCATGGCAAGGCAATAAACCCAAAACATGACATAAGGAATACGAAATGATATCAAGCCTCTGCTACACTTGTTAGTAGGAACATTTCACTGTTGGGTTTGTTGTTGTTTTTTTAATGGGATTTATTGGCTGCATGAAAAGTATTGTCAACGAGCCTTGTTGTTTAAGATAAATATAGTACAAGAATAAATGACATAGTTGGATGGAGATTATATGTCGTTCAGTTGTCCCATATAGAGGGGTAACACGTAACCTCTTTGTGAACTCAGCCGTCTGAATGAATTATGTGGGTCTAATCGGTGACCCCCGAGAGTCTAATTCAAACTCATTGCTAGAATGTGTTGGGGGGCTGGAGGAAGGGCCACTCTATTGTTCAGCTCAGCTCACTGGCTGTTGTTTTAATGGCAGATGAGAGATTAATGGCGATCTAATGACTGTGGGGAGGACACAGTGCAACAATAGAGTCCTGGTACCGTGCAGGCCACATTAGTCAGTCAAGACAAGTATCTGCATGGATGCACACACACACACACACACACACACACACACACACACATACATACATACAAGCATACATGTGTAAAATGTACACACAAAACATTCTGTTTATCCCAGGACACAAAAACCTTGATATGTACAGATGCACGCTGAGTGAAAATTACTTCTATTGATTTGTCAGTTATGAAATTTTGCAGTCATCTGCCACCAGTGCACCCTGTCTCATCAGAAGCAAAACAAACTGAGCTAATTCTCAACCCGCCAACCCCCCAGTGTGACAAAAGAAGGCTAATTTATGCATTGGCAACATGGAGCGCAAGGAATAAGAGTGTGGCAGCGGGGTTGGCTGCTCACTCGTGGATCGCGGTAATTGTGATTTGGTTGCTAGGATGTTGAGGGTAATGAATGTCTTGTTGATGCAGTTTGTCATAACCCGTGCCATCCATGGCTGCTTGAGGACACAGAGCCTATTAGTTAAACACAGACACATTGGCTCTGCCATGATGTATAAGTCCAACAGGCAGAAGGCATTAGTCATTTTATGATGAAGGAAATGAAGGAAAGTGCCAAGCTACAGTAGATGTTGAATATGATTGTGGATTAAACTAGGAAGTGTGATTCGAACCTCTTGACTTTTGCCATTTTAGTCTCTTAATCTTAAAGAATACTTAGAATACATAGAATACTATGGTACAAACTTGGAGTTCATGTGCTTGGTTACTGTTACCTCAGTGTAAATACAGTGGGAGGTTGTTTTTCCTTTAAAGTATCACTAGGATATACACTGTTTGGGTTGTCTTATGAATAAAAGAACATACCTATATTGTAATTCCAAAAAGCAGAAAACAAGACAAATCATGTTTCATTCCAAGGCTTTACCAGTGGGAAGGATCTGTATTCATGAAGCCTAATTGAAAGGCAGCCTGCCTTGCATATGGAAGTGGTACAAAGAGCAGGAAATGAGATGGTTCTTAATGCGTTCACTGACAGATGATAACCTTTGATTTCCCCCCACTTACATCAGAAATGGCTGCTTGGAATGACAGTCACAAGTCAACAGTCTCTGATGTCTGCGTGCATGTTTCTACCGCTGGTGTTGTTACGCCAGGGTGGGGAGAGATAGACATGTGAAGAGCGAGAGGGGAGAAAACCCTTGAGACACATATACAAAACAGATAGGTCGAAACACAGAGAGATGTAGTGTCTGTTTTTAGAGTGCTTTGGAAATATTGAGTGTTTTTTTTACAGACTGAATCAAATTGAAATGGGCTGACTTACAGTGACAATTACAGGCAAAAAGGTGAAAAAAAAACCAACCACCTAGACAGAAAGACAAAGAAAGCGTTCCACGGAGAGGAGACTGAGAGAAATAAAAGTGGTGATAAGATCCATGAGTTATTTTAAAGGAAATAGAGACATATGCATGCTGTCAATTTTTTTTTGCAGTAAACATCAAGTTCAATGGTGTCCAGACACAACCAAGTGTATGGATATTCTAGACATTCTTGAAAGTCACTCTGGATAATGTCGGAAATGATTTATTGTTTTAGCCCTCTGCAGGGAAATAACAGTGTATGGTCAGCTGCAGAGCATCAGAGTCAATCTTGCGGAAGGACACTTCAGCAGTGCAGATGCTTCATGATGAGCGGCTGGAATGCAGGATAATCAGTTGAAGGACAGTACACCATTGTCTTACTTCAGCAGGTATCATTGGACAGGGACGTGGGAAGTACTGGCCTCTGCTGTTGCTACGAGACTGCAAAAAAACATTTGAAACTCGCCACTTGGCTAAAAGTTCATACATTTTTAACTTTTAATGTTTCCTCTGAAGCTAAGATCTAAGAGCTAAAACTAGCCAGCTCTGTTAGAAGCATTTCCTACAGGAAACACAGTCTAATCTACTGTAGACAGAGACCGTGTGATGTAGAAGGGATTGACCTGAGCGTGCTACTTAACTTCCGTCTCGACAGCAGCTATTTAATCCATGTTTCATGTTGTCATGCAGCCTTCCTCATGCAGAACTAATTGGCTGTTTTTGTCTGTTGTGCAGGAGCCTGTGTGTGTGAAAAACTGTGAAGGACACTCATTACAACTTGCACATGCACTCGTAGGCGTGGACATAGATGCAATCACGGGTGCAGACGAGCACATAAACACAGGCAGAGAAAGCTGAACTCAATTCGATGGATGAGGGACCTAATAGGAGTGCTGAGTGGAATCTCCTTGAACCTGTTGCCATAGCTTATCATACACGCTCATAACACACACATACACACAGCCCAAGTCGCCAGCACTGCTACCAACACAAACACACATCTCCCACCTCCTCTCCCCATCTGATTTGCATTTTGGTTAACACTCTAATTGCCTCTCATTAAATACCTTGTCACTTTGATTAATTGGTGCGATACAGAAATGTAAAACAGCAGGCATTACAATGCATAGTGAACAGTTGCTGATTGGAAAAGAGGAACATGCCTGGCTAAAAATGCAAAACAGAGGTGAAATTTCACCTTTCTGCTTATAGTTGAGTCAGGGTATTTCTACTCCTGAAGTGAATATTTGTAAATGTAAAAAAAAAAGTAAATGGCACAGTAAGTAAGGAGAGCTGAATTTTACAGATTGACTAAAGATTCAGATTTTTAGAATGTACTCTTTGTCCTCTCCTGCAATCTATTGCCAGATTCAAGAAGATAAATGCTAAAGTTTCTGAAGATCTACCCATGAAGGTAATACTTTCAGAGATTCAAGGCAGTCGGCATCAAATTGATATAATGACGGGGGTTCGTACAAATTAGCAGTGGGTCTTTCTCTCAGGTTTCTCTCTCTGAAGTTAGCAGTTGCCTTTCTGTTACTGTGAGATGTGATTGAAACGTTCGAAACAATGCATATTCTCTTTACACTTAGGTGTCCGCAAGCAGGCAAGCAGAGATGCCCGTGAACACTTTCACAGCTGCTTAAGCAAGGTTACTTTAAGTTTCACACTTCAAGACCATGGTTTCTAAGAGCTCTAACTGAGAGGGATGATGCTGTAAGTAGGACCTACATGCCCAGTCAATCCTCCTTAGCTAAATATAGGTTAAAATGAATCGGATCACAGCATGACAATAGTCAATTGTTCCATAGAGTCATCTTAGTCAGCTTGAAAATTGCTGTAATTGTAGTGAATTATATATTTCAGGCATTTTCAACTACATCTTACGTAAAACTATGGGATTTTCTATCTTCTTTGAAATGGCATGTGTTGTAATTGTACAGTAAGTGAGAGGTATTAGCAGGGTTGGGTTGTTTTCCACTTTCTGAGTTTAAAATTCACTGACATTTGAAAAATGTTACAGAACTGTAACGTACAAAAGTTCTGTAATTTAAAGAGAAATTATTATTATTCTCGTAATTGTGAGCGTTATGACATGGCCCATAGGTGTTGTCATAATTGTGAAAAGTTAGCATATCATGGGAAATGCTACCCATGCACCTCTGCCACCTCTGCTAAAGAGAAATGCCAGCAAAACAACTTATAGTGGGCAGTGCAAGCCCACTAAAGCTTTTCAAATAAACTCTTGTCTCCGAGTCCAAACCAAAGTAAACAATGAGCAATTCTTGTTGCTAACTTCATAGGAAGCTATTTCCATGAAGACTTGATGGCTAACCAAAACAGCTGTCTTTAAACCCGTAGTTTATCATCTGCAGATAGTTTTATGACAGATATATAATGCTAAACATTAGTTGATTGTATAGGAAGTTTAGACAAGACAGTTTGAAAACATAGAATGGGGGCAAAAATGCTTATTTCATCCCCCTTCATTCTGTTTTGCTAGTCCGCCCTTGGTTCTTGTCACAGATGCATCAATGGTATTATGGTATTCTCATCCTGCGCCAGGCAAGGGTCAATGTGATTCAGTTGACCGAGCATGGCCCACCAGTTGCACAGTCTGCCACTCAAATTTATGAAACCATCATCTTCTTTGCCGCTGTGCACAAGGTGATATTGCATGTCAGGGACTTTTATTATTGAAATGAGACATTTATGACAGTGAGGCCTTGCCACATGAGAGCAGCCTCCTGAATCATCTCAATGCAGCTAAAAGAGGAAGAGAAATGAGATTTGGCAGATTATTGGAGCATGCCACCTGCGCTTCTACACTCATCACAATACACCAATTTCTATGAATGTGAAAGCAATCTTAATTGTATTCAACTAAAGTTCACAAAAAGCATGATAATGGGGATTATAGAAAAATGCCTGCTGATGATGTTGAGCACCATGATTCCTCAGGGGCAAATGATGTCAGGTATTGAATAGACAAGAGGGGGGTTTCTCCTCTGCAGCTTATTGTTTCGTGGTCCATTGTAAGCCTATTCAGAGTGAGACACCGGCATTATGCAGTCAAACATGGTTAATGCAAACAACCGCATTGTAGTGCTGTTTTAAATCTGTCGGGAGCTGATGTAATGTTTGAACTGTGTCTGCATATGTGTGTGTGTTTGCTTCCATTTGCTCACAATGACACCATATCTGTCAGATTTAGCTGTGATTTTGAATGGTTTCCATCATGCTCTTATCCCTGCGCAACAAACACACCCGTTTACACCCACCACCACCCCCACTCGCACACAAATACACACACACAAACAAACACTTGCTCTTATCTCTGGGCTTTCCTTATCGCACCTGATTGTATTCAGAAGTGGAAATAACATTTAGCCATGTTAGTGGGTAACTGATAAAACCCTGTGACACATTTAAAGGTTGACATGAGCCCTTTCTTGAGCGTATTGAAAGCCTCAGGCCTGGCACTGATTGGCTTTCACTATGCTACTTTGAACCCCATCTCAACACACGCAACGGCCATTTCCACATCATGATCTGCTAGTAACCCCTCATGGTCAATGATGTGTGTAATTGGTGCATCACAGGCAAACGTTGCATTAATAGCTGATAGCTGTGACCTTAAAAGGCTGTATCCAGCCATGTCAGGATATCAAAGCATATTCAAAACCACTGGATTTCAGGGCACAAGAGGAGAGAGGAGACAGCTCTGACATTGAATGATTAATTGAGGTTGTCTACCACAGTATTCAGCTCTCTAAGGACAAAGTGGAGTAACCTGACATCCGTTTCACCATATAAAAATGATGATTCCTAACAAATGTGTCATGTTAACATTTACAGTAACCACCAATCAGGGAGAAATAACTTATTTTTCCTATTTTTTTTCATGTGAGTCAGAAATCAATTGATCTAGCATATTAGTAATTGGCTATGCTATGTTATATAAATTAGGCAGTGGCAAAATCCAAACATGATTCAGACAGCTAAAGGCTCAAAGGTAACGAGCCTAGCTTACTTTAGTATAGCACAGTAGCAGTAAATACTATCAGCTTCTGACTCTATAGGGGAATCAGTGTGATTTGATGTGCTTAACCTTTAATTACGTATTGAAATTACAGTAGTTAATCATTTCAAGGGGATAAGAAAGCTAACAACACATTTTTTAAGGTAACACTAGCACTGCATTTTTTCCTCTGTTCTTGAGTTTGTCCATAATTTTTAGTTCTTCAGTTCTTTGACATTAAAATTCATGACATTAAAGTATCATCTGTTACACATTAGCCTCAAAACTCAGACCCTCTTCACTCAACTGTTTCTGGTTAGTGCTCTCTGCCTTTTGTAGGGCAATATAGGTTGAAAAGACAAAAAATAAGCATTATGTATCTCAAGGAGTCATAACAAGAATATAAAGCAGCTGATATCAAGCAAATGACATTTTCACTAAAGGCTGTCGATCGATGACATGCACACACTGCACTCACTGGCCACACATAGTAGCAACACATTCAGTGCTCCCAAACTGTAGCACTTTGACCCCTGACCTTTATAAAGGAGTGTTTGGACAGACAAGAAGCTTTGGTTTAGGGCTATTGGGAACCATTTTTTATTGGCAATGGTAACCTTTACCTTGAGAGGTATATGAAGGCTGTGCTAGATTGTTGGTTCATTACAGTCGTCCCCATGGAATGCTGTGAACTCAGACTATTTTTAGTGTTCTCACGGAGCTTCCGTGGGTTATATCAGATGATGTAATGAGTTGATATTGTCTCTCTGTCAGCTTGGTCACGGGAGCGCAGTTGAGTGATGAGAAGGGGAACTTGTAATCAAAATGGAATTACTGTGTGATATTGATGGAATCTGTACACTTACACGTCCCTGAGTGCGTCTATAGTGCACATGCACACATACTGACAGAAAGAAAGATCCATGCAATGATAAAATGAAACTACAATCCTTGTGGGGAGTCTTTGCAAGAGTAAGTACAATGAAACAGGAAAGATGAAGATTATGAATAAAATTAGCATATTATGAAAAGGTGTGGTTTGTAACGGAATGTTTAAACAAAATGATATGTGAAAAAATATACCAACTATGCTTTATAGGAATGTTAAAATAAATTAAAAATGTGTTGAGCACCTTTTTACACAATCCACATCTTAATTGTCTCAAAGCTTTACAGCTTCTTCCCTAATGTGTCTGCTTCTCTTTATCTCCTCATTTGTGGTTTAATTATCCCTAATGCTTTGTAAATTCAGTGTATATGATGTACAAAATGCATAAAACACACAAACACCTACTTGCACACATAAAACCTGCCCGTTCTGAACCATTATCCAGAGTCACATCTGCTGGCTATTAATCAGCCCCCTGTTAGCTCATCAACAGACAGATTGAATAGAGGGACAACAGCAGGTAAACACACTGGCAGGTGTATCCGCACAATCACTTCCTTCCTTCCAGAGCACTCCCTCTGATTGGAGATTAATGTGTCCATCTGGGCCTCATTACAACTTTAAAAAATGTTATGGACTTTCTCTACACTTTTTAAGAGATGCATATGGGTTCAAACCGTATGGTAAAATGAAGTTAATGCATTTAGAGGACAACTAATTAACAAAAAAAGGGCACAGGTTGGATGCCGTCCGTTAATTGCCATCAGCTGCACAGGCCAGTAGGGTGCTTGCTGGTGTGCAGCCAAAGTTGTTACAACACTTTCTGGACTTTTGCCACTCATAATTTTAAGAAAGTCATGTGAGTCCAAAATAATGGCACATTTGCTCATGTACCCATGCAAAAAAAAAATGTAGCTCTTTATATATCTAAGTTGTTGCACTCAATATTGATGCTGACTTTAGAGCCATGCTTTAACGTTTTTTAGCCCTTGCCAAACACACTGACATTCAAAAATCAATGGAAACAATCAATTTTAGGATGTGACAGACTGAAAATGAACTTGAACACAGGCTTGGCATAGGGAGATGTTGCAGTTGGGTTAGTCTAGGGTGCCAGAGATGGAGTAAATGCATATGGATGTGAATTTGTATTTTCACATTTACATAAAGGCTAGTTGGCAGCTGTCAGAGTGACATCTTAAGCAAGCATGCTTCTTCTCCACTGATTCCCTTGTGGCACAACCTTTTCTGATCTCACAAATTAAGTGAGTGCTGCTTACTAAAACTGTTGCTCCCCGTGGAGCAAGGTCTATCTCCTGCTGCTCCTTCCCACTTTGCTGCTCATTTGCTTAAATCATAATTATTATTATTCTTCACCTAATGGGCTAAATGACATTGTATACGAATGCAATGTAAATAATGTATCCAAGTTAGATTGATTTTTTTTTTTTTTAAATGGAAGCAAAACTGAATGAATGAAAAATTAGCTTATTGAGGCATGCTTTGGGAGTTTATCTCCTTTAGCAAAAGCTGCAATCTAGTACATTATACAGTCTCCATAAATTTGGCAGTAGCCTAAAGGTTAGAGAAGCACATTTGTGAAGAGCTGGTCAGCAGTTAAAATATCTGAACCTGCTGTGAAAGTGTACTGTGTAGGTTAAAAAACAGGGTGCTCTTTCCATCATGAATTACTGCAGAAGTGCCCTTTATAGGAGCACTTAACTTGCAGTTGCTTTACTGTAAGCTATTCAGTGCCTAACTGTGGAGATGTGGAGATGTACTGTGAGGCTGGCAGTTGTGAATGTGAAAGCAGCTGTTGCTGAAAAGAGCATGCATGTCTGCTTGATTGTCCCTGGCAAAATGAAGGTTAATAAAAAGGCACCGTGATCTTTAGTAAGTGTGCAAGACTTTGTTTCACTTTCCACTGACTAGTCTATTTTATCTCTCTGCGACAGTACATTTAATTGTATATTTTGTCACTGAAATGAAGGAATTTAGATGGTGCAGCATGACAGGGTTTGTATCTTTCCTCCATAACATGCAACATCATGGAAGACAGCATTTGCACATGATAAGTGAAGCTATCCCCAAATGAAAGCTCAGTCGCCAAATCTCAATTTTTCAAATGCAAAATATTCAAATAGTGATGAGGCTCTGTCTGCTGTCTGCTTCCTCCAGGTGAACGCGCGCGACTTCTCCAAGGTCGAGCATGATGAGGCAGTGGTGGAGGCCATCAGGCGAGACCCCATTGTTGTCCAAGTTATCAGGCGAACCCCCACCAGAGGCACGACTGCTGTTGCACATAACTACAGTGGCACACCACAGGAGGTGTGTGTGGCGGACGTATGCACGCAAACGGACATCACCTTCGAGCACATCATGGCTTTGGCAAAGCTCCGGCCAGCAACCCCACCAGTCCCTGACATCTGTCCCTTCCTTTTGTCTGACAGGTAAATAGCAAAACCTTCCAATGGATATCACAAGTTGGCTGGAAATCATTACTCTGTATTTTGCAAACTAAGTTGTTCTACTTCATTTCATGGTAGTTCTAAAGCAGCTGTATCATAGTGTGGAACCTCCTGCATAGCTAAGAACTGTGTCCCTGCGATATCATTATGCAGAGCCTGACCCGCATGCAATAATTGCTTCTGTGTGCTACATCCATTTTCTTTAATGGGAGCTTTTGCTGGGCGATTAAAAGCCAATGGTCTGGTAGAGCAGGGATTCTGGCACTGTGTCCATTCTGTGACTATTTATAGGGCTTTGTTGGGCAGCAAGTGAAATCAATTTGTCCTATAAAACTACAAATCTGCCAGTCTTGGTCTATGATTACAGCAAGGCAGTTATCATGGTGACAATTTAAAGAGGTCATGGCTTTTATGGGGGAATGTTTGATGTCTGCATTGTTTGTTTGGAGTTTTTAACTAAATGAGCTGATAACCATCAATAGCATGTACCTTCCCTTGCCACAAAATGACACAGCCTTGCACTGTAATAACTGCTCTTTTCTTTTCTTTGTAGCTGTCATTCTATCCACACCATGGAACATGAATTTTATGAATGTCCAGAGTACCTTTCCAATACCCCTGCAGAAGTGGAGAGGACGGAAGAGTATGAGTATGAGGTATTGTTTTGCATGTATCTGATTTTCAGCTGCAAAAGTATACTGTCCTGCACCCTTTACTGGGACAGTACAAAATATTTTCGATGAGTGACAATTTTGCCATCCAGCATTTTGGTCCAGAGTAATGGAGCATTATTTCCATTTTTTATTCAGAAAACCTTCATTTACTGTTTTCTGTATGGTTGATTTCCAAATACGAAGGTCAAAATTTTGCTGCTTCTCTGCCTCTCCACCACTAGGAATTCAATTATTGTAGGGACATACTGAATTCTTAATTTTGGGCAGCTTTGAAAATCTAATTTAAAAGTAATTAGGCTTAAAAAAAAGGAAAAAATAACATGTATATATCATGTATGACCTTTTTTTAAACTGTAAAATCTCCCTCCAAATTGCAAAAAACACATTTCTGGAATAAAACCAGAGTACATGATCTTAGGGTCTTCCACCATAGCTACAGTACTACCTTGTCTGTCCATATAATTTTGACACCAATATAAATATCAAAATCTTATGGCTTTAAATTAATTGATCACATCTACAGTTCCAAGACAATGAGCCTTTTGCATTTTGGACACTCTACAAACGTTCCTCTGATTGTTTACTCTTGCTTTCTTTTAAGGAGCATTAACAAAGATCTTCTAGAGACTGGTCATAAAATACTGACATACACCAATCAAAACAGTGATGATGGCACATCAACCTCATAAGAAGCAAGACAGCCAAGACAGACAAAGCATAGTACCTGTGCAATAGAAATGATCATTTGGCTATTGTAACTATAGTATATTTATAATTCTCTGTTGATGCAGTGGGACACAGTGTATCAGTAATACACAATTCCAGTAGATAATCCAAGGCGTGCCTGATGTATGATGTCCACAAGGCCCACAACAATGGAAGAAAAATTGCCTACAGTATCACAATGTACAAGAAAATTGTTTGCCCCTGGTGAAAGCAGCATCTACTCTTTATTTTGTTCAGCGTAGCATCACAGTCCCTGGGTTTTAAGATGGAAGGCCATTCCTCATATAATCATGTCAAAAGAAAATCCCACTCTGAAAAATCTCCCTGTTGAATTACTAGTGTGATTCATTCACAGGCAGTTCTTTCTTTCATCATGCACTGTCCATCAGAGATATTTGTGTGCCTTCTCAGACAACCACTTCAAGCTGATTATCTGGTAAAAGCACTCAATGAATCAGTGGAGGAACTTTTATCTGACACATGTAGTGTCTAAATTAAAATATGGTGATGGTATCAAAGCGGCTTTGCTGGGGATTCAATCCACAAGATACACAATAGTTATTGGCAAGAGTTTACAGTCAAGAGCTAGCGGCTGGGTGAGGCTGTCAGACACAGTGGTGGTTTGAGAGAAAATTTTACGTAAGCAGGCTAACGAACTTGCAATGACCGTGCTAACATTCTGACTAATGCTAACCATAGTATCAGAAAAAATAAAATTTCCATGGCAATAGATCAAATGTTAAGAAATCATCAAACTGATTACAATTTATCCTGAGGGGGACCAAACCGAATGACAATCCATCCAATAGTTCATTCCTAATTATCAACCTCATCATATGACCAGAAGTAAAATCTGTGAAGCTACAAAGTCAGCAGGATTTAACCTCTGGGAACGTCTGTACAAAAGTTTGTGTCAATTATTGATAGTATTTTTCCTTCGAACCAAAGTGCTGGCTCGACTGACCAACCAACCAACATCCTTTCAGCAATGCTGCTAGGACAGCTAAAAAATGAGTTCAGTTGAGCAATGTTACTGAATGACCTGGCATTTATGAAGTTGGTTATGTTCAGGAGTTAGCTGTGATAGTTCTATTGTATGATCAATTTGACCTAGACCTCATTCCAATTTTTGACTCAAAATATTCTCATCAATATCATTATCAGTACAGATCTGTATAGAAAGCTTAGCATGATTGGTAATGTGAAACAACCCATTTGGTTTGTCTTTATTTAAAATATTACACATTAAATATAACATCGTTTGTCAGATGGACATAACTCTTTACAAATGGCCTGTCCCTGAAATGTTACTACACCTTGAGGTGGGAAATTGGTGGTGCATATTTCCCTGAATATACATCACTACTCCCATTCACACAGGACTCCATGCAGGAAGTGTTCCTCAGCATCTCAGGGATTGACTGCATGTGTGAAAGGAGCTTAGGTGACAGTGATGGGTGATGCTTGCTACCTTCAGTGGTCCAACCCTGGTTTAATAGGTACTTCCTGGTTCAGCGAACTGCATTGTGGGTCATTAGGATTCCTCTGCTGCCAGCTGAGGCCTCCCTTATAGTGTCATCTGGATGAAAGAGTGTGAGGGTGTGAGTCGGAGGTGGGGTGAGGGTGGAGGGCTTGTGTGCGGTAATAGCGGTAGAAACAGAGCAAGGTCAGCTTTACAACACACACACACACACACACAAACACACAAACTCGCAACCCCACCTGACAGACGTACACACATCAAATCAGCCGTCCTCAATTACCTCTGTTCATCCATGTGTATCTATTGAAACTGAAACATGAATGCCTTTCCTCTTGGTTGAAACCGAGTAAGGCTGCCATTCCCAGGAACATTACTTCTGACTGACAGGTTTAGCTTCACTTCAAACTGATTGTCCACATGGGTACTCCTGCTGTCATAATACTCTTGCTACTCACTGAATCTGTATCATAGAGTTATATTGCACAACTGCAGATATATAAGCTGAGGCCTTTGTTATATAATGTTGAATAAAGGCAGAATAAAGGTAGATTCTAATGATTGTTCTATTTGGTCAACATATGATACAATTAATAAAGTGGCAGCAGTTGGCCAGAAGGCAGCCAGTTATCTGTTCAGCAAATTATTCAAAATAAAAGTCTTAATTATAGATTTCCAGTGAAACATCAAAAGCTTGATTTTTGTTTTTAAATCTTCAAACTTAAAGCAGAAAAAAATAATGGTATGCAAAGGACAGTACAAGAATAACAAGTCTTAATGAGTTTTGTCTGTGCAAGTTTAAAGTGAGATAAAAATAGGATAAAATGAAAAATTCAAAAGCAAGTATCTCTACCATTATTGCCAATACAAATTGTATTGATGTGCTAAGAAATTGGTTGGCATAGAACAGTACAGTAATTCACAATTAAGGGTATTAGCTAGGGGGGTGATTGAGCAGTAACTGGGGGCATGCGAAAAGATTGTTGTTGATTGTGAGTTCAGCTAAGTTGACAAAATAAAAATGGGCTAATATACAAATAAGTCACATATAAACACAAAAATTGGATTACTATCTATCTGACAGGGCTGGTGGGCAAGTTGGCAAAAAAAAAAATGTCACCATCTGCAATGGAAACAATGAACCAATGAACATTAGTCACATTCGTTCTGAATGAAATATCACTGTAGCAGATGTTTAATGTGGCTCTAAAAGACAGTAAACTCCATATGTCTTTATTTCTCATATACTTTAGCTACATATGGTAGATGTGAACCTTCCCATTCGAAATTATATATTGGAAATGAACATAAATCCCATCTATCGTCACAATGCATTGTACGCCTGATGTGACTGGTGGGCCATAATTTAAACACCACAGCGGTAAAGATTATGATCCAATCACCACTAATCGAGCCTCTTTACAATTTCAGCACCCACAGCTCGACGCATTTGGAAACCATTCACTAGTGTGATTCACACCATGATAACTGACTCCAGTAATCCACTAAAACCCAGCGCACCACCTAATATGCACTGAAATAGAGGTGTTAGTGCTGCCTGATCCTACTGTATGCAGCTGTTATTTCCCTGTCAGGGTTTGTACAAATCAGCCAGTGTACTAAACTACTGAGGAGGAGAGTAGGTAGTCAAGACTAGTGCATGGTGTTACAATATGATTAACTGTTTACACAACTCAACCTTTGAAGGTCAGGGCTGTCTGCAGGGGGTTAAATGCCACAGAAATTAATTACTTGCCCTGTCAATCTCTGCTATCGGGGTTTCCCATGACAGAAAAAAAGGGGGCTGGGGCTTAATTTTTGCCCCCCCATCCTCATCCCCAGTTTACCCCACGTTCTATCCAACACCCTTTATTTGCGACTTCACAGCGCTGAAATGAATTTGGCAGCGTGGGGTTAATAAAGATTACCCCTGGAGTTATCTTTATGTGATTACCTTTATACACAGCAGAGATCAAAAGGAACCAGTAGCGACTCTGGCTAAATTTAGAGAAATCTCCTGTGGGAGGAGACCAGAAAGTGAAATACCATCACTATGGCCATCAAAGACCTGCCCTGTATGTCACCCCATGCTGGGTTCAGTTTGATACTGACAGCATTTCATTTCATTGATGTACAGAGCACACCCTGGCCCCTGTGTTTGTGTATGTAGGTGTGCTTGTATATTTTAGTTACATTTAAGGTTATAAAAAACAATTAAGAGTACACTTACATTATGTACTTATTATATATGTATTGGGTTGAGTTGTAATGTGGCGAATGCTGCAACTTTAAGTATACATCTAAGTGAGGTTGGAGCAGCAAAGTGTGTGTATGTAGGCAAACAATTAGTGCAAGGCTAAAAGACAACTAAACCAATCTGGTACTGAATATTTTCTCAGCCTGTGTTAATGTGTGTGTGCGTGTCTATGTGTACTGTACACTCAACTAGAAGTCGTCATCCATGATCATGCTTTTTAATATAAACTTTGAAGTACGCCTGTCTTGAGGGCAGTGGCTTTGTTCTGGTCTTCATTAAAGTTACAGAAGTTGAAGATAAATTTGCCAAGCTTATCTTTTAATCAACCTTAAAGCTGCACTCAAATATCTTTAAAAGAGTAATGGGAAATATGTTGTTTCCCTCAGCTCAACTGAAAATTAAAAATGTTTAGTTAAATGTTTTGGTTTTACTTTTTTGATTCACTATCAATGTTCTAATCAACCCCATTTCCACCACAGCAGGAGGCTGCTTTTAATGTAAAAGTTCTGATAAACAAACTGCGCACTACCTGCCCAGCACCAATTAGCTGGTAATTGGAGCAGAATATTTCTCTTCAGTTCTTGGCGGCTTGTAATAATTTTCAATGTTAAGGTTAGAGGTCCTATTTACCTAAAGCTACTTCACAAGTGATGAGTATAGGATAACAAAACACTCTCAAAGTGATTAGTAACAGTAATGTAGAGCATAAAAATCAAGGTGGAACAGATCTCCCAAGGGTGATGTCATTTTTGCTGTTCTGTAATGAATTGAAGTCAGAGCAGCAGAAATGTCCATCCAGTCCATGGGGAAAAGTCAGCACATAACAGGTGTACCATGGGAAAACATTAGTTTAACACATCATTGTTTTGTTTGTGTGTGTTTAACAGGAGGTGGAGCTGTGTAGGCAGAACAGCCAGGAGAAGCTAGGCTTGACGCTTTGCTACAGGACCGATGATGAGGAGGACACCGCCATCTATGTCAGCCAGGTAGGGACAGCTGTGATAAACCATGTTAAAATATTTAATTGTTTTTATTTTAGGACCTTATGGCAGTTTAATTTTCCTTTCATTGAATTACAGACCAAAAATGCATATTTACTCTAAAATGATTTGCTTTGCAGAAGCACTGGAGTGTAAACAAACGCTGCCTAATGATGTCTGATAGAAACAAAGCAGCCTGTGCATTAAATCTATCTCAGGGCCCCATGATCAGTTACCTTTGGAGCGGAAAGTTATTAAAAGATTGCATGAAATCCTATTTGAATTTCCATCTTTACATACTGAAGCAGAGAGCAAGTCAGACTGAATTAGGGGAGAAAGAAGAAAAAAACAAACTGTGTGAGTATTTGCCAGTGAAATATCAACTGAGAATGAGCTACGCATGGACAAAGAGGAAGTCAGGTTTGAAATGTGATTCCTGTCCTGCCATCCTCATTCCTCTTCCTTTTAACTTGATTTAATTGAAGGTTTTAATTAGCTCTGAGCGACAACCTTCTCATCCCTCTTCCACAGTATGTTAAATGACACATTTTCCCCATCTTATGTACCCCTTCTGAATCCCAAACACACAAAACAAAGAGGGAAATATGACAGATTTCTTTTTAAAATTCAACTTTGCAGCTTGGGGAAAAATACTTCTTCTTGCAAAGTTGTTGATGAGACAGAAGAAAACAAATGATTGCACTTGAGAGACAAACCTCAGTGATTGATTATGAGGGGTTTAAGCACTACAAACTGAATCAGAAAAATGTGTAGTCTGACTGCAGGTGTAGTTTCAGTA
Organism: Scomber scombrus; assembly: GCF_963691925.1. Taxonomy (NCBI): domain Eukaryota; kingdom Metazoa; phylum Chordata; class Actinopteri; order Scombriformes; family Scombridae; genus Scomber; species Scomber scombrus. The sequence continues at coordinate 11,095,050 of NC_084991.1, forward strand.
CCATTAAGAACACAAAGGGTGTGGAAAATAAGGGCTGTTATGAGGATTGGAATGGCAGGATTACAAATATGTGCAGTATATTTAGCTCCTACAAGGCTTTATAGAAAATGACTTGTATATGAAACTCTTCCTCTGGTATTCCTCTGGTTTTTCACCTGTTCTTCTTGAACAAGACGAGGAAGCTAAACCACAAACAACAGGGGCATCTGCTGAACCTCACACTGTGAAAACAGTCACCCACCAACTGAGCACATCTATTTTTGTAGGTTTGATAAAAAGGAAGAAATGCTAATTTATCTCATTAAAATGTATGTATGGGTAGTATTGGTGCAACTTTGGGAACTGCATTTTTTTCTTTTTCTTTGTTTCCACTAAGGTTTATGTTTTCTCCACATGTTACAATCTCTTGATATTCAATGCAAGAACAACAAAGTTTACCAAATCATTGTTGAGGGTTTGGGATGTTGTTGCAGCTTCTGTGTATATCCACTGGGACACATTGTGGAAAATATGAGGTGTTGATTCATTCAGCTAGAATAGAATCATGTCTCTGCCATAAATACTTGCAACTTTTAATGCTTTTAGTTGTTTTTTTCCCCTACTGTATCTCACTGTCTTTCACCCATGTTTCATGTATGACATACATTCTCTTTTGTATAATGTCAAAGACTTACATGTTATCTCAGTCAGCAACTTTAGGCAGATACTACGAAGAGGATGAATGTGAAGTAGTAACACACGACAGCTTGACAGAACGTATAAAAACTCAACTGTATCATTAAAAAGAGAGAAACCATGCACTTTATCTTCATAAAAAGGCAGAACCTTTTACCTGACAGCAGAGACGAGAGGGCAGTGGTGAAAGAGTGGTTACATCAGTGGTGTTATGTCCTCATTTGGAGAATAGAGACACACATTGACACAGTTGTCAGCAATGATTTCCATGTTTTTCTGTGCAGGTGGAGCCTAACAGCATAGCAGCGAGAGATGGACGCATCAAACAGGGAGATCGTATTCTACAGGCGAGTAGTTTCTTCTCAGTGACCAAAATACATTTACACCAGTTTATATCATGAACTCACATTGCCATGTCTACCCCCTTATTGCCTCTTTTTACCTCTTAATATGCTACCCACCACCAGCATTTATTCAAAGAGAATACAATTCCTGTTTATTTTTTCTAGTGAGGGATAAATATTCATAGATATATGCTCACTTGTAAGGCAGACTTTAAGAGGGCTGCTAAACTGCTGGTGTCTCCAGACTCGGACAAGCGTATGTATATTTAATCACCACACTTTACAAGGGAAATTAAAGTCCTTAGTCGTAGTCAGACCAAGCACTACATCATCTCTAGCACTGCTCTTTGTCTTAGTCTTGTGCAGTTTCTCATTATGCAGAAACACCTACAGGGGTCACAGATTGTGGATAACTCTCTTTTTAACAAATGTCCCTTTGTAAGTCTTACTAGAGCTATAATAGAAAAACAGCCTGTGCATACTGCAGAGGTCTGTGGGGCAGATTGGGTGTCTGTATGTGTTTGCTGTGTGCATAAATATGCAAACAAAAACAAATTATGGTAAATGTTGTAAGCTTGCGTACACTGTCATACACACACAACATACATTTTATTGAATTTTTCTCTGATGCTGGGTGGTATCTGTATTCATAAACTCACTTTTGTTTTTTATGTATGCTTAGTGTGTGGACACAACCCTCAATTTTGTCCTCTTTCATTTTTATCTTCTGCTCATGTTGCCAGCTCTTTCTTGCTAAATACTTTGATATTATTTTCTATAACATGTCTAGGATATGTTCATATGTATGTTCATTGGAAACACCTGCTCCCTCTTAGTACCTCCCTCCTTATTAGCTATAGCTGTTTCCTGCTAGTCTATTTCTAGTGCTACGTAGTCTGTAAGTTGTGCTGATGGCTCACAGATCATTCTGTGTCTGAACAGCTTCTTGTAGTTCTCAGCGCTGTTGTCCTCTATTTCTGATGGATGGGGCTACTATAATACTGGGTTGTCCCTAACATGATTAACAGACAGTACAAGTTTGGTTTGACCCTACATTCAGACAGGAGTAAAAGAACAGAACGTATTCACAAGAAATATTTGTAATGCAAATTGAATTCAATGAGTGATAGTTTAATGTTATATGGACTGCATTTATATAGCGCCTTTCAAGTCTGCTGACCATTGAAAGCACTTTACACTACCTGCCAACATTCACCAAATGGCAGAGGCTTCCATGCAAGGTGCCAACCCTCTCATCAGAAGGACTTTCTAATGCTTATTCACATGCTTACACAAACAGCCTGGTCCAAGAGCATTTCGGGAATCAAACCACCAATTTTCCGATTAGTGGACAACCTGCTCTACCTCTAAGCCACAGCTGATTAAAAACCATAATGCTTATACCATAATTCATGTTTTAAAAAATGAAGGAAAATTTCCACTTGCTTTCAATCTGAGTGAACAAGATTTACCAACCATATCTCTCCATATTGATTGTATATGGCACTCCCCGATCACCACTACCCTCTGTAGTGTTTCTGTTTCCCAGTTGTCTCTGTGAATGGTTGTGAGGAGCAAGGCCTGCTGTACTCCTGGCCCTATTATCTCCTTCTGGCAGCCCCATTACTCTAGTGAGGAAAAGATGAACGCTACCTGTCAAAGAACAGTTAATTGTGTGTCTGGATGTGCGGTGAGAGCAGACTATCGTGAGGTTGGACTATGCACTTGCAATTGACTCCCCTTACCTTACCATGCGAGCTGCCTGCCCATGCCTTTCCTACGGATTGTAGGAATTTGGAGGAGGTGATGGCAGAAAAGAGGGAAGACAAATGGTGGAACAGACAGACAGAGAGATCTGAAAAAAGTGTGAAAAAGAGGCTAATGGGGAGAGAAAAACTGATACTTTTTTTCTCTCTTCCTCATTGAAGAGGAACAGAGAAAGGGTGGGGGTAAAAGAGAGTAAGGTGTGCTTTACAAAAATAGGAACAAGGGTTAGTTGTGTTATGTTCGTATGTTGTATTGTGTTAGTTGCTCATCTTCTCATTTATGTCTGTTATATTGATGACAATAAAGTTACAGATGAGATGGAGTACAATTTTCTAAACATCACTATATACACTTGTTTTTGATTCATAGATAAATGGCTGTGAAGTGCAAGACAGAGAGAAGGCTGTTGCCTTGTTGTCAAGTGAAGATGCAAGGAGCATTATACTACTGGTGACACGGCCGGAAATGCAGGTAAACATACGCACACCTATAGGCTCCCTGCCTTATCTTGACAACCTTGTCAAATAACAGCTTCCTGCTAGGTTGCTACCAACTGGCCTTACTAAGCCTGGTTCTAACTGCTAAGTCGATCTTTTAAGACCAGTCTTTAGAATGGACTTCATGTCGGTTGCACCAACCGAACTTAAGCCTAGTCTTAACTATGTCCAGTCTTACCAATGCGAGCCTATGTGAATGCCCACGCAACTATGGCTATTGCCTAGCAGCCTGCGTTGCTAAGGTATATTGTTAACAATCTTCCAATGTCTTGCTAATTTGTAGCTAATCATTTCTAATTATTCGCAGCGTTATGGAGGATCAAAGAAAAAGAAAAGGCAATTTCATGGACATTGAGATAAGAAAATTAATAGAGCGGTACAACGAGCACAAGAAAACACTGACTTCCAAACATTCCAACGTAATGAAAAATAACAAGAAGAAGTCGACTTGGAGAGAAACAACAGAGGCCATAAATGATTGATGATGGGGCAGTCTTCATTAAGAAAACAACATTCAGACAAAAGTGAAATGACCTCCTGAGCAAAACAAAGATTTTGACTATACGCCTGCTCTTGGCTAGGCGTAAGATTTATGCCCAGGCTTGATGAGAAAATGTCTTAAGCCTAGATGGTGCAACTGGTGTAAATATTAGGTCAAAATCATAATGCCAAGTTACGATCGACTTACCTTAAGACCAGGCGTAAGCCCTGTTGGTGGTGCAACTGGTCCCAGGGGCACACACAAACACATAATTTACACACAGTAGAAGAAAGGTTTCTGACAAGGTGTTGTTATTTCAGCTGGAGGAAGAGGTATGGCTTGATGATGAACAACAGCAGCTTGTGGAGGAACTGAAGATGGAGATCCTGGAGGAGAGGAGGAAGCAGAAGGAACATAACTTTGACAGGAGCGATGAGGTAAGAGCAAGTAAGCTTTATAGACTTAAATCAAAAGGAGAGACAAACATGTCCAAATAGAGGCAAAGGATATTATGGAAAGAGAAAGAAGGAAGACTAAATGAAGGGAGAAGAGGGAAAAGGGCAATGGGGAAGTGAGGGATTGTGAGACCACATAATTTGATTTACGTAATTTTACCACCATTCTCCCTTTCTGAGTCACTATGTAATCAAATCATGAAGAGCAACAAACATAAATATCATGTGCAAGTGACTGAAATTACCCCTGAGAAGAGCTAACTGTTCATATTTCTTCATTCACCAGCATCAAGTTGATGAAGAGATGACAACAGACACTGCTACCTGTTCATCCAACAATCAAGACAAAGATAGTGGGTTTGGACGCAGTTCAGACAGTCCAGAGCACCAGCCCCTGCTGGCCAGACTACACAGGAGGAGTCCAGCACATTGCCTTAGAGAACGATGGCGGGCAGATCATCCACACATGAGGAGAGGGGCTGTAATGTCAGAGGACATCCAGTGTCAAAGGACATTGTCCAAAGGCCATGGCAATGAAGGTGTAGTGAGTATTCGCAATAGTGGTGGGATCTTAGGTTTAGAGAATCGCTTCCAGCAACTTCTGGAGCTCAAGTGTCAAATCCGGAATGGAGGCGAATGTGGGGTGTACTCCATTCGACACAGTATAGAGTGTAGTGTTACAGAGCAGGGAGGAGGGGATGGAGATGGCATAGATGATGTAGAAGGAGAAGGAGGAGTGGAGCAAGAGTTGAGGATGCTAAATGAGGAATTGCGCAACATTGAGCTGGAGTGCCAGAGCATCATGCAGGCCCATCAGCTCCGCCAGACCCACCAGCTGGACCCCACACAGCCTGCATCCTGTTCACCAGTACGGAGCCCCAAGGAAGGACACAGGCGGCACAGCAGGCTGGCCGACATTCATGAATATCCGGAGAGGTCAGACAGCGATAAGTTCCGAGAAAAGGACAGCTCCAGTGCCTATAACACAGCGGAGAGTGCACGGTCAACACCACTAGGTATGGAGAGATCTCCTGACCACTCACTGCAGAGACACATCAGCATCACCAACCAGAAAAACCTCAGACTGGCATCAGCCACACCCTCCTGCCCCATACCTATCCCCAAGCCCCAGAGTACACCCAGCCGTGGCAGACCAGCAGACCCAGGCTCTGTTATCTCCAGCAGCCCAGACCAGAGTAACCCTTCCCGGTCTGAGTCAGACCCTGCCCTGCCTGCAGACGATGAGAGATGTGAGAAAAAAGGGAGGACCAGAGATTCAAGAAGAGGGCTTCCCTATGCCTCCTCATACCAAACAACCCCATATCATGGCCAGGGAGGATCCAGGCAACTTCAGGTAGATATAATAAAGAAAAGACAGCAATTGAGTGCTGATATGCTTTTTGAGGCATTTCTGAAGTCATTCTGTGCTAACATTATTTTGTGTGTTTCAGAGCTACATGCAGCTGCTACAACAGCACTCATCCCTTGAGTATTCCCAGAGCCAGCTGAGTCTGCTCAGTGTCTGTCGAGATCCCATCCGTAATGGCCGCCCTGGGGAACCACGTCTAGAGTGGAAGGTCAAGGTTCGCGCTGACGGCACACGCTATGTGGCCCGGAGGCCTGCTCGCGACCGCATCCTGAGGGAGCGGGCACTAAGAATTAGAGAAGAGAGAAGCGGAGGTATGACTACAGATGACGATGCTATGAGTGAGATGAAGATGGGCCGTTACTGGAGCAAAGAGGAGAGGAAGCAGCACTTGGCACGAGCCAGGGAGCAAAGGAAGAGGAGGGAGTTCATGCAGAAGAGCCGTGTTGAGTGTCTCAAGGAGGGACCTGCCAGCGGAGCCGAGGGCAGGAAGGAGATAAACATTTTGGAGCTTAGTCACAAAAAGATGATGAAGAAACGTAACAAAAAGATCCTGGACAACTGGATGACCATCCAGGAGTTGATGAGCCATGGGGCCAGAGTCCCTGAGGGCTCAAAAGTACATAACGCCTTCCTTTCTGTCACAACTGTCTAGTGGATGCATACAGTACAGCATATTTTTATGTACTGTACACGTTTATATCAGGTAGCCTGTGTTTCAGGAACTACTGCTTTGTTTAAAAAAAGTTTCAGTTTGTGAAATTTAAAAATGTCACTGCTGAGGACTTGTAGCATTCCTCCACTTGAAGAATGGTAATCTCTTTTAAATTATTCTCAGACTATAACATTTTAAGAGCTCAGCCATTCAAGACAGGACTTTCTACTGTGTTTTTACATTGGCTTTTGGTAATGCCCTGGATTCTGATGGCAGATGAGTTTGGTAGCATGTTGGTTCAGACGGATTCAAGCAAAAATAATGAACCAACCTGATTACTTCATGTATACTATGTATTGTGTCTCCATACTCTCCATTCTTCTGTTTCATTGCATATGAAGCGACTTCACTTGCCTCGTTCAAGGTGGCATTTTTTATACTGGGGGAAATACAATATTTTTCACGCTTTGTAAACTCAGTAATTTTTGTAAGGGACTTTTTACACTGAATGTCGATGTACTGTAAACATTTTATTGTAATTTCCTATTTATGTTTGTATCACCAAACTATCAAGGCTAGTGGTGATGATATTTGATTGTACTGTATTCCACACTGTATGTCAGAGCAGCACGGAGAGGAATGAGAAACTTTGTGCAATTCTAGGAGGACAACACATTCTCCATCTCATAAAACACTCTCCTTTCATCTGGTTTATAATGTCACTGGAGTCAGTTGTCAGAAACACTTAATTAAAAGCACTGAAAATATCACGCCTTCTCAAAGACTCATATTATTCATGAGCTTGGAAGGTTTTTTACCTACAGTTTTACCTCAACTTACCGTCAAGACTCTGATATATAATATTGGCTAATTGAATCACTGGAACCCCTTAAGTCAACCCCAAACCCTTAATCCATAAATGTGTGAATTATGTTAAAAAATTTGAATAGATTCATATTTATATTGTTTACTGTTATTTCTATTTATTGTAAATTTTTATGGTCCATCTGATAAATGTTTCACATTATGTGGCTACCCTTTAAAAGGCCAACACATTTCAAGGTGTTGTCAATAAAATGTTTGCAACTCAAAACTGCTTTTCTCAAAGAAGCTCAGTATTTTGTTGGTGATTGTTGTTTTAGAGGGGATTCTATAGATATTGACCATGATAACACTAGTGATACCCTGACTTTTCCACTAGTGTCAGGCAAGGGATACATAAGAGCAGGCAGCTAAGTCTTATCTAAGATACATAATACTGGGAAATCCTTGTAAAGTGCTACCCATAATCAATACTGTGCAATCAACTCCACTCTAAAATATGGAGCCTATTTGTGGGTGATTATAAAGAAAATGATTGTTAATTGAACACATGGGAGTATAAAATGGGAGCTGCATTGATTGCTGCACCTGGATTACAACCGCACCTGCCCTCACACTTTAACATACCAAGCCTCACGATCTCCATATTCACACTCGCAGGAAGTCATAAAGTACTTTGATGTTTTGTGGCTTGATAGCGCACATAATAATTTACCATGTCACCGCAGTTTACAGTATTCATGTATTCACAGTGGAATGACTGACTGGCTGTGTATGTGGGGGGTGTGATATGGGTGCAGTAAAGATATGTGTGTGTGTGTGTGGGGGGGGGGGGGTTGCATGGCCATTTAGCAATAGGAGGCTTCAAAGCTAAACTATAGTCCCTTTTCAAAGCGTTAAGGAAACGCCAGTGAAATCTCCTCATCCCCTGTCAATCTGCTGTGTCTGTCCACAGCCCACTGAACTGAAGAATTAATGAGAGACATCAGACTGGCATCCCCATTGCCGGCGCCTTTATGCATAATATTAAATCAGGTAAGCAATACACCCACTTTTCTCACAGCTACCTATCTCCCTGTATAATATCCAAGCAGTCACTATATCTGTGTGACAGAAGTGGCACAGGAACTGAGGAATAATTCGTTGCAGTCAACCTCGTATTATAAATGATTAATCTCAATGTGCATTGCAAAGATAATTGAATGTATTTGAATGAATGTTGATCTGTTACACACCAGTAGTATCATGTGGTAACCTATACTGAAATAGGCTTGGATTTCCATACATGTATAAAGCATGCTGGCATGACCAAAAATACTACATAGCTTAATGCCAAGACATTGAGGCTTCAGACTTACAAGACATAATACAAAAAGAAAATACCACCATAACTCCATAGAATGTGGAATAATCTGGATCAGGGGAGCACAGGCCTGGTTTAAATGTTTCATAACTATGAAGTTAACACTGAATATCACTCATTTTTTCTCTATCTCTCAAAAATCAATGTTCTAATTTAGATGCTGAGGCAAGGCAGACCAGATGAAATCCTCTACTGATACATGCTGGATGGATGCAAAAGCAAAGGGCTGGTTGGCATAATTATTGACTTACAGTGTTGTGTACTTGAATTTTTTGTTATGGGGTTTTAGATTTTCTTGGTTTTGGGTTTTCTACTGTGTGTTTCCTGCTTTTTCCTCCATACCTGCCTTGCATGTAGTCTTGTTAACCCTGCCCTGGTCTTAGTGTTTCCCTTAGCAAATCAGATATTACCGGCTCCTCTTTCCCACTCACCTGTTCCCAATTCCTTCATCAGCTCCTCAGTACATTTAACGGCCTCAGCAGTTCATTCCCTGCCAGTTCTTCTTTGTTATAATGTTGGACCTTTGTACTAAGTCATTTTGTTTTCTGTTATCTGCTCCTGCCATTGCTTGTGGTGTGGACCTTCCACCTATTTTTGACTTGCCTGTTTTTGAATTTTAATTTACCAAAGCCTTTTTTCATTCAACCTGTGCTGCCCTGTGTCTACATCTGGGTCCTCCACCTGTCTGTCCTCATTCGTGACATGAATCCCAACAACAACAACAAGGATGTAGGATGATACTGTTATCTGTCTGTATTCCTTTCATGTTTACAGCTCTTGGTTTGTTTTGTAAAAACCAGTGTGAACACAAACTAGACCATAGCTTAACAATATAATAGATTTTTGAAGAACATTGAAAGAAACTCAGCATTGCCTGCACGCAAACAAACAAATAAAAAGTACAAGTACAAGACATGATGTGCAAAAAAAAAAAGTGTAATGAGGAGCTCTATCCAAGTAACGGCCATTGATTTTCCTCATTAAAAAGTGTACGGTGCAAAGGTACGGCAACTCTCTGAGGAAGACATCTAAGGGATTTTGTTCATTCAGTAATTAGTGTTTGCAGTGGAGTAAGATGTTTGATGGAAATGTTACCACTGTTAATTCTCACAACCTGCAGCTATCCTCACAGCAGGGTATGCCCAAACAGGTAAATATTAATATGTGAGATCCATACATCCTTACTCCTCTTCAACCATTCTTCTCATCTAGATCTGTCTCATTCAAATTCCAACAGCTGAAGTGAGCAGAGCAAGCCTAGTGTTGCGGTGAAGCACAGATGAAAAAGCGGTATGGTATCCTGGCTCTCTTTAATCTAACGATGCCTTTGAAGTGGCAGTGAGTGAGCGGGACTAGAACAAAGTCAGGTGTTCTGAGACGTCAGTTAAGACAACGTGATGGGTAGTGGGTGACACTTTGGGTGTGTGCGTGAATTGACTGTGTGTGTGTGTGTCCTTGAGTGTGATCATACATAGTGAGTCATTATTTTTTTTTAAATAAAACAAACTTGAAGATCCTCAGTGAATGCTTCATAAGGGGACCATGGGCTAAATCCAGCCATCAAAAATATTTTGGTGATGACAGTGTATGTCACAAATCCACTGTAGACAATAAAATAAACAGATGACTTATTTAAACCCTAATGAATGTAAATGTGCTTCTTTAACAGTACATGCTGCTAAAAATGTAATCTAATTAATACCAGAAAAAACATGAGTGATTTCTAACCCTGTTTTAATGCCACAACTTCAGCCTGTTGGAACAGGGGCCTGTAGGCTACTACAAAGCGAGTTTTGGTGTTGGTGAGGTAACTTCGGGTTTATCCCTGGATATTCAGTCTTATGACGGGGTTTCACTTCTTACTGGGCTACGTCTTATAGCAACTTATGCTGAACAAATAACGTGACCCAGAGCAGGTTAACTCCAAAGGGCCAGATAACAACCTGTCAACACTCTGACCACTGACCAATCACAGGAAAAAGAGTCATCAATCCTACAGGATCATGAGATTGACAAAAGTCCTAATTTACAATAAAGTGACAAGTAAAAAAGGAACAATGCGTTTTTTTAGGTCAGTGTTAACATTTCATTTCTCCAGACTTTCCACTCTGTATTTAAAACAGAGCTTCTAACAAACGGAGAGACTGTTTACAACATTAAACACATGATGATGATTTTAGCTGCAGTTTAATTATGCAGAGTTTATTTTATCCCCAGAGTGACAGCAGACAGTTTGGATGATTTTACACTCTGATTCCCTCACTGCAGCTTGGAATAACATGAGACACCTGTGTGATGATAATTGAAAATAAAAACTAAAGGATGTATTTTATTAGAAAAATAATCCACACACTGTTAATTGGCTCCTGTGATTATAAATGCACCATTTGTGTCAGATAGACCTCATCAGTCATCAACGGCTCGGCATTATGTTTAAGTTTTTTATGTGACATATTCAGATGGTTTCTTCTTCATCCAATTAAATAGCAAAAAAATGTCACTCTGGTAGGAATTATTTCTGGTGTTTCTAAATCTTAGCTTATTCTGTTGTGTGATTACTAGCTGTTATATTTCACTTTGTTAAATATGACTTTTTGCTGTCCTTAAAACAAACTTTTTTTACCTTTACCCACAGGTAATGGGTATCACTACATCATCTTGTAATATATGTATTTCATTCATGCTTCTGATGATGTTATTAGTAATTAACAACTTTGCCCCTTTCACATAAATTCACACATAACTGTGTGTTACTTGCCGTGTTGTGTTTGGTGCTGTTGCTTTGTTCTTCTTTTTGCCAGGTACCGCCCCCCTCCTCCCTCCGCTGATTAACGCAACTGTGGCACATCAGGGCTGGGTGTTTAATAGCCCTGGAAAGCTGCTGCCGGGGCAGTGGGCCTTCTGGTAGCGTGCTGATCATACCTGTGTGGTGGTGTCCAGTCTCTCTGTCCAGCAGTGTTGTTCTACTGCCTTGTGTCTTGGGTTATTCCTTAATAAATCACTGCCTTGCAGTTAACCTAGTTTGCTCTCGGATACTCTTTATTGTATGCTTTTGGTTAGTTGTTTTGCTTGTTACTTCCCCCTCTCCTATGCCTTATTGGGGACATAACACTGTGTAAGAAAACCCAGAGTTGACTGAGGTGGTTGATAGCTAGCTTTGGTCTGGTTATCTAGCTAGCTCTGGTACTGGTTATCTGGACAGCCAATGTTAGGATCAGTGAAGCCAGCTAATGAAAATATATTCTGGCTGTGTTGAATTTGCTTCATAGTACAGGCCCCAAAAAAGATTTGTTTTTCAGGTTCATGTATTAAATTTTTATTTTTTTAAATAAACCTAAAAAAAAACAAAGACACAAAATGTAACACTATGTTTACATTTTGTGTTCCTCTGGGACATAATGCAAATGTTAGCATTTCTGGCTACCTGTAGTGGTGACCAAGCATTCTTCCAAAAAGAACTAACAGTATTAGTTTTTTTACATCTTACATTAGAAAAGGAGCCCTGTTAACAACTAGCACATTTACTGTATGGTAGTTGGAAACATTAAAGTCAGTTGAAGAGAGTTTTCAACCAACTCATGAGGTTAATGTTGCTAGTTAGGTCTGTGGCTGATACAATCTGCAAGGGAAGCTGTCTCTTCAGCACTGAAAAATGAGAAGCCTGTCTTAGATTTCAGACACATCGTAACATTTCGAGTTGTGAATCTGATGCTGCTATCTTTGGAACCTGCAGTGCTGTGGGAGAATAGAAAAGCTTCATAGGCAACATGGGGCCAGAAATCGCATTAGCAGTGTCTATAAAATAGTGTTTCGAGAAATCACTAATTGCTCTACAAATGCTTAACATTCTACCATTTGCGAGATGTTGGATGATCAATGACCAAAATATGCCTATAACTTTTGTATAATCTTGCTTTAGGTGACTTTTACAAATAAGAATGTGGTTGGAATATTGCACATATTTCATTATACATCCAGTTTCAAGTTATCAGGGTGAATTGAGCCTCAAGGTTGCTTAAGGATGCCTTTATGTGAAAATTTTCCAATTTGAATCTCTACAGCTTTTGGGAAAACCCCATGCTGAATGAGTAATAGTCCCTCCTACCTCAGCAGCTACTGTACCACTCAAGTGCCCCTGAGCATGGCAATTAACCCCCAATTGCTCCAGTGAAGTCTGTATGAAGTAAACAGCATAAAGCTATGGTTATACTGGGTTGCTTCCAGGTATTAATGTGTCTCACTGTATAATGTGGGGAGGGGCAATGCAGGGAAAAACTGGTGTGCTCAGCAAAATCAGGTGAAACGAAAATACTCCTTTTCCGTCACACTCTGTGTGTAATTGTAGAATGAATGACCTGCAGACGTAGATTTGATAAATCAGTGTTGTTTGTCGTGCCAACAGCAGCCAAGTCCGTCATATATTATATCATGCAGCACAATCAAGAGTTATGTCTTATTACGGAATAAATGACTGATTGGGCGGGGGTAATGACTGATAATTTTCCATTCATTAAACCTCTATTCATGGCCTCAATTATACACTAATGGCTCATTCAGACTTCTAATTAACAAAATTGATATTTTTCACTGTCTTCCATGAAGGACAACTACTTGCAGTCCTACATAACTTCAGTCAATTTCTAACACAAATCTGTTTTTGTCTTTGCTGGTACAATAATTACTCTTCTCACTTTCAATTATTTGTCATGTTGCTTCCAAGGTTTAGCCCACAAAGCTTCTAGTTTCGGAATGTCTTGTTCTTTTGCATAATACAAATCAGTCTTTTGGAACTTTTGTGCTGGATTTCACTCCCTTGAAAAGTTTAGCTTCATGTTTCAGTTATGAAACACCTAGACATGAGGAATGGTATTATGAGAAGGCAAAATACAAAACGATACTAAGCCTCTGTAATCCTCAAGGTTATATCTCTCTGTCAGACAGATGTATTGCTCCTTAAATCGTCCTTGGTTACAATAATCAATATGTAAGGCTTAAAATCTAACCTTTCACAAGATTACATCATGTGTATTTGTCTGTTCACATGATTAAATGTACTGTAGATCAAAAACGGTTCCTTTTTAGTCATGTGTCAATTCCACTTTCATCCAGACCTGCCACATATGAGGAAGTAGATGTTCAAGGTCAGTATGGCAGGTAATATGGTGCTTGGTTGGTTAACACTGCTGTCTGCAAAACTCTGTATTCAGAGCCCATGCAGCCTAAAGAGCTGCTATGTTAGACAGAAATCAGGGGCTTCATGCAGAGCCGTAGCAGCAACAGTGTACTGTAGGTGGCTCAACTTATGCTTAATGAGCGATATAAAATATTCACTCAAGATAATTGGAACAGAATACGTACAGAAGGGAGGGGGAACAAAAAGGCTGTAACTGTTCCTCTGTGGATTGGTAGAGGGAGAAAAATATGTTATATGCATGAGGAATAAGAATTCCCATTGAACTTTGGAGAATATTGCATTCACGGTTGGTACACGAAATGGTGAGCCACCAGCCATCCCTTCATTATTTCATTTCATTCTATGTTTACTAAAGTCGCCCTCCACTCGAAAATATGTCTGGCTCATTGGTACTACTTCACTTGGATGTTTGGTCTTCACTGTGCAGAATCATGTGCAGAGTTTGACACTAGAAGGCTGTTTTCACATTCATCTGCTGAAAGTGGCAAATTTCTTTGCTCAGCTTAAATTGATGTATAAGACCTGTACCTATGAGCAAGATTTGTGACATCACAAACAGACCTATATGATTCATGTTCCTCTTTTTGTTATTTCCATTTCATTTGAAGGAACCCTTGTGCAAATGAACAAACATCAACAATCAACACAAACTGATGGTTCAGTCAAACATGCATAACTAGGAGCCTGAAAAGATGGATTCTCACGTAATCTCATGATATTGTGATTTTACAAATCCAGCTGCCTTCACGAGGTAAAACGTATCAATGCGACCAACGGCAATGCTGGATCCTCCTTTACAGAATGAAAATGTTATATGAGTAAAAGCACCCTTTTCAAGTAGTCACATTTCTGTATCAGCAGTAATAATAGCGGTTGTTGCAGATGGTTTCATAAAACAGCAGATTTGACACCTGGTTCATACTAAGAGATAAACATACTCTGTTTCAGTCTCTCCTGTGGGATGAAGGCTTTGATTAGCCAGTGATGTGCTCACCTATTGATCTGACTGACTGCTCCTTATCTTGCTCAGTTATTACTGGTTTTCTGCAGGCGCCCTGGTGGGTGAGTGTTGTTCTGGAAAAAAGACTTTTTCCGCAAACTAGTTTTCTCCAAGACATTCTGTTAAAAGGCGAAATAGAAAGGACTGTCTGTCTGTTTTTTGCATATTTCAGGTATCTCAAATATATAAAGAACCCTGTCTGTTTTGTCAAACAAAGACTATGTATCCATTGTACTTTTAATGATAAAACCTTCCCTTAATTCATGCTCATTAAAAGTTGAAAGCAACTGATGTACTTCCACAGTCGGAAGCTCATACCTTGTCTTTTTTCTACTGCTTTTGTTTTTCCTCTTTATTGCCACCAAACCGACTTAACAGTGTGAATTAATGGAGAGGCTGAAAATAGTTCCATTAATCATGATAATATGCAAGATGGAGTCATATTCGAGAAAAACTGCAATACACACACTGTTCAACGCCATGTATTGCATTAGTTGAGGCAGCAGTACATCTCCACTAGCTGTTTTAATGGATTTGTTAAAACAATGGGATGCTCTGACTTCCAGGAGTTAAGTAACAATCACTAATGGCATCTTACTGTGGCAAGTACAGCAGCAATTTTGAGAATTTTATGGCCATTCGTGGAGACAGGAATTAAATTATTTAAGTTACACTGCCACTGTGTTTTAAAGAGTCCAAATGTTGTCTTATGGTGAACATTTTTGTTTTTTTCTTTCTTGTCCTTGCAGAAAGCAGCTTCCACAACATTGTCACAGCTACATTTTAGAGAATACACAAAACATATGAGTTTCTTGAAAGTTGAAGACAACACACAAGTAAAATAAATAAGTAAATACATTGGTAATCCCATTGTTGTAAAAGGGATATCATCTTCTTAAAAGCAGCAGAATAAGGGATGCTAATTCTTTGATCCTTTCAGAAAAGTCTATTGACCATATGGATCATTGGATCCTGAAGTGTTTTACCAAGTTACTTCATCCTCCCTGAATGGCCTACTTGAGAATTGGAGCTCTAACCACCAAGTGTCATTAGGCCTGATGAAAGCAAATTGATTTCAAGAGGATTCTCAGAAGAACAAATGCCTCCATGAAATTATCTTAAATACGGACAGGGTGTGTTTCTTTTTTTGTTTAGGCAAAGGTGGACAGATGGTGCCTCTGGCTGTCACTGTCCCTGTGAAGCTGTGAAAAATGATCACAGCAAATGAGACAAAACTCAGGTGCCTCTCGGGGCAATTGATCTGGCTTTATAAGAAGCTGTACTGTGATGTTGTAGTTAAGTCCGTAGGGCCAGTGGGCCAATCATACTGAGAAGAATTAAGTGAAAGGCTTTTTAAAGGTGCACTATACAGGTCTGTGTCTAATTCTGTGAATTAACAGACAAATAATGAAGCCTTTTTGGCATCAGCTGACGTTTGGTGACAAAATGTTTAAATGAGGAAAAATGTATGTACAATATGTTTTTAAAAAAGGAGATATTTTTAACATTTAGTGTTATTTTATTGCCATGACAACCAAATTTTCCTTTGCATGTAGTTTCTTTTCAACAGCTTTCATTCACAAGATTATTCAAGCATACTATATTTCCAAAACATTTTCCATCCCCCATCTGACAAACTGGCCTTGGAATATCGGAAACCTACATACATAAAAAGACAAACAAATATGTGCTGTGATTCCTCTAAATAAGATGTTATATACTGACAATGCTGCTATATGCTTCCGACTCTTCTGTACTATATATGTGTTACTTAATCATATGGTTGAAAATGTGATTGTACTTTTCAAACCATAAAGTACACCTCTAGACTTTGGCAGCAAAGGAAAGACAGTGTTTTGAAGGTTGAAATCAATAAAAGATTCATCTAAGCAAGGAAAGTTGGAGCGCAAAAGAAAAAAGCAAGCACAAGAAACAAGAATATCAATAAAAACTGCTTTAGACCAAAGCAGCTTATTTGACAGCAAGACAAAGAAGTGTGTGCTTTGGGATCAATTTTGCTAATTAACTGTTTCACACAGCAGAGCTTTGTAAATATCAGCTGAACAACCAGTCAATAAACACAAACTGAGCACATTTTACGTGTTACATTTGTCTGACTTAAACATACATTTGATTCACACTGATCGATTGAGCCACTATTATGAGAAAATTTGTCATGTAAGTCATCGCCTCTCAGGTGCATCACATTTCGGTTATTGCCGGAGCGGGCCCTCTCATGATCTGATGGAGTAATAGTCCTCTAAGTAATTGCCATTCCAACAAAGTGAGGCTCAGACTTGGCTGAGTGGTGAAAAAAAGATCAAGTTAAGTCTCCAAGCCTTCATATGTGGAGTGGATCGTTTGGTTTTCGGGAGCTTCAGACAAGCACTTCTGTCATGTAAATGGAGCTTGTCGAATTATATATTATAATAAGGAAAACCATGATTATCAGTAAAGACTCAGGTTGAGGTTATCACTCCCAAAGTTCAGTAGGTCTAATATACATAGTATATTCACACATAACTTGGATATTGGCCATTGATTTGTATGTTGGGAAGATATCATTAACACTTAATGGCTTGATGGTGATGCTGGAGGCCAATTTTGCTAGAAAGTGTTCAGGCAGCCAGTTTAACACAAGTTTCTAAACCATTTAATTGGAAGATAAAATGAAAAGGAACTCATTTGAAATGCTACATAAAATTACAAGTGCACTCAACTGTGGGAAGAACATTTTGTTAAAGTTTAACCAAAACCATAAAGTAGCGAGATGGATTGATAGCATATATGTGATCTGGATATAATTTTGTCATCCTGTTTTTTCATGATGGATTTCAGTAATTTTGCTACCTGGTCTCTACACATAACATGTATTGCATGTCTGCTCATCTTGGAAGAGAGAAATTCCTCCCCTGTTTCTGTCCCTTAAGTTTCTTCCATTATTTTCTCCATTAAAGGTTTTTTTCTGAGGCAGTTGTATTGCTGTACAGATTGTAAAGCCTCCTGAGGCACATTTGTGATTTGTGACATTGGACTATACAAATAAAATTGACTTGAAAATGAGTTAGCTATGCAAGATATAACATTAAATGTGGTTTATTTTATCACTTTCACCCTTGCAGTGCTATTTCTAGTGAATTTCTCCCAATGGGCATCAATAAAAATAGATTTTATCTTTTTCAGCCAGCATCTTTACTGTTTTAGTTCACTCTCATCAACTGTGTCTCCAACAGCATTACCTGTTTTTAGCTCTGAACATAGTTGAGTGTTTAGCAGCTGAGGAGTTTGACAAATTTGACATGTCATCTTAAGGTGATAAACCAATGTTTTATTTACAGCTTGTTTTGATTTATTTTGCCCCAAAGTTGCTAAAAGAAATCAATGAACTAAGGTTAAAAGTCTAAAAGTTTAAAATCTGAGAAGTTGTCAAGCAAAATGCTATCACCATGTATAAAGTAAGGAATCTTTGTCTGTATGTATGTATTCTTGTCCTTCGCATATCTTGAGAACCATTCATCCAATCAACTTAATACCAGGTATTACTGGGGACTCAAGGAAGTGCACTGTCGAATGTGAAGTTGTTTGGATGAGCGTTTCTCGAGAAAAATATAAAACTAAATAAAATTAAGACTTAAAAAGTTTAAGATAGTCTGTATATGTGTGTGTGTGTGTGTGTGCCCATGTCCTTTGCATATATCGAAAGCCATTCATCCTATCGACATCACACTTAATAGGTGTATTGCTGCAGACATAGGGACATGCAGTGTCAAATTTGGTGCAATTTGGTGACATGTTTAGTATTAATAAGCTTTGAATAAACAAGTGAACAGTGAGCCACTCACCTGTGTGTCTGAGAGCAGCAGGGGCTGTTTGATATTTGCAGTCACATCACAGCAGGACAGGACTTCAGGGCTCTGGCTTGCTGAATGGAACAAAGGCACAAGCCCCCCTCAGTTAAACTGCCTAAGAGAGTGACGATCATATACACGTTTTGATGGACACTGCTCTAGTTATTCTAAATGAAGTGAACCTTCTCAGCCTCATCAGTTAACCAGTTCTGACCAACAGAAAATAGAATAGAATGCAAGAATAAATTAGAATGTGACCATGATGTCACAGAATCAATGTGGAATCTTCAGTTTCTGGTCCAAACTGTTTCATCCAGTCAGTTTACACAGTTTACACTCTGAGTATTCACTCCGTCTCAATCGATTGTCTCATTCTGACATTTTTAAACTCGTTACTACTGCTGCATTAAGTGAATAGTAACAGTTCTGCTGTTCTTAATAACCCACATCTCCAAAGAACTGCAAAGTTTATAGATTTCTTTGTTGAGATCATGGTCTCCAGTACATTGGTGAACCTGGTGAGAGTTTCGGTGAAGTGTGCTGGTGGGAATTGTTAAGTATCAAAATGAACATTTTAGTCCAAAGCATAGCAGGAGATGACCTTTGTAAATGACATAGTGGAACATATCAATTTGTTGCTGCAAAAAGAGACAGAGAACTACTCCGACTAGACTACTCAGTCTTCCTTCAAAACCTCAAATGCTTCCAGGACCCAAAGCAGGAAGTGAAACTGAGCCAGGAACTGTATCATCCACTCAAAGTCGCACTGGTAGAGGTTCTGCCTAACACAATGCTGAAAAGAGAGCCACTGATGGAGGATGTTCAAGCTGCCTTGGTGGCCTGCAAACTCATGCCTCATAGATCCTACTGTGAGCTGAGACTCCTTACAGCATTAACATCCCCATCAAAAGAGATGACACAGAGACAAAAACAGAGCTAACTCAGCTGGAGCTGCATCTGCAGGAAGAGAAGGCACGAGCCAGAGAGGAGGTCTTCTCTGCAGAGATCGTTACAGTTCAAACTATGGCAGCAGAGCCTAAAGAGAAAACAAAGACGAATGTTAAGCTGTTCTATATGCTCTATAAACTGGCCTGGTGAAGGAAGACAAAAACCCAAAAGCACAAAATTCTGGCAACTGCAGCTTTGCCAACTTTTTTTCCTTTTTTTTCTTCTTCTGTATTTCTACATTTCTTGATATAACTAATAGGATAGGGACTTTAGCCAACAAATTATGTCTGGTGAGAAGAACTGCCAACATAAAAGTTTTTTGAGTGCATTTTCAAGGTGTCCTCCTCCCTATTTTTTTTTTTCGTTTTCCCCAGCTGCTTGCCTAGACTAACATCAAAGCATCCCTGCAGGGTTCTTCATAATCGTGTAATCCATCCATTCACTAGATGTTACCTCCTTAAATCCCCCTTATATTTACCTCCATGTTCTCCTCAGGGTGTTGAGGCCTACTAATAAGCAATAAGCTACAGTTGAGCTTATACTACGAATCCTCGAATCATTCATCACTAATATTAGGGGAAAGACCTGAGGAAAGCTGTGGGGATGAGAGATACACATGGCTGTTAACACTGGGCCACCTCAACCGCATACAAACACCTACATGTGCATATATATACACACACACACACACACACACAAACATACTTCGGGCCCCCCTGTCTGGCTCTGCTTCTCCCTATGTCTGAATCACAGGGCCATATGTCTATATTGTGTGTGAACACATAATCTAAATGCAAATGGTTAATCGTCTCTTCTGTAGCCTTCAGCCTCCTAGGAATCAACGCTCTCCCCCCAACAGACATTCATGCCATTATTAGGTTAGCAGGGAAGCGATCACAGGTACGATCAAATAATTAAACCTGTATTTTTAAAACCATCTATTTCTCTGCTTTGCCCCCAAATGTCCACGGGACATGTTTACTACATTTCTGTATAGACGTTACCTACAATAAGCCATGCTTTTGTGCAACTATTCATTTTGAAAGCCTATTACAATACATGCCAGTGTTTATTAGGGTACCATGATATTTGTGCTTTTTTTGGTCTCCATAACTAACTGTTATTCAATACATGTTTGTGTTGCTTTTCTTTTTCCATATTGAGAGTTTAATTACATTGCCAGTGCAGGCATTTAACCTTTTATGACACCAATACATTAGCTGCTCCCATTGTTCATTATAAGCACCAGGGAATAGATCCTCAGAGCCAGAGCAATTATTGGTGGGTAGTTTAAATCTGCGCTCTCTCACATATTGTGGGAATAGGGGAAAGTCCCACATACTGGAGCCTACATGGTAATGAGGAGGGCAGAATGTTACAGCATTTGCTGCCTTTTGCTGGGTTTAACATCAAATGATCTTGATATTTCAGGCAGAAGTTTCTTTATGTATAACTGCAAACACTTGATGCTCATTAAAGGTATTTTCCACAACACTGGACTGAAGGATGATGAGTTCGACACCTGTAAATAAAATACAAATTTATATCTTCAGTATTTTGGTGGATGTACCTTGACAATAACAGATTACGCCTGTTACGAGTTGAACAACTGAAATAACTGAATAATTCTGTGCATTTCCTCTCACTGAAATCCCTCTAGAGAAGATCTGGGAATATCACAGCTGTCTCCTTTTGCACATCCTTCTGACTTATAAAGGTTCATGTTAAGTGCACATCATGCTGCAAATAACCTACATTTTGAAGTGATTTTTTGGGGGATGGGAAATATATTTAGAGTGCAAAAAAATTCAGCTCTAGAGCACTCTCTTGTGAAAATACAGTACAAAGTAAAGGCTTTAGTCCTCAACTTGTGGCTTGCAGCCTTTTCTTTTTGAATAATTTTACACTTCCTACATTAATTATCGCCTTTGTGATTTTGCTGGAAAGAAATGCGAGCTATCATAATGCTATTGTATCACAAAAAAACTAAGTATTGATTTTAATGCTCCAAGCATTTGTCTACAGTAGATGGGGAAACAGTTTTTGAAGCAATATCAGGTTGTATCAAAAAGACAGGGAGGCCACCCCCTCCTGTGATGGTGCTTCCTTGCATTTTGGTATGAATCCCTTAAGACTGCGAAAACTGCTGGCTTAGTCAAGGAGCTACCGGAGGGCAAGAGAGAATTATTGTCGAGAGAAAGGAGAGACAGTTTAATGTACTTTGAAGCACACAGAAAACAAACCAGATTGCTGCTGTAAAATTGCTGAGACGCCTCGCCATTAAGCACCCCGCTGCTTTGTTTAAACAACTCATCGCATCACAAAGACAACTAATTCACCTCAAGGCACCGAAAGCATCTCCCAGTTAAGGCCCCGCCCTTTTTTGTGTATGGTACACATTCTCATGCAGAGCATCTGTCAAAATACATATTCTCCCCGAAGCATTCCCAGACACCTCCATCCAAGGACAAATCAATTAGCAGTGAATGACAGGCAGATGGTTTTGAAGGACGGCTGTGCCTCTGCCTCAGGTGAGAGGCATCGGATGGCAGCGAGGAACTGTCAAGTAGAATACTTGTCTGAGTGATTCCCCCATGTCATCCACACACACACACACACACACACACACACACACACACACACACACACACACACACACACACACACACACACACACACACACACACACACACACACCTCCCCAGGAGCCACTGCCAATATCAGACACATGCTGCCACAAAGAGGGAGCTCGCAGCTTACTGTAGGATGCAAAAATAAACGTGGTGAGAGGGAGAGAAGTGTGAATATTTCATATACTTATTATCAAACTGAATCACAGATTAGCATTCCTCCAAAATTACCCCAGGTGATGCTAAAGACGCTCTGTGGAAAAGGGCAGCTGAATTTTTGTGCACCTAAACAGCGAAGATGGGAGATGAGAATGCAAATCATTTAAAAAGATTACAAAAATGCAGGGGAAAAAATTCCAAAGTGCATTGTTAATCCAGGTTTTTAGCAGCAAGCTAATCTTTTTGCTGATCGTATACTTACAAAGGGACAATACATCAAAGTAGCTAATTAGGTGATTTCCCAGCGTCTTTCATTTTACTTTCCGAATGATGAGATAACAAGCTAACTGAATTAGGGTAGCTGCTTATCTGCAGGTAACCAGGACGACCGTTTGGTTTGTTAATAATTGAAGTATGGGGGAAGCAGGTACAAAAGCAACCATTTTGAGAACCTGTGGCGAGAAATGATAGAGAACCTGGGAGCGGAGAAAAAAGGCCTATCAATTAAAAGGCCCATTGTCTCCAATTCATCCATAATTAAGGCAGACAAAGACAAGAGAATACTGTACACAGTGGCTAGCATGGAGAGACAAAAGGGCTATAGACAAAGCAGGAAAGATAGGAAATCATTAATTATAGGACAACAAATGCAAAAACAACAGCAGCAGTAGTAGCTCAGAAACAAGACTTTCCTACACAGTGAAGGTGACAGAAGAGGGTTGATTTAGAATACATTTAGTCTAATCTGTAGGTCTTATAATGTCTGCCTAAGAAGGGTAGCTCTGAGAGTATGGTAAGTTATTACTTACATTTTCCCGATTCATTATACCCTACTCTCATTAAAATGTCACGTGAAATGCTATACTTTACGCTTTCAACCACAAATGAACATCTTGTGGTTCATATTTCGTATTTTCTCTAGCAGTTTTCCAAATATTTATGCAGTAAGTTAACTCGGGTTGACAGACAGGCAGCGTCCAATCATGGAAATGGACTCTGCATAACTGCCAAAAAGATCCTAATGCTTGCTAATTGAGATTCATGGCTTCAAATACCAATCAGATAAAGTGATTAAGTCTTAGCTTGTCCAGATCTTTAAACCATAGCTTCCCCTCCCAGTACATCATCTACTGATAGCCCATGTCTCATCATTTCATTATTAATCTTTCTTTGTTTTGGACCAGTATTGCTCCCTTGAGAGCTCAGACTTGGCGCAATTAGAAGATGTAATTATTCCTCTGCAGAGCTGTAAATGTAAACAATCTATATCTGTCCTGTTTTCAGTAAGCCCACATGTGTCTGAGAGCCACACAAAATAGTGTTGAACATGTAGTAAGATCACTGTGGAAAGCCTGCCTGTGTGCATATTTTCTGTATAATTGGCCTGTTTTGAGTGTGATGTTTGAGTATTGTCACACAATGCAGTTTGAAATGGCATTGAAGGCACAGCTGGGGGAAAATGAATAAACACTTAAAAAAACCCAGAAAAAAACAAAGTAAGAAATCCTTGAGAAAAACACTTTCGTAGTTATTTGTGAAGACTGACATCTTCATACACTTTTCCATCTTAATCTTGGAATTTGAATTCATTGTACACCTTGCCAGTAGTCCTTTGTCAACATTGATGTAGTGTACACAACAATATATGGCTGTAGGATAAGTTTTTAAGTATGTGTTTTGTACTGAGGACATATTGTAGGCTTTCCAAAGCACAGCCTGGACCGATTGCATTATGATTACATGCACAACGAACACATAATCATTGACTAAAGTGCAACTTATTGTTGTATGTAAAAGTGCTTCAAATGGAAACTTGAACATCTGTAGTTCCATGAGAACTGGGAAAAAAACACCTGCTGATGAAGATCATGTGATATGACTGAAAATGCTACTAAATGGCCAGTGCAGTGAGATTATTTTGTCTGCTGTGAAGAATGAATTTTTGAACCTCAAATAAAATACTTTAAATCTGTGGTGTGGACACATCCTTGAACAATGAGGTCATATGTCAGTATAGCATATTTCATACATGCATGTTAAAAAATAAGAAAAGTAAAGCAATATACCTGAACCCGTGTTCTTTATACAGTTGATAACAGATTATACACACTTTTCACAATGTGCACTAATGAGGCAAAGCCAGTGTGCCTTTATTGATTACTGTCATATTTTGATGTTACATTCTTGGCATTTCACCTCTATTGAAGGTGGAATGCACAGTGAGGAGAGATAGGATAGATTGCAAGGAGATGACATTCAGCAAAGGTCCTGTTCCATATTTGGTCTTACATTCCTCTTATCAAATATGAAGCACTAACAACTGATATGCAGTCATAGAAAATGGCTCGAATATGTCCCTCATATTTGTACATTCAGTATATTTGATACATGCAACCTAGTTGCCGTTAGATAGAAAACACATAAACAAACGAAAGGCAGCCTGCAACAGAAAGCAGTAATGACCTTGCCCTGCAGGGCTGATAGCTTAATCACTGTTACCAATATTGAGAGCCTCAATCACCAATGATCAAAATTTAAAGCTTTAATTACCATTAGCCAATATAACGCTGACAGTAAGCCGGTAGCTTCACTGACAACTGAAATAGTGCTCACTTCCACAAAGAGTGTGTCTTTTTACGATGGCACTGAATCAAAAAGGAATTAACCACTTTGCAAACACAACATCGCTGTGATGAGCTCCGGGTAAATTATGATTTGAAATTGTCATCATACAGCGTACATGGATCATTTTAGTTGCCATCTGGTTTTATGGTTCCCCTGTGAAAAAAAGGAAGGGAAGGACTTTTTAGTGACCAGCACAGAGATAGTAGGTGTAGTCTTCCACCAGCTGTCAAGTATGGCTTCATGTGTGGCTCAGTCAAATAATAGAATCATCTCTGAGTCAAAATCTGCCAGCTTTCTTTATTCTTTACCATATCCATAAATATATCACAGGCCAGCTGTGCTATTGAAGACATGACTGTCTTTTTGATACCAAAATGTTAATTAAACCATAAATTGAATGTGGCAATGAAAAAAGCAACAGCCCATACATGATAGAAATGGAGATCACGGTAGAAAGGAGGGGTTCATTCATCTTGACTTTTAAGAACATTAGTCTGATGGCTGACTGCAGTCCAGCCCTTCTCATACACACTTACAGGGAATGTTTCATTGGACGTTAAATTAATTTCAGATTTCGAGTCATTAACCTCTTAATGAATGAGTCCTTAGAAAGTGGAATTATTTCATTGGACAGCTAGAGTATTCAGGATATTTATTTCACTTCCATTTCCCCATCAGAGCAGCAGCACGTACAGATTCGGAAGTCATCACTCTGTGCATGACCTTGACTGCATCATAACTATGGTGTTATGTTTGAGATGCCCGAGACCTCTTCACCATTCTTCCTCCAATTGAGACGTTCCACTCCCAAAATCCCAGATGTGTCAATGTCTTTTTTCTTTTGCTTTGTTACCCGTTCCTGCACTGCGTTTCCACTTCTGCACTCTCAAAAACACGAGCCCTTCCTTTCACCCAAAGTGGCTGTGATGTGAGAGACAGGCTGGGTTCTGCTGCTTACATAAGCTGTCAGCACTGGGAACTCTGTGTATTCCCAGATCAAAGTGAGGCCTGTCTGAGCAGCTGAAGTGCCCTTAATATGTTCACCTCAGCAGGAGGATCCACAGGCTGGTTCTGCCTTTCTCACTGCTGCTGGTTCTGTGACTCGGAAAGGAGACTTTTATTCATCTCAAGAGGGACAGATAAAACACCATAAGAGTATGTCCTTGTATGTGTTCCTGAGTAAATAGGTGATCCATGGTAAATTTCAAGAGGAACTAGAAAATGCAGTTTCTCAAGAAATTGCGGGGTAAATGCTGGCTGTTGTAAGGCGTACACTAAACTGGATTGCTGGCTTTAAAGTACATAAAGAAGCAGCAAAAATAGGAAATGTCAGCTGTGTTGAATATTTTCAAAAAGTATAACTGGGACATTAAAGTTGAATAAAACTCCTAATATATGCAAGATGTTATACATTTTAAGGTTTGAATGGAGTATGAATCAATAGATAAGAGTTGAAAATGCATTGTTTTTAAAGTAGCTGAAAAAGTAGGAAAGGGATGAAGGATGTATAATATAGACAAAGCAATGAAATAAGTCTAAATAGTAGAGTTTTAGAGGACTTAATTGAGCTTAAGTGTGCTGAGAAAGAGTTGAGATTTTCTTTGACTGTCTTTGTTGGAATAAAGATAAAACATCAGCTGAGGTTTAAGCTCTGACATGAGTTGAACTACAAGCACTTTCATCTTGAAAAACATTTCCAACTCTAATTTCCTGTTAACATACACAAATGGCACAGTGTGTTTGTGTGTGTGTGTGTGTGTGTGTGTGTGTGTGTGTGTGTGTGTGTGTGTGTTTGTGTGTCAATCACACAGACGTGTGTCAGTTTCTGCCCAGAGACTGAGGCACAGGTTGCTATGGTGACAGTGCACCCCTGTGGTAGGGGTTAGACAAGCACAAACATCCATATCCATTGGAATATTCAGTCCCTGAGCCAAAATTAGTCACCAAACAACTTCTTGTAACTCAAAAATGTCACATTGAAAAAAGTGGCCCGAAAACTTCACTGACAGGAAACTGATGTGCATGTGTCTGTTTGTTTTAAAACAAAGGAGCTGTGATGAATTTTATATCACCATCGCCTTTGTTTTTGAAGAGGAGCTTCAGAGCTCAAATAACATGGAAGTCAATGAGACTTTAAGACCGCACCATCTGCCTTTTTATGCAATTTATTCATAAACTGTGAGTCTTATTTCAATGGAAGTAACATTGGATGCAAGAGGACAGATTTGTCGAATTTTTGTTGTATAAATTATGCGTGTAGAATGGAAGCTTTGGTAGTAAGATAATAAATAAAGGTGATCATGGCTTTGAGGTGGAGGCTCCAACAGTGTGGAGACATACATCTCTGATGCCTTTAAAAAAAACAGCTGAAGACTCATTTATTCAAATTGGCCTTTGTCTCATCTCATAGTGTCTAATGTTTGCATTTTATGTGTTTTCAAGATATGTTTTTTGTTTTATTATTTGTTTGTTTTATTGTATCTTATACTATTTTTATGATTGTATTTTTTTAACAAGGTAACAGGTGCTATATTAAATAAACTTGACTCACTTACTTATGTGTTGAAGATTTTTGATTAAATTTGAAGGCCTGGACCGATGATGTCACATCATACACTCTGGGTCTGAATGTTACACAGTGCACAGAAATATAAAAATCTGCAAGTGCTGAAAATTTTATGAAACTTGAACTGTGATTGTGTAAAAAGTATGAATAATATGAAAATGTTGAATTAATGTGAGGAAGTCCTAAGTGTTATGACCCGTTTAAAGCTTGATTGAAGTTTCTATGTGAATGTATGAATGAATTAGAAGAGGTTGAAGATGAGTGGGTTTGAATGCTTTTGCTAATTGACTCTCGTTATAACTGAAATTCAAACTAACTGGAGTATTCTGAAAAGTTTTAATAGGATTTGAAAGTTTAATACCTTGACTGTGTGCAAGAGGTGTAACATTTCAAAGTTTGAATGAAGTTTATAACTGAGGGTATGAATGAGTGGATTAGATGAAAATACATGAAAAAGTATGAAGTGTATAAATCAAAAAGTAAGCACACATATCCTAATTGAGCTCTGTTTTAATGTTTGAATTAAGTACTTTTTTGCTTGTTTATATTTGGGTTGAAGAAGGTTTTTTTTCTGGGTTTTGATTTTTGGTTTGCTCTGTTTCCCTTCCGTGTTCCTGCACTCCTCCCCAACCCATTTTTCCTTCCAGCTGCCCTGCATCTCCTTCGTTAGCCCTGCAACTCCTTCGTTAGCCCTGCATCTCCTTCGTTAGCCCTGCCTTGCCCACTGTGTTTTTCACAAGAAGTCTTTTGGGATCAGTATGTTTCATCTTATAAAAGACAGCAGGAGGGAAGTTGTCTCTCAGGATTCAGGATACACGACTACTGATGGACAAACTCTTATTTGACGAAGTCAAACCAGCAAATAGTCTGTCACAAATATGTCTTTCTATCCACTTCACTACCTTACAAAATATTTTGGTATTGACCTTTTTATTTCAATACTTCTTCTCCTCGCTTCCTCCCACCCTTCTCCTCCGTAGATGGTATGAATCAATCTTTGGAAGTAGATAATAAGTTTTCCCAATTATATCCTTTTTCCATGTTCCATCGTTAGGAGTCCTCGTTAGTCCTGTATGATGCTATCAGTGATTGATCACAACCACCAGTCTCATGTCCTATCTCACATCCTCCACCCGGAACATCAGGAGCGCTAAGCCTGATCAACACCGCTGATAAACTCTGAATGCATTTGATTACGGTGACTGAACCCCACCAAGATGTCTAACCATTATTCGCTATGCATTTTACATCATTTTGGAGCCACAAGCAGTCCTTGATCGAACATATGTAACGACAAATAATCTTCATGCGTCACTTATTTTACTTGAGGAAATAACAGCTGTAAACGGATTGAGAGACAACAGAGCATTTATAGTCTTCCACTTAGTACACCACATTACTAAATTATGGTATTTGTGTTTATGTGAGTGTTTATATGTGCATGTGCAGTAAGTCTAATGGTAATGTTCACACTTTAGCATGACCATCACATAGAATAACTAAGAAGTACAGGGCTTTAATTAACAGGGTAGATCCTTATCGTCATGGGAACAGATGTGATAGGGTGTTACTGACGTGTTTTGCCACCTTGGGAGGTTTGAAAATTATACGGTGTGAAACACTGCACACGCACACACACACGCACACATAAAGTACGTTATCCTGCCATCAATTTGTAGCAGACATCTTGCTTGTCTTAACAGTGCTTTAGAGCCTTACATGTATGTCCGAGCAGATCAATAAGTGCTCACTATAAAATGGACACAAGCGTAAATTAACACACCAGGGAGCTGACAGAACAAGACATCATCACAAACCCACCAGGGTGTTATTTTGGGCAAATACATCTCTGCTGCCTGAATGAACAACAAGTAGTTGGGGGTGCAATTTGCTATACTGTTTTCTGTTTTTAAGACCGAAAGTGAGATTTTATTTAACATGCTGTGCAAAAATGCATTATGAGCACAGTTACTGTAGCAAATAGAAGAGCACACTCAAAAATTCAAACTTTTCTTCTTTCCTGGCACATTTTAACTTTGTTCTTAACTGTTATAAATGTAGGTATCGTGGATTATCAAAACATTTAATACATAGTTTTACTACATAGTTTACTTATTACAATTACTATAGGTGAAATGTTAAATGTTCATATAAGCTTCCACTATACTAATCCAATGTATTTTTAGAAGAAAGCCAACACAATGAAAGTGACACATTTCACACTATTTGTACTTTTCTAGCAGTGAAATCATGAATGTAACTAGTAGCATCACGCTACACAATTAATGCAAAGTGAAACAGCTTGCTTTCACACTATCTTCAAACTAAAACCACTGATGGATGATGGATGTCTTCGTTTGTCCCAACCAAGAGCCCACAGCTCAAAGATATTCAGTTTACTAGAAGACTCAATAAATCAGAAAAAATTCACATTTGAGAACCTGGAATCAGAGATTTCAACATTATTTTCTTAAAAACTGACCCCAAATGACTAATTGATTATCACAATAGTAATAGCGAATAATCCAATAGTTGGCAATTAATCAATTAATTGATCATTATTGTCGCAGCTCCAACTGGAAGCAACACAAACTACATCAAACTCAACTAATCACCACAGTGCAAATAGCTAATTATAGCAACAGAACACATAAGGCACCACACAGTGGCATGCATCAGATTTAAACACAAAAATAAACTTAGCTAGTCTCCCCCTTTAATCTTTCTGTGACTTTTAACATTTCTATTCATATATAATGAATATATTCTATTCATTTCTATTGAGCCCTTGTGGCCTGTTATATAAGCTTATATAAGTGGGATTTATTAGCTATAGACATTCTGTAATCACACCAAATTTTCTCTTTGCCTCTCTCCACTTACTCTCTGCTCACACTAAGAGAAAACCCATAACGGTATGCTTCATAGCAGCACCTAAGATGTTAACAGAGTGTTTAACAATGTGGTGAACGTGTTATGCTCGTAGGAGGCAGCAGTACCTTAGCTGCTCCAACCTCCAGGCAAAATCCTGCTGCTCCACTCCCACGGCACATCGCTCACATACCCTGAATGTAATACTGGCATTTAACATGTACAATGCTCATATTCACTGTGAAAAATAGGTTGAAATTATGCTGGTAAACATGAGCTCAATAAAAAACTAGACTTTCAAAAAGTTGTTCCATCACTGTCACTGAATATGATTAAGTGCAACCTTTTCTTGTATACACACACACACACACACTCACACACACACACACACACACACACACACACACACACACACACACACACACACACACACACACACACACACACACACACACACACACACACACAATGGACTCTCTTGCACTGAAATGGGTGCGTGCACAAACACACCAGCTTATTTGCACATACTGTACAGTACATACACAGGCTGAGCTGAGACAAACAGACACAGTCACTGATTCTCACACAGACACACATTTATATGCACACAGACAATAGCCTGCAACTCCCCTCCAGCCTGGCAGGTAATTGCTGTCTATGGGGGGACAGGTGCTTCTACAATAGGGCTCTATTCACTGCCACTGTAATTACCTAATTGAAAAGCTCACAGGGGAAAAAGAGAGAGATAGTGTGTGTGTGTGTGTGTGTGTGTGTGTGTGTGTGTGTGTGTGTGTGTGTGTGTGTGTGTGTGTGTGTGTGTGTATGTGAGTGAGAGAGTGTGGAGAGTGGACTAAAAAGAGGAGAAAGGGAAAGATAAGCTCTGAGCTTTCGGAACACAATAAAGCTATACACTTCACACCACACAGACATTACTGGACACATTAACCCAAATATTGTACACATAATCGTACATTGTACACATCCACATGTTTGTAAGACAACATTTTTGCAACCATGCACAAAATGCTCACATGACCACACACAGAATCAGATCACTCTGGGGGTAAATATTGTCGAGATGTGATTGAGGGATGGAGTGAAGGAGAGAGCAGTAATGGGAAATCTATTGTTGTGTGGTGAGGATGCAGCAGAAAAAAGAGGAGGAGGGTCAGGGTAGACAGGGATATAAAAGCAGTGGGGTCATTCCCATTTCTGATGTCAGCCCCTCTATCTCAGTGCCCTTCTGCTTTGGCTTCAAGTTTTATATGGGATCTATAGACAGTGGAGAGCAGATGGGGTCTGTGTGTTTTGAATGCATTTCCTGTGCGTGTGCATACTGTGCACATGCACATGTGCATGCAAATGTGCACATTTTTGTTCCCTTTATATACTTTCCTATTCCATAGCGT
Organism: Scomber scombrus; assembly: GCF_963691925.1. NCBI lineage: Eukaryota > Metazoa > Chordata > Actinopteri > Scombriformes > Scombridae > Scomber > Scomber scombrus. The sequence continues at coordinate 11,126,725 of NC_084991.1, forward strand.
GTTACCTTATATCACATCAGTGTAAAGAGCACATTTAAAGAAATATATCTTAATCTTAATACAGGAATGAGTAAAACTCTGTGGATCTGCACTTTTTAGACTGATGCTAGCTTTTACAAAAGCAAATTCAGATGCTCAAACTACTTCAAACCCCACTGAACATCCCATTTTGTTGCAATCTGGCAAGCAACAACTCGAAAATCTAACATGCTTGAAAAGACAATAACGTCTCGTTATTGTCCCTTGGATACATTCGCCTTACTGTGGCAGCCTTGGTTTGGCTCTCATGTGCGCCTGCGGTCTTGTACAAAGTGAAGGAGCTCATATCCCAACGGCTAGCATTTCTAAGCAAGCACAGACTGTTTGGAGGTGTGAACTTGCGCAATAAAATCCATCTTTGAAAACATTCTGATGCCATTTCTCGAGCGGCAGAAAAAATATGAGCATATTTGATGAGCACATTGGTTATTTTTGTATTTGCGGTGTGGTTTGTCTTTGGAAGTCTGCATTGACCTCTGATGGGTGCAGGAAACAAAAAAAGAAATGCACATCAGGTATGAGAAACTGGGTCAAACACTGAGGTGGATCTTGTAGCTATAAAGGGTAAAGATAGGAATTTAGGAATGCAAGAAAGAACGCAGGACACAAGATGAAAAGAGGGTAAAAGAAGGAAGGAACATGCCGACAATAACAAGGACGAGGACTGCATTTGGCAGACGGCCTGATAATGGCGGGAGATTTCCTGAGTGCTGGCTCCGTTGAAAGCAGCCAGATTTCTCAGGGAGCTGGGTGGACGTCCTTTGGCTTGACTTTGTGGCATTTGCAGTGTCTGGGTCTAACAAACACACACAGAAAATAAGCCCTGAAGTAAATAAACCAATCTGGTGAAATACCCATCACCCTCCCTCTCATGCTTTATGTGATGTAACGAGTAGTTCACTGAAGCAAATTTTGTGTCAGTTTGAGTAAAGATGTCATATTCCATCTCACTGGGCATCAAACGTACCCTGGAGTAGCACACATGTAAATAAGAAGAGCGGAATATGACATTCTGTTTGTGTTGAACATTTGGGCCTGCATGCTTCTTCCTGTCTCTCTTATCACCTACAGCAGTGATATGTAGACCCTATTACAACATGTAAATGACCCCCTACTGTGCAGTCTAGGAATATGCTATGACACACGTGCTCAAATGTGCAGAGAAGTCATATATAGTATGAGAGCGACTGCGTGTGGTGCCACTCCACCTCACACATCTGCTCGCTGTGACTGTGTATATGCATATTTGAACATGTGTGCATTATGCATCCATATACAGTACTGTATATGTATTAAGACTCAACCTGTCACAGTCAGACAGATGCTGTCTTGTCTTTTTACATGGCATTGAAGAAAAGGGACTTAAGATCAAAGCATACACTCATCGAGAATTACAAACAGAAGCACAGCAAAAGCTCACAGAGCACATTCAGTAGATATACAGAACCAGTCAAAAGTTTGGACACACTTTCTCATCCAAATGAATATGAGGGTGTGTCCAAACTTTTGACTGGTACTGTAGGTAACACTTTCTAATAAGGCCTATGTTTGGTTAATAAATCATTTATTAATGCTTTGACCAGTAAGCTTCAATAAGGAACATTTAGATTTCTGGGTTTTGAAAAATCCTTTTTGGCTGGTGTTTTTTCTTGGTAGTGGCTGCAAATCATAAATGTAAAGACAAAGCAGATCATGGATTTACATCTACAACGGGCGGTTACGCCCCTCGCAATTTATGTCCAGTGCCAGTACAGTTAGTAGTTTAACCAAGCATTCTAGTTGCCCAACACTAACATACACATACACTACATCACAGTTTGCCATAACCGCTTGTTGTGTGTTTCCATAGTTGCCATATACAGATATTGTAGAGGCAAGACTAGGTTATTAGGTACCACATATATTCCATTAGTTTTGTTATCTTTCTATTAGCTATCCCACTGCATTTAGAGGCATAGCATCAATGTATTTCATGTTGATGCAATTGCAGAAAGTTTTCCTTTTACCAATGATTTAAAAAGGTGGATTTCTCAGGCTGTACTTATCCACATTCTTGTGCTTTGAGTTAATCTAAAATCCTTATCCTTCTGTGAAAGAGAAAATGATTTTATATTTAAAGCCCTTGTTCACCCTTTGTGACCAATGAATACAGCTTATAATTATAGCCTTAATTTAGTTAGGGCTACACTATAAAGCACATCTATATGACCTTCCAACGTGAATATCATGTATATTTATTTTTCTGTTTTATTGGGATGATATCATTTTGAGGTCCAACTGTTTTCAGGAGAGCAATATCCGCAGCAACAAAATGCCCTAATTGCTATATTGGCTATGACAGCCTTTGTCTTTTCATCGCTAACACACTCCATCAGCCCTTTCTGTGTCCTCTTACTATGAACTCAATTCTCTTCCACATCATGCCCTGTAACAATGAGGAAAAATGTCCAATCTCACCAGGAATTTTTATACTTCTCTTTTTTGTCCCTCACAAACACACACACACATTTAATAATTCTGTGATTTCGCCATTTTTCCCCTCATCTTCCACTCTACCCACTCTACCCCACTCTAAATGCTGGAGGTCACATATCTATTTTAAATAGTTTCTCTTCCAGCCATGATGGCACAAAAGAAATAAAAATCAGAGTTATTTATTACGATATAAAACATGTAGTTTCAAGAAAATGAAACCGTGGAAGGATGGACGATATTGAATTTTTCAACATGGTGCTCAATTCAAGTCATTGTCTCACTCTCCCTGGGGACCTGGCCTGTTACATGTTGCATTTAAGCACACAGGTCAATAAAGGTAATTGATAAGCTCTCATATGGATATATAGTGATGAATGAAGAATATTTCTGGTGTAATGAATCAAACTACCTCTGGAGCCATAAACGGATGGTTGTATCCCCCACCTAATGGGAATAAGCATAAACTCATTCCCTATAGTCAATGCCATACAGTGATACAGACAGGCAGCTGTATAGGCTGTGTTATTGGTTCATCACTTACACTTTATGAGCACCACAGAGCTGAGGCAGAAATGGTGTAGCATCTTGGGTGGAGTAGTCATACATTATTGGCAAGTCCATTGATCTATCCAAGGAGGCGATAGAAACATGGCATCAATCATCAAGTTGGACCCTTGAAGAAAAAAAAGAAGTGCCTTATACTAGTTAAAACAGAAAAATCTAATGTGAGATGTTCATATTTGGCAGATCCAAACCCATGCGACAGCAAATAATGTAAAATAAAGTGTTAATTTGAGTCTAACCTCAGAAATAGCTTATTTTTATATTCTCTGAGTTTAATCATAGAATATATCGTCTTTTATAATAAAACAACATTTTGCCTTCTTCAAAACACATACTTATATGTATAACATACCTTTTTCAAAAAACATCTAAAAAGATGTTTTCATCACTCAACACTAGTGGACATATGAAAATATGCTACCATCTGGTGGTTAAAAATAACACAATTTTACAAAACTGGAATGATCTTTAATATAAAAAAGACATTGTTTTACACAGACATATAACAAGTATACATGGAAATGTCACAAAGGAAATCCTAACATTACAGCCATATCATAAATGAAACTGACGATAATAACATTTTGTTTTTGATCCTCTAGTGTCAAAAATACATTCAAAGGTGCAAAAACCAGTTCCAGTAATAAAACAAATACTTTGGTATCAGGAGAGGAATTTGTAGCTTATTCTCATGTTCAACAACATTTTTTTTGCACAAGTGTATACTGATTTATGCCAACTACACTGTACATTAAAACTAACTAAACAAGATTTTCAGCACATTTGTGTGTCTAGATTGACATAACACATCCTTTAAAAAAAAAGGAGTAGCTAATATCTAATTATGTTCATAAAACATGCTGGCTCAAACTGAAAATATAAAAAAGTGAACTGAAAACCTGACATCAATACAAAAATGTAAACCGAAATAAGACATAAAAACAATATTTTCTCAGTGAGTGAGCATTATTATGATTCAAAATATGAGTTGTTTAACCTGTGTACTCAGGAAAACAGTACTGACAGACTTGCTTAGCCCCTACTACTGTATTGCAGAAATCATTTATACAGTCTCTTGAAAATTCACAATACAAGATGTCATTTTTACTTGCATGACTATGTTGTTGCTAAGCAAGTGGTTTCAGAAGGTTGGAAAAGTGGTCCAGTGCATCTATCTCGGAAAATGGGCTCAGCAGAAAACCCCCATTGTCCAGTTTTGATATGGTTTTGTCTCTTAATAATAAGAGTTTTTCACATGGTTCAATAAATTCTCCAATATGGAAAGTCAAGAGCTACTCTTCCAAACATTTCCAGATCCTTTACAGCACAAGGACTGATCTCCTTTAGTCAATAACCAAAGTCACCAGAATACGGCAACGTGGAAGAGAAACCTGTTGGTTTGAAAAACAACTCCAGTTGTCATTTAACTATAAAAATATTAAAACTCTGACAGAATAGAGAAAAAACCTTAAAAAGTCTGTGTGTACACCTGTAGCAAATTGTTTTTGTTTGCTGAGTTAGCACTTTGCTACAAAGCCAACTGGCCCACATTTCATTTAGATCACGCTCTTATCCAGAGCAATTTACAAGAGGAGAGCATTCGGTCTAAAATCAGTTTGTCGGGTAACAAACTGTTAACTAAGCTATAGCAGTTGAGTTTTTAAAAAATATATATATTTAAAAATCATCCTACTGTTCAAAGCAGGGTTTGATGATTAGCTGTCAGGCACTCAATTTTTATTGATCAAGAACAGCAAGCACGTATGGCCAGCCACAATTAGCACTGTTCCTTCTCATGGCGACAAATCCTGTAAAACTGATGCTAAAAAGAGACAGTTTTTGGCCTCTATTCAAGCATTGTCATTAATTTTTGTCATCGTCCATGTGGGGCCTTCCTGTTGATGTTTTCCAGGCTGTGTGCCAGCCTCTTGGTGAAGAGCGCGTGGGATTTACCACAATAAGTATGTGTGGTCTTCAACAGTTCGTCCTCAAGAGGAGTCAACAAAGAAGTCAGAGGGTCTGCGCCAAATAAGTACTGGAATGACAAAAACGAGTCATGGGTTAGATTTAATGCAGCATATTGTTTTCAGATTCCGACATATTGATTCCAAAGCAATCGAATACCATCATCGAAAGAAAAAAAAATGTTATTATTTTTTTAATTTCTTATTTCTCTGTCCAGAAAATTTGATTTCAAAAAGTGCAGTCCAATTCCTCAGGCAGTGCTTAGAGTATTTCCACCATCCTGAATGATAACGCCAAGGGTGACGTCTCTGGGGGTTTAGGGTTTAGAGGGGACACTGGAACTGGCCTGGAGACTGCCTGTTTTCCACTAATTTATATGGACCCCAACTCTTCACGAAGAGGCCAAGAAGTCCTGTTCTGAGCGTAGTCGTAAACTGATAATGAATAACTTTTGAAATGTGCTTCGCCAGTGCAGCTTATCAGAATATTAATTCATGTTCTTTTATGTGTCCAACTAGTGTAATTTTGCCAGGGGAGTTCACTTAGATTTTCCTACCTCTCCCTCTTCCTTCAAAAAGCTAAAAAAAAGTGGGCGGTGGTGGCCTAAAGGTTGTGGAGCATAAACTGAGCAGTAGAAATCCCAAACTACTGTCAAACTCCCCTGAGGAAGACTCTCAACCCCCCACTGTTCCTGTGGAATTGATCAGATTCCCTCAGTAAGTACGCAGAGTAGTGCTAAGGGCAGCATTTGGGCGTGGAAGATGTCTCTCAACTGGATAAATTAAAAACTAAATCCGCAAGGCATGCTGAACTCAGATGGGACTCCAAATCAATTCTGATTGGTCAGCAGGGCAAAACATAAAGCAGTCCGCGCTGCTGAAGTCACTTTTATGCTATAGGCTTACCGTCGGGTGATAACTGGGGATTACAGAAGAAATTTCATGTCTTCCCAATAATGAAGGAGCCTTTACAATGCTCAGAGGAAATCAAAGGGGAATTACCATTTTTATGCTGGCTCATTTGCTTGCGGTTGGGTTCCTGATATTGGGTCACAAAGAGAATGGCGTTTTTATGAGCACATACTTACACACACACATATACACACCCGCCGGTCATAAAGTTGCATTTACAGTTGTTGTATTGATTTTGTGTGGCTGATGGGGCACTGTTGATGTGCGGACTCCAACTCTAAATGTACCATCCGTCGTAAAATTTAACTACAGCTTCCTGGCTCAGCTTTTGCAGAGAAGGGAGGGAGGGAGGAGATTCTTTATGGCCAACAGACTGCTGCGGTCTGTTTGAAACACAGACATACATACAGAGGGACAGGAGCACTGCCGTCTGTATTCTCATCTCTTTGTGTCAAATTTTAAAGCTGCTATTAATATCTTATTTTGACATAAACAATACACAGTGCAGCAGTGAAACAGTTTTAATGATCCATTAATTGTTAAAATAATTTATCAAGCAAAAATGCCAAACATTTACCGGTTCCAGCCTCACATTTGAGCATTTCCTGCTAACAAGAATGTGTATAGTTTTGCAAAGTTGGTTGGACAAAACAAGTAATTTTAAAACATCATCTAGGCCTATTACAACATGTGAGGCCACCTTTTCATAATTTAACTAATGAATAAAAAAAAATCTAAATAAAAGGATATGTTTATCAGCCTTTGTCTCACTGTGGTGTGTCTTGGCTTTTCAGTGACGAGTAAAGAACTTTTTAACCATTTGCAGTTGGTGAGCATTATGTGACTTTGGTAAGCAGAAAAATAGGTTGTGTTTGTTTGGTCCCCTCTAGCAAAGATGTTTGTGTTTTTTACAAAATACTACGTACAGATATGTGTTTATATATGTGTCAAACTGTGAATAAGAAAGCTGAGGAAAGAGTAAATGCTACTTTTTTCAATGGTTTTATCAAGTTAATCCTCCCTTCACAGCACTTCTGCTCAACCTGCATTACTACTCTGTCATTTACTCACCTGTCCACCAGCTGTCCTCAGGGTTAGGGTTATGTTTCCCTCCTTGAGCAGTCACCTGACTACACACCTGCTCCCCATTAGTCATCAGCTAAACTATATATGTGCCTCCATATTGGACACTTGCATGGCTGCATTAGCCTCTTTTGGTTTTGTCTGCCTCTCTAAATGGCTTCTGTGAAAGTCAAAATGTTCTGCCTTTGCAAACTTGCATATCAGATGAAGAGGAGTTGAACTTTTCATTATTATTAAATGAGACAATAGATGGGAGGATAGGAGTGCACATTGAGTTATCCACATGTGGGTTAATTTATGAATTACTATAAACACTCTAAACTTGAATTACTTGTTTCATTCCTGAGATGTTTAAGATGTCCTAATAATTACGATATATTTCAACATGGAGTAAAAAGAGTACCCATAAAACTTTTTACGTTTTTGTTACCTCTATGTTTTCTGTGTGAGTCTGCATTTGACTCCTCTTTCCTCTGCTAGTTTTTTGAAACATGACACTTTTACCAAGTTGCCAAGGTGTTACCTTAGTTATTCACTCCACGCAGTAAACAGATAGCCTGAGGTGCTGCTGCAGTGGAACAAGAAGAAATGAATGAAATGGTCTGTCCAGGGAGATTAAATGCACAGACTACCAATCTATACTCCTCCATCCTCCAGGCAAACCAGACTTAATCACATATCTATAAGTATCAATACCTACTGTATGTAAACTATTGGAAAAGCAGTGTACATGCACGCTGTCTGTTCATGAATGCTATGGGCCTTTTGGTATGTTAGGGTTAGTGTGACAGCACATACAGTGCAGGTACATATGTGTCTACTGTCGTAATTGATCTTGCCCTATAATGCTGCAGTCTTAACTGCAGGCCATAGATAAGGTATGGATCAGCCATCGCCTTGATCTATGTTCAATGCTTTGTTAATAGGAAAGCAATGAGACCCTCAACGTTGATGGCTTCATTAAGTAAATGCCACTCCTGTCGTCAATATCATTACACTGCTACTAAACAGCCCATAAACATCCTCACGGGGGGAATTAGCTTTCCTTCCAGCCTTCTGCCAGAGGTGGAGATTTGTGTTTTCCAGAACAGATAATCAGGTGTCACCGACACTTAAGGTGCCCACACAATCAGCGGTAAAACCGCTCTCTCCTGGCTGTGCCATTGCTTTCCTAAGGGGAGAGCAATGTGCCCAACTAGGCGGAAGCGTTACCCTTGGTGTGCAGCACCGTTCGAAATTGCCACCGAGTGGTACACTCAACGTTCAAATTATTTCAACTTTGACCTCCGTTGCCACTGACCTTTCAAAGTGCAACAAATGAGATAACAACTGTTTGTGGTGTAGCCAGAAGGGACTAATGCAACCAGGGGAGGAAGAGAGTGATGGAAGAAAAACTGCACTATGCTCTATGCCCAACCTCACAGTGAGCAAGAGCAAATTTCTTATCATCTCCAGGCAGCTTTACGGCCTTTAGGGTCAGCACCAATCCAAGATCTCATCTTGGATGGTAAAGAAACAGCAGAGGTGTGTCACTGGGGGTTATAAAAGGCCTCCTCCCATCAGATGTTTCACTAAACCACCTGGAACACTTTTTAAAAGGCTCACCATGTTTCTTTTAACCTTGATGTACCCAAGAGACATTTGATGGGTTGCACTTGTTCCCTTTCAGTCACTGTTCTGGTGGACTGCTAATTTTAAACTCAGCCCTGTGGGCACAAAACTAACTTAATGCCTGTAATGCATACCATAAAAACACAATATAGAGGATTCTTCACACACTAACACAACACACACCGAGGGATACACACCTTTCGTATGGCCTCATAGACGGCTCTGAAGGCAGGTTGTTTGTGGTCGTGATAAACCCCTCTGTTTCCGTGCAGTATGTAGATGCCATCTTCCTCAGCCGAGGCACAGTTACTGCCATAGATACAATGGTCTGGACGATAATTCCACTGGCACGGAAACTCCAGCAAGCTCTCTGGAGAGGACAACGCACAAAGACCATTTAGTTGACAAATGAATGCTACAAAGTGGGGCATCCTGTGCTCTTTTACAGGTGTGATAAACTAGCAAACTTGGACCTGTCAATGACAACAAATTCCACTTCACTTTACCTAATGAGGGCTAAAACACAATATCTGTGTCTATGTGCATATGGACTAGGGCTGGGCAATTAATCGAAAAATAATCAAAACCGACATTTAGAAACTCTAATCGACTTCATCTTGCTCATGTCAATTAATCGTGCTGTTCACTGTTGCCATGACAGTAAAGGTTACATATCTTTAAGGAATTTGAAAACTTGTCTCCAGTGATCATTTTAACCCAAACCATGATTTTTTCATAGTTCTAATCAAGTAAACTAGACAATAACCACAGCGTTGCATCTTAAAAAATCATTATTTTCACTCCCTAAAGTTACTCATGTGCGAAAATATCACAAAATATCGTGTGAGGGCAGTGTAAAATACAAAACAAAAGAAACTGTGAAAATACATAATGGTTCATCAAGGGTGGAGATAGTCATTCATTAATCGTAAATCGAGGTTAAAATTTCAATTAATCGTGATTTCTTTATTTTTGTCATAATCGCCCAGCCCTAATATGGACATATACATACTGTATATGCACTTACCAGGGTTATGGTGGAAAATGATATTGAGAAGATCCTGATCTCCCCATGTTATGTTGAGTTTGTATTTTTGAAGTAGAGGCATCAGCAGCTCCTCCCAACGTAGCCCCACCGACGTCATGTCATTCTGTCAGCACACACACATTTAAACATAAGTCACACTTATATGTTTCAAGTTAAGCATTGGCAAATTTGTATTGCACCCAGATCAAACTGAAGCCCTATAAAGAGCTGCAAAACAATTGCAGCAGAAGGGAGACACCAGGTGGCCAATAAGGGTAGTACATGTAAATCCCACAACACAAATATATCAGTCAGGATACCTTAAAGAACATTTTCCTCATCCTTGTCATGTTCATGAGCATGACCCCTGAGTTGATGCCTGTCTTGCCGTAGAAGGGGTGACGGGCAAAGCGGTTGTACCAGGCAATGCGGGGCTCCTCGTGCTCTGGGGCCATAGCCGCCAGCTGTGAGGAGTTAAACTGGGACAGAAATGCCCACAGCCGGTCTACAGGTTGCAGGAAGAGGATGTCTGAGTCCACGTACACTACTGAGTCAACGTGCTTTAGAATCAGCTGCAGAGATGGCAGAAACAAAGGAAAATGGTCAAAAAGATAGTAATTTAAAGGAAAATATGAACTAACTAACTAATCTAACCCTAAATTTCGTCAGACACTGATTTCTGCTGAGTTTTCTGTTTGTAAGAAACTCACAGGTAAGAAGAGCCTCTGAGAAGCGCAGGGTTTGAAGAGTTTTTTCCACTCTGCTGCATTCTCACTGGGGAAGCTGATAGAGTACACTGTGTAATTGAACCTGGAGCGAACAAAACCAGGCCAGGACTCCAGCTGGAACACAAATAACATGGGTTTGCTGGCGGCAGAGATTTATAGTTTTGCTGTTTAATAGTCAGTTTCAAATATTTCCAACTCACAGCTTCCATGAAGCTGGCGTGTAGCTGATCTTCAGCGAAGATGTGCAGACAGATGCGTTTGATGCTGAGAAGCACAGCAGATTTGATCATGGTGAGGGTCTCCTCCAGCCTATCACCACAGGCCACCACAGCCAAGTGCATGGGAGGTTCAGGTCTGCTGCCACCACCTGCCTCGACCTGTCCTCGCTGACGCATGATGTACCTGAGTGAGAAGACAGAGTTATAAGTGAGGAGACCAAATTTAAAAACATTGGTCGCAGTGTGGCTGACAACAATTAAACCTTCCAGGCACACAAGTTTTCATATGTTTTTACTTCTGATTTTCTGACTCAAGACTATGACTTCATGATCCAGAGAAGGTTGCATTCAGTGTTTTCTTTTTGTTTTAAATGACTTTCCTTGGATTATTGTTCGCCTACCACACCACCATGTCTTCTGTCCTCCTGATATAAAATAATGACTTATGAGATAAAACTACAAAAATCCCGTGGAGGAAATTCAATAATGTGAATTAAAGTCATTATGACCTGATCATTAAGCAATAATAACCCCTACTGATTCTACTGATTTGAATTTAACTTAGTAGAGGAAGGTGCACACAGGTTGTCAGGTGTGGAAAACATAGCTGGGTTAGCAACAGCATCATATACTAAAGATTCTTTTGACTATAATATCATCATGATGTGATGGCTGATGTATGGATTTCAAATATACCTTAATGGTTTTTTATCCATTTTTAAATTCAAGTTGACCAAAAATGTATAATTAACTTGGGTTGTGGTTGTGGTATTGTATGACAATGGTATGAATAACCTTGGTGAAACAGACGTCATACTCATGGTAATCTCTGATCTGCACGTTAAGTCTCACACCTGCCCACATTTTGTTTCCTAGGATGGCATAGCATGACCCGCCATACTATGCCTCTAATTCGCTTACACTGACATTTTTACCTCTGCTTTAACCAATCTCCTCGTTCCCCATGCCTAAACCTAACCAGCCCAACCAACGAAAGCAGTAGTGGTCGTAGCCAGTCAGAGGCTAATGCAGGAGTGTGCCTTCACCATCCTAGGAAGGAAAATCGGCATACAGTTCCAACTATTATGATGTATTCGCTTCACCAGCAAGCGTCACATTCCCATACATTACACCAGAATGTGATACCTACATGTGAACCCACGCTTACCGTGTGAAATACAAATATGTCACCTGCTTGGATATTTAAAAGTAGGAACACGACAAACCCCGACACTTACCTATTGTACCAGTGTGGGCTTTGGGGCCCAGTTTTGTCCCCTCGTCTGGCTCCGGGGACTCTCGGTGGGATGAAAATCCTCTTCGCTCCGTTTCCGTCCGAGTCAAACAGTTTACTGTAAACATACAAGCCCGAAAACACGGCGAACACCGTGCACAGCATTAGTGCACGAATGTAACGCCGCATTATGGAGTTTGAAAACGCAACTCGGAGCCAAAGTCATGACACAGAGACGAACCAGTAATAATAACTGTGAAGCCTAACGCAATGGTTAGGCATTTCCGGTTAGATTTGAGAAAATAAAACTTTTTGAAGATTTACAGCTGTAGATTTACGCCCTCTGGTGGTCTGCAATGCGTTGGCTGCTGAATTCGTGGTTCAAGCTTTAAAGGACTAGTGTGTAGAATGTAGTGGCATCTAGTGGAATAGACTTGGCATAAATGGAGTAACAAACACTGGCATTTTTTCATGAGTTTTGCAGCCACCATAAGTTCTCATACACGTTTGGACTTTGAAAGTCAGAGGTCGATAGTTCTGAGTTAGTCTCGTCCTAACTTCCAATCTAAACATGTCCCATTTCTACTCAGGAAAACATGGACGCATGCAGCAAACTAATGACTGAAGGACCGTGCACATGTAGGATTTCACTACAACCCAACACTACAACAGCTGATTTAATCTATTGTGTCTCAAGTTCCAAGTACAGTGATGATATATTAGTTGGTATCACAAGATTACTTGGTCTGTGTGGTCATTTATGACTTTTAAGACTCAGTTGTGCAGATACACACACTATGTCTTTTTCATTTGTTTTCAAGATAGTACTTGAAAGCCTCAGACTGAGTGAGACATGGCATGTTATCTCAGAGCTGCTGAGATATATATCTTTTGTGTATTATCAGTCTTGGGGCCTCAAATATAGAGCAAACCTACTTGTCAGTTTTACTTTAGTCCAATCCCTACCAATTCAACAATTGACATTGGACAAAATATCTCTCAACCGCTTAAAAGACAACAAGTCTAGGACTGTCAAGTAATGGATCAGTTTGTATTTGATTTTATTGTGTGTAATAACACTTAAATGCGTAACAAAATGTTGTTTTGATGCTTACAGTTTAAAATAAGTTTGGAGGTTCTGTGTCTTTTAAAAAAAATGACTTCCACACAGTTAACGCTTTTATGTTGAAGGCGATAACAAATATCCGGATGTTGTCCTTGTTCCCTGTCCTTTTACTTGACGCACATCATGAAAACAGAACCAACAGGTCGGGACCCTAAATGGGGGAAGGGTGGGAGCAATAAGCAAAGTTGATCCCCCTCCTGCCCTCCCCTCCCCTCCCCTCAAGCTCTGCCTGCTGCAACTTTCAATTGATTTCACCTCTGAAAAGACCCATTCATGCCTTTAAGTGACTAGTCGTGTATTGAGGTGGCTGCTCTAGACAAATAGAATAGAATAGGATGTCAATTGCGTTTTCATGTAGTGTGGGAAAACTTAGGTTGTTGACTGACGATGTAGTTAATTAGCATATTAACAATAACTGGGTGTTGTTTGATCATTAAAACCATTTGATAATTTACCCTCCATCCAGGTGAATTCAGGGCTAACCTTTTTAAACTAATGAAGATACACAGTACAGTCTACATACAATGTCATGAACATGCTTCAACCTGCTTGATGTAGAGCACCTAAAATGAACTAGTAGACAGGTAAACACTATACCATTTTCATGCATAATTGTGCCTTATAAACCTATACATGGGTGACAAAGGAAAAACCAATTACTAACCATTTACTAACTGTCTTAGTAAACTAGGCTACAATGTTCGCCAGAACAGCTTCAGTGCTCCTTGGCATTGTTTCTACAAGTCTATGAACTCTACTGGAGGCATGAACACCCTTCTTCCAAAAGATATCAACTTATTTAATCAAAACATCGGTCCAAAATCTCCCATGCATGTTCAATTGGCCAAAACAAGTTCTGCTCAGCATCTTTATAACTGCCACACAGCATGATTGGATGTTAATTGTTTGATTGTGTACCATGCAGTGCACCTGTCTGGTAGCATCTGCATTAATTATGCTTCTCCATTTGTTTATTCAGGTGTTTCCTTTGATTTGTCACCCATCTGTAATCTGTTAATTGAAGTCTGAACCTGAATATAAGGAGATGAAGAAAGAGTAATTATTGAATCACTCAACAGATGGCGCTAAAAAAAAAAAAAAAAATACTGACGTTGCAAAAGGCTAAACAATCAAACCAGTGTATATGCATGTGATTAAGTGCCAGAAGGTGGCTACAAGGAGAAAAAGTAGAACCGTGCATAAGAAGAGGTTCTTTGTTTTTTTTTTACTTTTGTTATTTTCTTATTCAGACATGTAATAAACAAGTTCACACATTTTAAAACAATAGAGCATGGCAAAGCAAAACAAACAAATTATCATCAAGTGACACCAACACATTTTTAAGTGTCTTTCCATTTTTGCCACAAACGAATAACAAAATGTCTCTCTAAACAGTTCTCATCAGCCCACACACTTAGTCCCAGCTAGTGCAGTGAACCTATGAGAATACGTCTCTGACACATTAAACGATACTAACAAACTAAGAGACATAGCCTGTCCCACATTATACCGAGACCATATATTATCATGCCATGACAGTTCTCAGGATCTGTACTAAAATGTTAAAGAAAGAGTCTTGACAATAACACTGTATGATGGATAATACAACCACATCAAAACATTGTAGTACAATATTTTTTAGAAATATCCATTTTTATCTGTGTAATTCTACAGGTTTTTTTATAAGTTATTGTGTAGTTAGGTTGATCTATAGTTGTTCTGCTGGGAGTTTAGTATACTCTAAAGCTCCTCCACTTTGCTACATCAAAATGAAGGAATTTAAACAGTTTCTGAAGTCCTTCACACTGTAAGCCATCGCCTATACAGCAAATAAATGTGTCTGTCCAAAAGTCACAACTCTTTTTTTTCCTCCTCCATTGTGCGCGCATCGTGCTGTATCCAAAACTGGGTCCGCTGTGGGTGCGAGGACAGTTTTCGCACCTTCTGGGTTTCCACTGGGATACTGAGCAGGTGTAGTCCTATTTGTGCAGCAGAGACAGAATAAAAAGGAGAATACCGATGTTTCTTTTTTTAATCTGTTGAACTAATTTCACTGTCTTAGACCTGGCTTGAAATGAACTCTTGTACCAGATACCGAAAAACAATAGCAATAACAGACACATGATGATACATGTTACAGGCTACAAGTTTTCAAAGACTTATTACAGTATTTGCAGAGACTTGCATTTTGTTCTGCAGGTGTCAGCCCTGAGATATTATCAAATTTAGCTGTTATGGCCTATGTACATATATATAGCAGACACATACCAACATAGGCGTCTCTTTAGATTCCTGTTTCTAGCCGTCTGAGATAGACAAGTTCAATATTCACTTGACTTTTAGTTCTGGTTGGGTTTCTACCAACACTGCTAGAGTCTCAACTTTAGCACCTACTAGTTTACTTTAACTCTCTGGTGTTTTTCATGCTGCCCAGGTAGCGTAACAGTTACTGTCTGTAGTTTATTATGCAGAGTGGGTAGCAGCAGTAACACCATCCTGTCTATGTAAAGCCCAGCAAACCAAAACAATGAGCTAAACGATGCATGGTAATTCTGTGTATGCTCAGCTTCTCACATTACACTAGGTCACTTGTTTCCATGTTTCTATGAAATATGACTTAATGCAGATTTATGTCTGCAGTAGTTATTAATATACTTCACATAAATGAATAGAAGCCAGTAAAGAACAAGCAGCCACATTAGCGGCTTTGTGCGGCTGCATTTAGACACGGCGGGGCTTTCCAACTAAGTGCTAACATCAGCATGCTAACAGGCTCACAATGACAATGCTAACATGCTGACGTATTACAAGAATGTTTACCATGTTCCCCCTCTAAGTTAAGTATGTTAGCATGCTAACATTTGCTAATTAGCACTAAGCAATGTATAGAGTAGCTGATGCTGATGGGAATGTGATTAGTTTTATTAGAATTGATCCTAGGGGGACACATACATGTGTGCAAATTTCATGGCAATCCATACAATAGTTGTAGAGACCTATCACTCCAGGTCTCAATGTGAACCTCAAAACTCATCAAGTTGCTAAGAAATAAGAATAATGTAGCCTACATTACTGGCACAAACTTAAAACACACAACACACCGGTATCATCCTTTTTAAAATCTGCTGCTGTATCTTCCTGCACCATTAAAATCGGGCTTTTCCAAGAACTACCAGGTGCCTTTTATATGGGCGAAACAAGCATACCTGCACTGAACAACCTGCTCCAAACATTATGGATGAACACCAAATGGTGCCGGTAAGAGTACAGCACATCCGCTGTGTCAAAAAAGTCACTCTAAAGTTCTACAGCAGGAGGCAGTCCAGAAGTAAAAGCTTGGGAGTATCAAGATCAGGAGAGAAGGTTCGCTGTGAGGTCGAAGGTTCAGTGTCGGGACACTGACGGGAATAGATGGTTCAGGGTTATAACAGGTAGGTAAAGCGTCCAGACGGAGGCTGAAAATTCCACATGGGGGAAGAACAGGTCAGTCTGCTGGTCACTGAGGATAGTAGGGATAGGGCTGCACACTTCATTTGACAAAAATATTGTTGGGAAAAGAATGAAAATTCGTGAAAAGGCAGGTGCATCTGAAGGAAACGACAGAGGATTTAAAAAAAACAGAGACAGTCGAGCACACTGTCCAAAGCTTGTCCAAACATTTATTCATCTTTCTCAGGTCCTCAGGTCAGCTCTGAAGCAGCAGAGTAAATATACTAAGTGGCAAGCTTTAAACAGTGTGTGTTCTATCGATTACACAAAATATCCAGATGAAAATGTGGATTACTGCAACTTCCACGATGGAGCAGAGGAGGATTCATATTGCTTTCTAAATGATGATGAGTTCCAGAGGTGTGGAGCATCTTTCAACTTATTAAAACTGGGCAAATCTGATGGGTTGGCACCTCGCTCTCTGACAAATGGGTTCACAATTCCTACTGAAATTCAAATATCCATAAGATTAAAAAAAAACATTGTGCAGTTCTAAAGCAGAGGCGGGGATGCTCCTCCAGTAACCTGTGGACTTGCAAATGAGATGTATGTGTGTGTGTGTGTGTGTGTGTTTGTGTGTGCGGAGGCTGGGGGTGGGAGTGGGGGGCGTTCGATTCAGGGGTTGACTCAGTGGGACTCTCCGTTTACCGAGCTGCCCTCTCCTCGGGGTGAAGAGGAGCGGGAAATCCCCTTCTCTGTGTTTTCTGAGCTGGAGCCGTTCTGGCTGTGGTGGTCGGCGACCGATGCGGCGCTGGAGGACGTGGCCGAGGTGGACGAGGGCTTGGCCTTCTCCTTAAAGTCTGTTATGATGACTGTCAGGTCCCCAACCGTCACCTCCAGGTGCTGGGCGCTGCTCCGGTCGATGTTTTTTAATCGTGGCCTGATGTGCAGGCAGAAAAAAGGAGAAGTGAGGAAAAGACTAAGCTGAAAAATGTACACAAATAGCCCTATTGCTGATATAAATAAAAACAAAATAAAGTCTTCATTTCCAACCTAACAAAGACTGCAGCTTTTTTTTTTTTTGCTACAATAACAGTGAAAACTCCAAAAAACATCAAGACACCACTTTGAAAGTTATTTATGGTGTTTCCTACTCTCTTCACTTTAATCTTTTGAAGTTTCTTTATGAAATATGACAACACATCAACCTAACTTCAGATGACAATATGAACACCATCTATAGTTCCTAGTGTTTATTCATGCATCCCTGGAATATCTGATTCCCGTTGATCTTCCGCCCCACCCCGAAACCCGGTGTCAGCTTGTTTACCTCATCTTCTTGTGATTGTTCTTCTTGAGGGCTGGCTCTTTGTCGCTCTTCTCCCGCTCTACTCTCTCTTTCTTTTCCTTTTTTGGCTGCGAGGGCAACACAAACTGCTGAGTTACCTGCTGCTGCGAGACGAGCTGGGAGACAGGACGAGGTTTCCTGGTCGAGGGAGAGGAAAGGAGAGGAGGAAGAGGAGGGTGGGTGTTTGAGATTTGAGGGTAAGAAGGAGACATGAAGAGGGAGAGAGGAGGGGGAGAGTGTGGCAGATTAATGAGAGGGAAAATCACAGTGAACACATGGCTTCATGCTAGCGTACCACCATAATCAAGAGCCAATAATCACTGCCAGAGCTGGTTAAGATGGCATTACTGAAGTGTTCTTTACACTGGCAGCCAGTGACAACACACACTTTGTGCTTTCCAAATAAAAACACAGTATTCAGCCATCTGTGAGATATGTAATATACCTGCACAGGCTTGTTTTTTGCATTCACAGGGTTACACATTGACAAGATGAGATCTGTTTTGGTGAACACAAAGATCCAACTGGAATTTTAAGTGTGCAAAAACATACTGAATTTCTTTGCATGCATGTTTGTACTGCTTTTTTAAAAGTTGGGTGTTTTTCCAAAAGCTTGAGGCTTACACACAAAGAAATGATGTGGGTGTTGCAAGTGAAAGGAGAAAGATGATAGTGCTTCACAAGGTGCGACATGTACAGAAGTTCACGCTACCTGCTCCGGATTCCTGATCACAAGCAGCTGTAAGAGCAGTAACAAGCAAATGATCCCTAACTGGCTTCCCACCACAATCACTGACAATTGTATTTGTTGGAATATGTGACCGAGATGAGTCAGGGACTGCACTTGGGTCTTGAGAATTTAGTCCACTTAGACCCACAATGGCTTCATTTGAGAGTAATTACACTTTTCATGGTGGTTTACAGGATTCTCATCATACACGATGTACACAGCGTGCATAGAATTCAGAATTGCACCTGCCTTTTTTGACCATTAAATCATTGCCTGATTGTATGATCATCTGTCAAACCAGGATTATTCACCTTCACACACCTACATACATAGATACAGTCCACAGAATGCCAAAGACTGAGCCAATATCTAATATATTTTGTGTTTCTAGGTGTTTCTCACAGTCACATTTCCATCCTCCATAAGTATCTGCTGTCTCAAAATGATGCATTATGCAATTGGTCTGGCAACAGTTTGCAAGCATGAAAGCTGCATTCGTATTTCTGTGCAGAAGTGAGTGTGTGTGTGTTTGTGTGTTTTGAGGCTGGCAAGAGAGAGGCTAGTGTGTTGAAAAGGCCATCTGTTGAGGTTCCACACATCTAGTGCCTGATTCTGCACAAACAAACACAGATAGTGATAGGTAAGGATGCTCATCACAGCATGCAGATACTCTACCAAAAGCTATATATGTGTGTACAAATCAAAACCTGGTACATGTGAAAAGGTAATGCATACTTTATAAGTCAATGCAATCCAAAGGACTACACATGAGGCCCATTTAGGCTCATGAAATGACTGCACACATGCATGCACACAGACACAGCAATGAGCAGATGAAGCATGAGGGCCCGATGAGAGCGGCGGAATAGCCCAGTGTGTTAGTTGTCTTATTTGTAATCAGATCTGATGCGTTAAAACTGAAAACAAATTATATAATTCATCAGCCAGTTTCACTGTTTTACTAGCTTACTGGCATTAATAATAGATCAGGACCTTCAAACAGTGACCGGCTGCAATGAGACCAAAATACATGCTGTTTCCTGTTGCCTACATTGTGATATGTGAGATGAAAAGTACTGCTCACGAAACACAAAAAGTGTAAATGCTCCAAAAGCCCTGCTAGTAATACTATACAAAAGCTTTACTCAAGTGTACTAACCTGTGTGTGAACCCTTTGAAAAGTACTGCAATTATCAAATATTGCCCTCCAGGTGCATCATGAAAAATGGTCCTTTGCACTTGCCTAATGTAATTATAAGGGCACAGTACGCGTACAGAGTGTACAAATGCACCGTACTCAATAGAAAACATCCACAAAATGGGTTTGAGCACCTGGTCAAGTGTTGCTGTGCAATGCACCAACATCCCCCCCCCCCAAGCCTTGGCGGCCTATTTAGTTTAATTTAGAGGAAATGCATAAGACAGTGCTGCTTGTCTTCTGTCTTGTTCTCAGGGCAAAGCTGTTGTTTAACAATTCTAGGATGACCTAAATTGGGGCCCGGCTTCAAAGAGTCTCTCCCAGAGTCAGTATTTTTTTCCTTCTGAGTTATCATTGCCTTCACAGAACATGCAGTGATGCTAGCAAGGCTAAAGCGAAATGCAAATGGGTCTCTTGGCCTACATAACTGTCTGATAGTGAGGAGATGTAGAGATCCTCGAATATATCTGTCTTGTCAGCAGGATGCTGCAGAAGCGCTGACACCTTTTTAAATAAAAAGGCAGAGGCCTCTCACAGTCGTCTGTTCCCAGCTGAAGTAATTTGCTGCTCTCCTTGACATCTTTTACCCCGATACTCCTCCCACAGCAACAAAGCACTGTCTTGTTTCCTGGATTGCTTTTACTGAAGCACACACAAAACACAGATTGTCACATCCAAAGCGGCTTTCCTGTCCTGAGGCTAAATGTTACCAGCTTCCAAAAATAATAACAAGACAACTGGCCTCCTCATTCATCAGCTCCTTTTTTGCTTTTGTGTTTGGCTGACGCTTTCAAGCCAGGATGTTATGCGCTCACATTTTTGTGGCTTCCTGCATGATTTACCGAGTGATGAATAAATTAATTACTACTGTCTGATTAATGCAGCAAACGAGCGCTGTGTGTTCTGTTTTTACTGTCTCTCTTGATGTACGATGGGGAAGAAATGTCACCTGAGGCTAATTGTGATCTTTTTCTATTTAAATGTGAATGACTGGCTGCGCCGCCGAGCGATTGGGGCAAACTATAAACATATTTTGTACATCCTATCTTCCTCATGTTTTATAATGAAGTCTATTTTCACTAATAGAGCCAGCTCAATAACCTGGAGGTGAAAGAGGAGACAGACAACCTAATATTATGGTGAGGCAAAGCAGCAGGCCTAAACAGAGCTGCCTCTGTTAACCCAATCAAATGGTTATTATCTTAGCACTTAGACCTTCACTAGTGGCCTCCATCTGGAAGCTGTGTGTGTGTGTGTGCGTGTGTGTGCACGTGTCTATTGATTCCAACAGGAATTTCTGTGCCTAATGTAACAACCTATTCTTTCAGACATTAATACTGCGTGTTGGAACGGTTGTTCCAATCGATATTTGCTCCACTCATGCCATCTATTCTACAGCAGCTAATGGAGTCCCACACTGGGAAATTAGGAGGTTATGAGCAGCGCTTAAACACACTGAATTATATTTCCTTTTTGAAAGGGGAGAGCAAAAAGAAAAAAGTCAAAATTTCATTGTTTTTTTTTGGCTTTCTGAGAGACTACGTAGGCATGTTTGGTGGTCCATAACTTTTACTTTGGATGAAGCAAACAAAATAAGCAGAATTCTCACTCCCTGGCTCTCTAGCTCACAATCTGTTACAGCTTTTTGCTTTTAACCTCAAGCATTAAGCTCGTCTCATCGTGCAGACTCGAGGGGCTGCAGAGCACGAATGCTGCCACTGATCCCTCACACATACACACCCTTCACTGACAAGGGAACTCTGGCTGACCCCTACCCAACTACATGTCATAAACGCACACACACACACACACACAGCGTCTATCGCTATCTCACTCCTCTACCCTTTCACACTCTCTCCCTCCTTCTGATGCACCCACTGACCTCACACTCCTCTACCTCTGGCCTGTGCTCAAAAACAGAGGGAAAAAAAAACCCCGACAAAAAAACAAGAAAGCAGCTGTGAACCAACATGACCAACAAACATGTTCCTCCTGTCCGGACTTTTCACATGCTGATAGTGAATGTTTGTTCATAAAGGATTCAGTACACGGTGGAACTGTGAATCAGGATGGCTTACAGGCCAGACTGTCACATTTTTGCCACCGTGGACAAACAGGTCATCAACACCACTGTTCTGTGACTCAGCAATTTGATGTGGTAGTGTGTGTGAGAGCCAGAATCTGTTTATGGATAAATATGATAATAACAACCATTTTATATTTAAAAAATGTTTACTATTTGACCCCAAAAGAGGCTATGGGTGGTCTAGTCTACTGAAACTTCCATTCATTTCCCCCTCAAGATGAACTGTAAAAACTTTAACAATCCCTTAAAGGAGGCATGCCATTTATTGTGATTGTCTTTTCTTTTTATACTATCACTATACTATTATGATGTCCGATGTGGTTGTTAAACATGGTTACAAAAACAACTCCCTCCTCATGATGACATCAGATTGTTCACACGTGCTCACCGATGCTCATCAGTTGTGTAATCTTTGTTGCTAAAGGATTGTCCAGTCGTATATGAAGTAATGTATTAGAGAATCAATTTAGGGTAAAGATCAAGAAAACAAAGTGAAACGCTGCTGCTACTGTTTATTTCCGTGTTCTCCCGTCTGATCAGAGCAGAATGGTCTCATCAGCAGGGGTGCCTTAAAGAAACAGGAGCTTATTGGCATATTGGCTACTGATCCCTCTACAGAGGCTGAACTGAGGGGCTGCATTAAAGGACAAGTGGATGAGGATATTCTTGAACTGTAAATCATACCAAAATACACCAGCAGAGCTCCAGAATATAAATATAGCTGTGAAAATGTACACGACACATCCCCTTTATAACTTTTCACATGGCACCAGGTCAAAAATGGAATTAGTCCTATACTTAATATGACTGCATACTTACAGAATAAATGATACTCTCATCATGACAATGCATGCATTGATGCTGTAACAAATACTCCACTGCAAAGATTTCTGCAGGAGTGCTGAGGTGCGCTGATGAATGTGTGCTCCGTATTTCAACTAGAAAAGCATTTATCGATTGTTATTTTCTCAAATCTATCACGAGTTTAAGATTTTTATTGCTCGAAAAGATGTTCTTAATCATAGCGGGGGCTGCTCTGGCTGTCGTTCCAGACATTTTCTCCTTACTCCTTTCCTTTTGAACTGGTAATGAGCTAAATCCCGCGAAGAATTGTGCAGATGTTTGGATTGCTTGCTAACATCCGTCAAGTACATTGTGTGATGAGCAAACAGCCCACGGGACTGCTGCTGGACTGCAAATAATCACTGGAGTGCTCTGCTCTAAACAAATCTCATGTCACTGCTCTGTGATGATTATAAGATCATTGTGAAATAGCTTATTTTATGCCCTGTTGAACACCCTCAGTCCAGGTGTGTGTATATATGTGCGTGTGTGAGGTTTTCTATCAGCAAGTAGTAGGCTGCTCCTGGGGGCTCCTCCAACCTGATGATTAATGTCTTTCCTTGCCTGTACATGCTACTAGCGTGCGTGTGTGTGTGTGTGCGCGTGTGTGTATGTGTGCGAGAGAGACAGATGGCTCTCCATGTCCTGTGGTTTATGACACCTTCCACCACCCGCTAGCCACACTATACCACATTTTCGTCTTGCTACACAGCCCCACTTGCGCACACACACACACACGCGCACACACACACACACACACACACACACACACACACACACACACACACACACACACACACACACACACACACACACACACACACACACACACACACACACACACACACACACACACACACACACACACACACACACCAGTATGTCATGCATCAGTGTCACCGCAGTAATTACAGGCTTATCACGTAGCCATAATCTTGAGCCACAGTGACGTGATAACAGCCAGCTTCATTGTCCCTGGTGTACAGTGTTTGTATGCTGTGCGAGCGCTAAAACCAGTAACCCGCACAACCCGAGCAGAGTGCACGACTTAGAAGAGGATGTAATCATTACGACGGGCTGAATAAACATTGATTGGCGATAGTCTCGTTTTACACGCGTGATACCTGTTAACAGATGCCATTTGTGTCAATCATTTTACTTATTAATAACTAAATAAAACACTCGGTTTATCAAAATCAAACGCTATTTCCAAAGTAAAGAATCCACGAGACTAAAAAGGCTGGAAAACATGAGCTGCTGGGTGGGTTTTATCATGACTGAACCTTTAGCATCGAATGGTGTTGCGCAACTATACAACCTAACCCAGCCTTTTGTTATTAGCACACAATGGTGGATGAAAACACACGAGTCTCAGGTGAGAACCAAATGTGTAGCTCCCTGCTAGTGGGAGGTTCTGTGTAATCAGAGAGAGAAATTAACACGGCGGCACAAATGAGAGATCAATTTTGGTTGGTGAATTAGCTTTCTCTCACACAAAGCAGCAGCAGCTAAATAACCTGGCTGTTTTCTCATTTATGAAGCTTTGTTTGATTCTGGCACCTGTAAAAGGCTGTAAAAAGAGGAGGAAACACCCGATCAAGAAGCTATTCTACACTTATAGAGAGATGTATGGATGGAGTTATTGCACAAAGTCTTGTATAAATGTCAACGCAGGCAGTGAAACAAGATGAGACTAAAGCTAACTCCCCGTTTCCACTGAATTACAAAATATTACATTTTTTTCGTTCTCCACGCAGCTTCCAGCGAAAAGCAGCTGAATCAGGCGCTTCCCAGTTGGAGGACGGCGAACTTCCAGAGAACAAAAGGGACCGGAGCGCACCGATTAATTCACAGCCTTTAATTGTGCAAACAGCTGTTTGGCACCATTATGTGCTAATAAAGTCCCTTTTGTTCTCTGAATTCATCTTTTCCTCAGGCGGCATCCTATATTACTATTCCATGGTGGTTGCACACTTTTACCAATGCGGCTATTTTGAGAGAATCAACAGATTGAAAAGAGAGATAATGAATCATTTTCATCATTGCTTTAGATGAGATTCTGCGTGCAAATTTTGAAATCCACCATCCACTCTGAAGATAAACTTTCACACAAACAGTAGGCTGATCAGTATCTTAGATTTACAATGGAAGTCACTGGTTGAACTAATAAAATCCATGCATAAGCTTTACATGCAACTTTTCTTAATGCCTCTGTTTTATGTACAAAATCAAGCTATAAAAATGTGAAATTATTGTACCAGATACTGTAGACTGAATCATATCAAAAGCTAATTTTTTACAAATGACCGCAACTGAGCAAACCGCACAATTCCAGCCAAATGTTTGGTGTGTGTGCACTGCACGTGAACTGTGAGGGTGAGCTTGAGCGGAGGATGATAAAACAACATCCAACCAGTCAAACGCTGACAGGTTCTCAGCCAGCCAGAATAGCTCATGCTTGTTTATGTGGAGCTGACGAAACCTGCGCATCATTCAATCTGTCACCAGAAAAAACGCCCTAGGTTAAGTTCAACTGCTGGTGAGAGCGAGGGGGGGAAACGCAGAGAAGGGGAAAAGACAGAGGGAGGGATGAAGGTATGGAGAGACACAAAGAGAGCTCAGGGCAGAGGGAGAACTAATAGGAACATGATCAAGCTCACTGTACCTGACCTGTAGAAATATAAGGCCGTCAAACAAGCTTCTGAACATGCCGAGCATGCTCACGGTGTGCGTTTCCATGGTGGGCCTGACTTGTCAGAGCTCGGCTCAGTGAACAGATGCAGGTGTTGTAGACTAAACGCCAGAGAAGGTCACACATACACACAAAGCTCCCTTACACAAAGTAGCACTGGGCTATTGTTTAGGTTTAACTGCTGTCTGTCGGCCTCAATTCACGCCACGTTCCAAACGCCTGGTAGCAGCGTTAACATGGCCGATCTTTTATCTTACACTTTAAACATTAAGATGACACTTTAATCCCGGAGAAGTTGTAATGTGTGCACCGGGAGGCATTCGGCGTCTTGCTCAAGGACACTCTGACTGGTTATTTCGGCTGATTTAAGAAGCGAACCCGTGACCTCGCACTTATCAAACAGCTTAAGCACCGCACGGGACGCTGTATCGTGACTTTTCATCGATCACGCTGGGTTTTCATAAAGGCTGGGACCGAGCCCAAAGAGTCACAGGAAGATATAATGGCTTGCCCACTTTTTTCTTTTTTTCTTCTTTCTTCTGCAAAGTACTATGCTAATGAGGCAGCATGATGTGTTGTGATTCCAAAAGCTCCTTTCTGTGTTTCTACAGACAGCTTTAATTAAATACTTTAAGCTATCAGCTTGGCGTGTACAACCTATTTTTCCATGTTAATCTGCACTAATGCTTGAGTCAGGTTTGTGGGGGGAAAAAAGCTAAAATTTACACTTCATCAAAAAATGTCTGGGAGAATATGACTTTTTGCTAATGTGGTCCAACCCGATGCAGACAGGCTCCAGTGAGACAGCTTTTGAACAACTTTTCAAATTTCCCCTTCCCTGGCTGCGTGAGTTTCAGAGCCGCTGACAGAATTAGCGGAACGTCAGCCAAGCTCCCTCCTTTTTTTGTCAATCTCTTTCTCTTCCATTTCACTCTTCACTCCTCCAATAAGTGAGTCCAATTTTGCTGATGTATCCCTGTCTTCGGTCGGGCTCGCAGCCTCGACGGCGTGCTTTCAATCAGCCTGCGGCTTCGGGTCCCTGCAGTAGATCATCTCTCCACATCAGAACAGATCTAGGCGGCGAGATCTGCAAAACCTCTGCATCGTAAAACATTGATCATTCATCTCCTGACGGCTATCTACATGCAACCTCTCTCTCTCTCCAACCTCCTAAAATATTTCTCTTCCTTGTCATAGAATGTTCCATCATCTCTACTACATGCACCGAAAGACGCCGATCCTGTCAGAAAAGGTGACATTTTATGCATTTAGTCTCTGCTCTCGGCTATCTCAAGTGATGAGATGATTTGAGCCACTTTTTCACAGAGCGCACACACCGGCACACACAAATCTGCGACCTTCAAGTTATGGGACACTTCCTCTAAAACGCTGGACAGGACATGCCTGTGTCACGCTTTTATTCATTACTTCACAGTAATGGCTCAGTCATGCTTGTTTAGTAACCAGCGGAGGAATGTGCAGTGTCCTACATTTATATTCTATGTGCCGTTTGCCCTTTAGCACCTTCGTCTTGCTCGCCGAGAGATCCGCGTGTCTGTTTTGTTCGGTCATTAACAGCTGCGACCACCTGTGTGACCGTTTTGCTGCAGTATTAGCCTGTGTTTGGCGTGTGTGTGTGTGTGTGTGAGAGTGTGTCCTGCTGAAAGAGCATGACAACTAATACTACAACACTTGTGCAGCACTGCAGTTGTGAAGACAGGGGGTTATTAACACTAAATAAGACCTTCTCCTTTTCGAAATGTGTTGCTGAGTGTCAGGGTAGTATGCGAGGAATTCTGGGTACTTGCTTCGTTGCCAAGTCCCCCCAACAAAAAAATGCCCAGATGGGGAAAACAAAGGATGTCACAGCTTCTCGTGACGTGAGGACTCAGACAGCTTCTTGGCAAAGCTGCAGGCCGCTTGTTTCTACGGACGTGAACAGAGTCACTGAAGTGTCCTTTGCGCAATCAACGCTCAATTGCAATAAGCCGGACCCTATGACAACAGCATGTCTGCTGCTCAATCTCTTTGTTTGTGCGAGCGGTAACTGTGCACTTGAATGTGTGTTGGTGTACCAATGTGTAGGCAGCCATGTGTAAAATTGTTGTCATGTTGAGTGCATCTGCACGTGTGCATCTCTGATGACAGCAGGCTGATTAAGCTGTTGCATAGTAATGAGCTATGGCTGTCTGTCTGGCAGCTGCTCTGAGAACCTCTTTTCACAACTAACCCTCCCACCCACCCACCCACCCACACACTCACTCACATACACATGAGTGCACAAACGTGGAGTCGTATAGTCTAAGCTAAAGCCAACACCAGAAAACGCCACTTTCCGAAAAAGGTGTCGGAATTGACAACGGCATCGGTGCTGTTTCTGTTTTAGTTGGGAAAGATGCAGAAGAGGATCATTGGTGATGCATTCAAGAGGGAGATCGTGTAACAACACACACAGTTCCCCAAAGCAAAAGCTACACTTCCTCTCGTTCACCCTTTGTTGTGTTTTCCTCCTGATCCTGACTCTCACTGAGGAATAACAGTCATTTCCTGGCTCGAATCACTGATATCAGGACAAATATCAGCCACAGCACAGAGGGCACTGAGTGTATGTGTGTGTGTGTGTTTGTGTCAACCTACATGCTGTGTATTTATATGCTTGAGCACCTGTGTGTGAGTTTGTGTGGAAGAGGCATCTCGTGCACACACGCCCCCTCCCTTCCTCCCTCCCTCCCCTGTTACAAATATCTCTGGGGCAACAAGATGGATGTGTGTGCTTAAAAGAGCAAGCCATCCCTCTCCCTCATTTCACTGAGGTCAGTGTCAACACCCTGGCAAGAACACAGAGACTAATGCACTGCTTACAGGATACACGTGTTTGAGGAAAATACTGACTAAGTATGTCATCTTTTCTTTAGCACACAAACTTATATAATAAATGCAGTTATGACCAGAAACTAGGGCTTGGCAATATATCCATATTATAAAGATAACGTGACTAGACTTAGATTTCGGATATTATAATATCATGATACAGCATAAGTGTTGTCTTTTCTGGTTTTGAAGCCAAGTGTTCTAACTGTTCTATTATTTGCTTTTACCCACATTACTGATGATAATTTATCAAAAATCTAATTATGTAAATATTTTGTGAAAGCAGCAATAATCTTCCCTACAATACTGTCCCAATATCAATATTGAAGTATTTGGTCAAAAATATAGTGATATTTGATTTTAGTCCCTAGCCTACCAGAAACTACTGCAAAAGAACAATATTCTGTTTGTGTATCTCAGTTCAGCTGTAGCTAACCTAAATGCTAACAGTGCAGAGTCATAAAGCCTACATTAGTTACCATAATCAATTGTTTTATGGTGCTAAATAAATACAGAACTTGCTTAGAGGGAGAGGGGCGGTGTAGTGAGATTAAACTAACTACTAACCCCTCCCGAGGAACCCCCCTCTTGGGATTCGCTTATTCAAAAAGAGAGCAAAGGTGCAGTAATGTATATCCATCGTCTTACCTTGTTGATGTCCCTTTCCTGACATCACACATCATGCACTTGAAAGCCTCTGCTGTGTTCTTGTACGTGCACACGCTGCAGTCCCAAAACCCCTCGTCGGAGGAGGGCTTCGGTTGACGCTTCGGCCTTTGAAAACAATAAATGAAGAGAAAAGAATAAGAAACACCAAATAAAAGGAAATAGAAATTTAAAAAAAACGAAAGGAGAACGTGGGAGAGAAGAAGGGGGGAAGGGGGGGGGGGGCAGAGAGGAGACAAGAGTGAGTTCAGTTTGCATCCACGAAGGCTATCGATGGCAAACATCTGGGGTAAGCCTAAAGGATTTAGGAAATCATCTGCAAGCGAGCTGTGATCCGACACTGTAATTGGCGATGAGGTTTTAACACCCGCGCGCACACACATACACACACACAAACACACACACGCAGAGGGAGAGAGAGAGAGCGAGAGAGGAGAAAACCCATTTTTTTCCCGAGCGCTCGCCGATGTCCGTTCCTCCCCCGCCCCCTCAGCTTGAATATGTAGGACGCTTTAACTCGCTCCTTACCTTGTGGGACTCCTCTTGTCGCCCATGCCAGACCAGGGTTTATCTGGAGGTGCGGAGACGAGCACAATTGTTGTTATTTCTGGTGATTTTTTAAGCAAAGAACCGATGCGCCTGTGCAGCACGGCTTCCAGCTGTCGTGGAAACTCCGCTTGGGAAATAGTCACGTGAGTCTCACCGGCCAATCACAGGCCGGGTTACTTCCCGAGGCTGACATTCCTCTTGATGAATCCGTGCTGCTTTCAGGGACGTAATGTAAACTCTCACTCCCGTACATTCAGGGTGTTAAATATGCAAATTATAGGGGGTATTATGACAAACATGACCTTGTAAGGGTAATATGCGGTCCGATATTCAAGAAGAAATGATTATTTCACCAATTCCTTAAGGGAGGGGAAAAACATTTAATAAATATATTCCCATTAAGTTTTTAATTTAAAACTAATTATTTAATTGTCTTTCTGGCATATTATGGATTATCTTCATCTCCAGTTACAGGGCAGCATATGCACAACATTTATACATTAAAAAAAATGGAATATTAAATCTGAAATTAGAAACATAACGTTCAATACATTAACCTAAACATAGTATTACATATGTAATTTAAGTGCATAATTTTACTACCAGCTGTCACAGCTAAGAGAAACATGTTTCTTTAAAACCAGTAGAATATTCCTCTGTTCATTCTGTTTACCATGATGAGTTTTGTAATTTCCGATATTACCTAAATGCAGCAAAAGACACAGTAATGTTGCGTCTCCGGCAGTGTGCTAACAGGGGTCCCACTCACATTAGCTCACTGCACATCCTTTCGCATTCATGCTTCTTCGCCTTTGCCTGGCACATTGCAGAAATGTCGCAGCTGTTTAGATCACAGGCAGGCGCAGATCATCGGGGATTCCCTGGCTTTAGTTTCTTGCTGACGCAGGATGCCACCATCAAAAACACAATCCTAACTGAACAGACAGGCAACCAGGAATTCCCAAAGCTTTTAATATCAAGGACAAGCAACTGGGTCTGTATTTTCTCCCGGCAAAGGGATTTTATTGTAGGAAACCTCAAATGCAACGTGTTTGTTGTTGCATGATTTAGTGGCTGCAGCTGCGCAACTGAAGGTGATTTGAAATTGGTCGTAATGATTTTGATAATCGTTACACCCTGTTTAGTAATCTAATTACTATCTAAAAGAGGTTGCCCAACATTATTACAGACTATACTTGGCTTCCTTTTCTTTCTACTAGAAACATTATGAATATCAGAGTCTTAGGATCATCTGATTATTACTACAGGGTCATTTCATAGACCAAATCATCATCACATTATACAGACATTTTTACGTTAAATTCAACAATGGCAAAATTAATTTCCTGTGTCCATTGACATCTCTAGACTTAGCAAAGTTGCTCAATAAACCTCTTATTAAATGCTGATAAAGATCATGTGGTTTGATTGCAATCTTCTGAACAGCTGCTAAATAGGCCACAAGGTGAGATTCTTTCATCATCTTCTGTTTCCAAGATCAGGAATTAAGTATGAAACCCTCTGTTTTATTTCAGCATCCGTTATTTGATTATCTAGTTAACCCTGGAATAACCATAACATTATCTGGTCATCAACAAAAAAGGTTTTATTTACTGACAAAAAAAACGCATACACACACAATCAGCCCACACAACAATCACACAGTAAATCTTAAAACATAAAAATGACTCAGTTCTATGTACAAAATAAAAAAATCCTCAATGTTGAAGGAAGAATTTCTTCCACACCCCCATTGTGACAAAACCAGCTTACAAAACTAAATTGGTCAAGCTATTTGTCACTGAAGTCCAAATAGTGTATTATTACACATTAATCACTGAGCTCTTCCTCATCACTGAAGTATGCACTCTTTTTGATCCTTGGCTTCCTGGAATCTGAGGACGTAGAGGCATGAGCATCTTCCTCCTGCGATGAAACTGCCTGCGTCTGATGCTTCACTTCCTCTTCCTCAATACGGGCTTGCTGGAGGGACACAAAATAATAGAGAAATATGTCAGTGCCAAAAGATAATAATGTAAATGATAATGGAACTTTTTTTCCTTCCTGTTTCCAGAGCGCAAAATCATATTGCCTCCTTCCTATCCTCTTTTTGAGATTATATGTATGTCTTTGAATTGTGATGTTGAAGTGAAGTCATGGTTTGGTCAAGAGTACACACATAAAATGCAAACTTTCCAGAATATAATTAAGTACATCATAATTCCATGCATTGAATAAAATATGTCTACATTGGGTATTTATTTACCTGAAAAGCTATTGCTTGGCTAAGACTATCTAAGGTTGGGTCCTCTCCCTCTTCCTCACTTTCTTCTTCACTGTAAGAAAAAAATAAAATGGTAAAGATGAAGGAATTACAAATAAATTACACATTTTATTATAAGGCAATTTCTCACAAAATCTTAATACTTACATCTCCTCAGGTTCTTGAGCCTTTTTCTTCTTCTTCTTTTCTTTCTTCTTTGGAGGTTCTCTCTCTCCCAGCATGTTCTTTGGGCATGCATAGCTTAGATGTCCTGTATCCTGTTGTGTTTCGTTTAAAAACACACAAAGTAGTCATAAAATGACCAACACATATCTGATAACGTTGTGTAAGTGGATGCAAAATGAAAACAATTATATAGCATTAATGGAAAAATAGGTTTTCTTACTTTTTATTTAAGTTCAGAGAGGACAGTTAGATATTACATTGGGTTATATTAGCAGGCATATTTTTTTTAAATGTATCTCACAGGTTAAAGAATATTAAATATGTACTAACCCCACATTCATAACATTTGGACTTGTCTGTGTAGTTGCGTCTCCTTATGAACTCAGTTGCTCGCCCATTGTCGACGGCAATACTTGCTTTCACCGTTCTGCCAAACAGCTTGGAGACAAACATAACGGTTAAAGTCCTTAAAAAAGACAGCAGACAAAGACATTTCAGTGTTTAAAACTTTAGCTTCTGCTCAGTGGAATACACTATTTGAAACTCAAAAACAGTAGCACAAACTCACCTGTTTGTTGTTCACCGCTCTTGCACAGTTGTGAGCTGAGTCTCTGTCCAGGAAAAGAACGAACGCCACCCCTTTACTCTTGTGAGTGTCTTTATCTTTTACAATGGTAACCCTGAAACAAGCATGACACTCATCAATACCTGCTTTACATATTGGAAAAGACAACCCTAACCCTATGTTTTTGTAAATGCTGAGTCATAATCTGTTTCCCCATCATTTTGCCTTTCCCCTAACTATTCATCTTTACCATAATCTAATGTTAACATAAATAAAGCCATAACCCATACCATCAAGGCCAGCACTATGAAAACACTATTTGAAGGAGTAACATGCATCACCACAAGATATGCTTTACACATTATAATAAAGATATACATAAATGATGACAGAGCCATTACTTACTTGACAACTTTTCCATATTTGGTAAATAGCTGAAATGAGACAAAGTGATCGGTTTCAGTTTAAATTGTTTGGATTGGGTGTAATTTCTCATCTGTGGTTTCTTTTTTGCCAAACAAGAGCAACTTTCATAACATTGTTAACTGTTACCCAATGTAAATCGTTAATTACCTTGTGCAGGTCATTGTTGGTGAGAGAGAACGGCAGGTTGGACACATACACTGTGCTTTTGCTTGGTGCCAAACCCCCACTCATGCTGGACTCTTATAAAATACACTGGAAGACAAAATAACACATCACAATCGATCATATTTTATGCACAGCCTACTAGTTACCTAGCCAGTAAAGTTATCTCTACTTAACATTTCTTCAATCGGATAAACATAGTAACCAAATGACTTACCAACACAGCCGCCACCGTCAGAAATATATTTATAATGTTCTTTAAATTGCAGTGTTTTGTGTTATTTGCGTGCAGCTAATATTTAGCAAACAGAAACAAACGCCATGTCTGCACGTCGCAATGAGATGACGTATCTGTTTCGTCCAATGAAAATGCTGCTTTCCGTGTAGATAAAGTGGGAGGCTAGACTAACCAAACGATACATGAAGGTAAGATGGTTTTGGCATAAATTTAACGCTAATGTAACAAATGTTTATATATGTACGGCTATAATTCACATTAAATATTTTGGGGGATTTTTCTGTGGCAGTAACGATGAGCTAACTTGCCCCAACATGAAATAAAATGTGTCTGTGCAGCTGATATGGGGGCTAACTAATTAGCAATGCTAGCCTTCGGTTCTACTTAGATGTACATTAGTTTCTGTCAAATTCACTCAAGCAGAAATGCTGTACAGATTATTTGAACTAATGTAGTGGTGTTTGGGTGCTATAAAGTTGGTGCAGCGTGTAACCAACTGGATATTCAACCGTAGTTATTAGTCTAATCTGCAGAAAGTAACCTGAACCGCATCATATCATATGGTTAAAACCTGTATTTGTAACTTTTGATATATGTTGTCGAAAACAGTGTACTTTCCACATGACTGACAGAAGACACGTTTTTGTATCTTTAATATATATATATATGTATATGTATATATATATATATATATATATATATGTATATGTATATATATATACACTTTTATAACATGAAGCCACCTCTCAAATCAGTTGTCTGGAAACTTTAAGGGTATATTATTAAATCTCTTTACAGATTTTGTTGAAGATCTTATTTTCTGCATATTGAGCCGAGTCAGAGAAGGCAAAAAGTAAGTGAATGACTGACAATATGCTATGTAACACTGCACATCTAAAATGAACACATTTACCTACCATCAAATGGCACATGCAAATAAAGTATTTTAACAAGATACATTTACCAACTGAAGCCAAAACCACCTGATGTAATCAGCTTGATTATACAGTATCTAGTGGGTTTATGTTTAACTGTAATATTGTTTCTCAAAGAAGAAGTTGGCTGATTATCTCAACAAGAACACTACCACTATATTTATTATACAGACTGGTTTGCATTGTTTGTTTTGTGGCACCACCCCTGGATGATGACACGTCTCATGAACACTGTATCTTTCACTCCTTCACTTTTGCAGTGACGTACAGGAGAGAGAGGAGTCTACGAGAGGTGTATGATGAGCGCTTTTTACCGGAGAGGCCGGTGAGAGTATTTCTGTGCATGAGAATATAGTTTTGTTTCATTGTAAAGTCATTTTGTGGTATTATTTTCTTCTATCATTTCTGACTTTGTTGTATCAAATGCAATAAATGCAAAATTCTGCAGAATACAAACAATAAAACTAATACAAAATGCTTAAATGAACACCTACTTATAATACTTTAGTTAGCAGATGTCTATTATGTTAATTCAGTTAATTATTGCACAATTAAGCAGTGCAGACATCAGTTTGCAGTTTTGTCAGCATTACCATTGAACAGTTAACAAAAAATAACAATCTCATCAGAGGTTCAGAGGTCAGACTGATCTTTAGGCAGGGAAAGAACTGAGAAGTTAGCCCGCAACAATTTTTTAAAACAAAGCTTAGTTGAAAATGTTTAATCATATAATCTACCCATCATGTGTAGGGACCCTACCCACGAGCAGCTGGAGCAGTGGACAGGAGAGGCCCTTTTGGCAGGCCAGAAGACGACTACAACCGCGGCAGTTATGAATACGAAGGTGGTCCACGCTTTTTCCCGAATGGAGGTGGTCCTCGCAATTACCATGCAGAAGATCAGAGGGGCTACCATGGTGACAATATTCATTTTCCTGCAGAACGCAGAGGTGTTCAGCCTTCAAGGAGGGTAAGGATTCATACTGTTAGCATTGTTGTATAGCATATAAACAAACTGGATGAAAAGTATAGTAAGTGATCCAACAAGATGATCTTCACAACTCCCTAAGACTTCCTCAACTCTGAAGAAACAGCCTTAGACAAAAAATATAAAGAATTCAAGTTAATCATTTCACAAACTTAATTACAATGAAGTGAATTAACTAGAAGCACATGTTCAATTAATAAGGCCAAAATCTTATATGAGCTAAAGAGTGAGTTATGAAAGTCAGAAATCTCAGCAAAATATTCGTCAAGTGTACTTTTTTATATTCAAACTGAAAAATGTAAAAGTCAAGTTGCTATAACTAATGCAGTTATATGGTTTTTAATAACTAAAACCACTATTGTGTAGTACTTATTTTAGTGCAACTAATATGGCAGTGCTTACAGTTATGTTCAGTCCTTTGATAGATGGATAATGCAGGTAATTACCTTTCTACACATGAACCATTGTGTATAGTTGCAAACATTTTGCAACTGCATATAAAAATGTTGGTTAAATGTTCATATGTAATTAGCCAGCAGAGGGCGCTATAGTTGAAGGTATAGGTTTAAATACTTTCAAACCATATCTCAATCACACTGTATGCTGCATTAGTAGTGGATTTTTCTTTATAGCTAATGCACATTTTCATAAGAGTAAGCATGTCATGGCATTTAGGCAGCCACATCTTTATGTTGACATTATTGTTTTTTTGAATTTTATTGGCAGCCATGTCTCCAATATATGTTATTACATAAACAGCAGGAGGATAATAGTAGATGTATGGAAGTTAAATGCACAATTTTAAATAAAAAAATGTTGTATTTTTTGTAGATTCAGACAGACTATTTAAAATTAAATTCCAGTATTGCAGGACATAACTAAGTCATATGACGAAAATGTTTGTATTTCCTCTTTATGTGCTACAGGAGGACTATCCTTACAGAGTACCCAGAGATGATCCACATACAGGACGGCCTATGGAGTTTGGGTAAATGCTTCTGTTTATCTTTTGGTGCTTGCTACACTTTTTAAAAAGAGGGCTAATGATTTATGCAAGTTGTACTTCATATCACTCAGGAAATTCTGATGTTACCATTTTGGACAGTCGGGTGCAGTAAAGGAACAAGTCCTATTTTGAGGCAGAGGGGTATCTCTGCAGGAGTAGGCCTCCGTTTTCAGTATTCCTGTTTTGAAATGTTTGTTCAGAGTTTGCAGCAATCATAACTCATGGTCTGCTCTGACCCATATTGCCATGTCTCGTTGTATTCACATTTCTTGCAGTCTCAGTCTTGCCTGGCTCTGCAATGCTACTTTTATAGGTTAGACAACTGTTTAGTGAACAGTATCTGTATTTAGGCAAAAGATTGGGTTGCAGAAATTTAGGTTTCAGATTTTGGTTTACAATACTAATAAGAAATTGCCAGCTCTGGTTTCACTGTTATATTGGTACAAGTATATTAATCTACAAAGATAACTGACCATAAATGACATTTGCAAACTTTATGTATTTCACCTGCTTGAAAAGTAAAACATTGAATCTATAGTAGTGCATGATGGGAAACACTTCATAGTTCATTAATGGGAATGTTGATCAGATCTGAGCCTGTGTCAGGGCGCACCTGTGCTGTTTGACAGTGCCAAAATAAATGATATATTTGAGGTCATATTATTTGTTTGGTCTACGGCGGTTCTCTCAGAGGTGAGCTAAGGTAACACAAGTCAGCATGACACTAGAGGCTCTGTGTTGTATGTGTTGTAATATCAGCAACATTTAAAAAGTGAAATAATTTCAGCTTTAATACCTTCGATAGTACTGGCACTGAAAATTGGCAGGGGGCCAATAGGCTTTATGTTACAACACCTACTCTTGCATGGTATTATTTTCAACTCTTGTACACAGCAGCAAAGTCATGATAAGAAGTTAAAGAGTTAAATTAAACTGACTGGATTCACCACTCAGTAGGCACAGAGGGAAATTAACTCTTTCAACTCCTGATAGAATAAAGCAGAAGTGGTCATATATTCATCTTAAAATCTTGGACGAGTTCCACCTTTCTCTAAACCTAACTCTGGCAGAACTGTATGTTATTATTAAGCCACTTGAGTAAAAATGCATCAAATTTGATTGTCATGTTAAAAATATGTTGTAGTGTTTGTGTAGCTAGCAATAACTGAGCCACGTGTTTTTTACATTTTTTATTTTTTTTATTCCCTCAGCAACCGTGCACCACCTCCTCATAGTGTGCGAAACCAGGGCATCTACCCAGCACCCAGATCACTCCCAGAGAGCGGAGAAGACACACTAGTACAAGCCATCCTTAACCTGGACAGAGGGTACAGATGAAAACATACTTGTATCATTGCTTAAAGCATCATTATCAAAGCATTAATTGCCCAAATGTATGCAGCTTACTCATCAACAAAGCTTAGATATACTGAAGGATACTACAGCAATACAAGGAATGACATGTGTTGTTGTTTCTGCACAGTGATGTTTAAAATGCTAGATGGCAGTATTGTGCTTTGGTAGCACAGACATAGAAATCTTTGATGTGCTTGTGTTTACATTCTCTGAAACGGCACAGTACCAGTCGTGGCTGTGAAAGATGAGGAAGAGAAGCTAATCATTCATACACCACCATAACTTCATGATGCCTCACACATTCCCTCTGCTCTTTCAGGGAGGACAGAGACCATTACAGGAGAAAGGCAGCGCCATTCCCTCCTCCCAGAGAGCGCTCTCC
This sequence comes from Scomber scombrus, assembly GCF_963691925.1. Lineage (NCBI taxonomy): Eukaryota > Metazoa > Chordata > Actinopteri > Scombriformes > Scombridae > Scomber > Scomber scombrus. The sequence goes on from NC_084991.1 coordinate 11,164,624, forward strand.
TGTCCGCCGTGAGATGGCCCGCTCCCCCCACAGTCGCTCCGGTTCCAGTGTCAGCAGCAGAGGCTACTCACCAGACAGAGCCAAAGGCCTTCCATTTCCCTCACAAGGCAAGAGTATGTAGAATTCTTACAGCTTACCCTCCCCTGATGCAGTGTGGAGCTCTTTTTAAAAACCACCTTGTGCCCACCCTGGCACAAGAGGAAATCCAAAACTATAATTAGCCTGATAATTGGTTAAGATTTGCAGGTGTAGCCGACACATCCTAAATTGTATGAGAAAAGTATAGTTTTTCCACAAAACCTAACACACAACAAATAGGTGACAAAAAATGATTACCTATCTAAAATGTCATATATCTAAAATGGCTGACAAAAATCTCAAACATTATGTAATTTACAAATTGTCACATTTGAGGATTAGGAACCAGCAAAATAACGAATATTTTTGTGTTTTGGCTCTTCTCTGATAAAAAGAGGTCAACATTTGAAGCCTTTGTGGGAAATTGTAATAGACATTTTAAAGATTTTTTTGACATCTGCTAACTCGGTAACATAAAACAGAAGAAAATAATTGGTTCTTGTCCGTCTGTTATCAGATGTTATCAAAATATTGATTAGAGGAGGATATTCAGTCACTGAGTGAAACATAAGTAATTTTAAAAGCAGCACCTCATTTACATGATAAACAGAACAAAATAAATAAAGATTAAATAACAATTTTTAAAAAAAAGATCACTTAATGTGCTTGTTTCATGTGTGATCTGTTGAGTACACCCCTCCCCCGCTAACTGTACATCCACTGTTTAGTACCAGGTCTCTCAATTTTTCATCCTCTAATTGTTTTTTTTCCCCTGCCTATCTATGATTTATAATTTGGCTGACCGGCTTTTCAGGTATGGACGGTTCAGAGGGACACGCGGGTGTTTCTGAGCACCATTGGGGGGCGCTCTTTCCTCAACAGAGTGGACATGACACTTTGGGTCTGTACTTTAAGCCATGTGAATAAGCCTGGACCTCGGTGACAATAGCTGATCTGTTACTCGCACATCTCCTTGAATCCTTGTCAAATCAGAAAAATGTTGAAAGGTAACGTTGCTTCCCTGCACTCCAAAGATGTCTCCACAGAGGAGTCTTGAGAAGGATACAAGGATAGATGAAGAGATAAATACAAATATGTGGACATTTTAAAGTTGAAATTAGAAAGAAAGAAGTAAGAAACATACTTTTCTTAATAAGTCATTTTAAAACCAAAAAAAGGCTATAACATTTCCAATCACAATTAACTCAAATGTCCTTTTTGACATTGATATTGTGTCACCCAGGTCTGAATGAGGTTCCATCATGAAGTTTGTTTCTTAATTACCACCTAGAGGTGACTGTGCTGTGATGGGTTTCCTATGACATTTCAACTACTTGATTAGGAGATACATAAGCACTCTCAAATGTTCCTACACTACACAACATAAAACATTTTGTTAGTTCCACTGGTGCAATTATAGATCTGTGATCTAGTTGTATGATGATGTGTAGGAACAATGGATTTTACAGTCCAGGTCAACATTGTACAACATTGTACTTGCATGCAGGTATTAGGACATACAGTGCAGCTAAATTTCTAACTAAGAAGAACATCTCTATTTCAGATTTATATGTTATGTCTTTTCTGATAGTCTACAGTCTGATACTGGATATGTACTGTATGTCAAGTTTTCACAACTGATTTCCCAGCATACCACAAATTAATCATAGATGAACTGGACTGTAAAATATGTAAGTGCTGAAGTATCTCCTTGTTTTTACCGCATGTTGTTCGTATACTTTATAGATCCTAACTTCCCAAACTAACAATTTTCTCACTAGCATCGCAATTTAATTTAAGTATGTTGCCATGTTCAGTGCTGTTTTTTTCCTTTTTTAAAAACTCCATTTGAGTGGGGCTTTTTTGCTCATGAAGTGAGCCCATTGGACCTCGGAATGTCATCATGCTAATGTTGCAAAATGACATGCACTGTTGCATGATTGTAACTTTAAAAACAGAGCATAATGTCAGTCATATTTTAGTGAAGTAACAGGGCAGTGAGTTTGCTTGCTAGGCTGCTGTAAGATGAGAAAGGTCTAGTTATTGTGATGTACACAGCCAGTGACCTTACGGTTTGGTTTTCCTACAGGGTATGAAGAGACTTATTCTCAGAGCAAGATTTCTGGTAAGTACTGTTCAGCATAGTTGTTTGTCAACAGGTTAGAAAAGTTAGCTGCAGTCCAGAAGATCGGGACTTATACTAGTCACTTTGGCTCGTAAACAGCCATCATATGGAAGTGGATTTCTTAGCTGGAGAAACGAACAATTACAGCACTACGCTCGCATCGTATTGTACACGGTATTGTCTTCATTCTTCTAATTTTCAGTATAAATGAAGGAAAGCGAGATGAGATGACATGCAGAGAAATTGTTTCAGAAATATACAAAGGTTACAATCGTTAAACTTAACCTATTCCCAGTCTGTGTAACTGGAGAGAGACTGAGAGCGTTTCTAATGTGTCCAGCAGCCAGTCTTCCTCCCAGCTCTGTCTGCCACTTTGTCAGGCCTCATAAAGATGCCACAGGTCGTGTGTGGAAGAAGAGGGAAAGGATATTGGATGTCTGATGGATATTCCTGAAGGGGAAACCCTCCACATCATCAGGGTGTTTTTGTTTCATGGCTGGGTTTTAGAGTTCATCATTTGTTAGAAGACTGCGTTAGTTAGTGTGATGCTATCATTGATCTTTATTACTTTTATTTCACTGTTGTTCGATTTCTGCACCTTATTGTCACGGAAACTTAATTTCGGTATTCAGAAAATATGTCATACATTATTTTTTGTTATTCTAACATGTTTCAATAATTTTATCTTTTTTTTTTAATTAAGATTTACAAAAGAAGTTTATGGGAGGAACAGCAAGTGCTAAAGAATTCACACATCATGCACAGCAGCCCCATGTGAAAATCCATTCAAACATGATACCTGTAGCGCCACCATGTGGTCAGTTTTGGCTGATAAGTCATGAATCGTGAGACATAGCAAAACAGTATTTGCACAGTGTGTTAGTTTGATGAAGCCAATTTGACTGATATCAGCAACGTCCATTTGCGCTTATAAAATTCTTCGGCCATTTTGGAATTTTTCACATTTTTTGCTTCTGTTGGCACATATTTCATCTTATCTTCACCATTGACAAGTGAGTGATTTAGAGAGGAGATGGTGTCGTGATTGTTAGGTGGAAATCTGCAAAAGGATTAAGAAGGGGTGTGACAATACGCTAAGCTCACGAGACGAGACACGATATTGGGTTCACGAGATCGAGACGAAATGAAATTTTAATAATATTTTTAAGAAAACTTCAATGAGGAAATATGACTTTTATTTGAAATTCACAAAATGGAAATAATGCCGATGCATTTTGAAATGTTTTAACTAATAATCTTGTAATGAATCACTTCTGTTCTACTTTCTAAATATATAATTACCATATGCACATAGGGCCCATCATATTTTATAGATGGAGAATTTTGGTATTAATGGAAATAACAATCATAAATACAAAAGTTAGATACAATCACAAATACCAAAAAGTAAATTATAAAGAGTAGAAAAAATTCTAATATATAAAGAATCCAATTATAACATATTGCTAATAAAAAAACACAGAAATAAAAGTAAATTGCACAAATCCTTTATCACATAAATACACAAGTAGAACAACATATAAATTGTGTTATAATTTGGTAGTGTGACTCATTTTACTTTTTGCATCATTAGGCTTCCATAGCTGCGCTAGATTCCCTGCTCCTCCTACCTCAGGCTCTCAGTGTAGAGACCTGAGGTTAACCTGCTCCTCTCCTCGCATAGTTCTGACTGAGATCTTCTCAGCAGGTAGAAGCTGCAAAAAGGTTAATGATCCACACGTGACATTATAAAAAGAAGACATGACGTGCAAATGAGCGATAGAAAACCGATCGTCTTTTCTTTTTTTGGTGCGCCCCTTAATTGTAGCTTTGCGAGACAACATTCACTTCGACGAGAAATATCGCCACGCTGTGGTTCCACGAGATCTCGTGGCACAAGATGGTCTCGTGGTCTCGTCTCGTCACACCCATAGGATTAAGTGTACATTACAATCCACCCACTGGACTATGGAGCACGATAGTGAAGCATCTGTTTGTTCCAGATGTTCTAGCTTAGGTACCTGTCTGGATCCTGGAAGCAAACACCTTTCCTAAAGCACATACAGTCCATGCTCACTTACTTTCCAGATGTACTAATTGATATTTTTTCCTATCGAATATGTTCCTCTTTCTGGATTATTATTTCCTTTTTTCACACCTTAATTTTTCCCCTTTTTAAACAAATCTCACTGTGTCAAACATTGTCTCTTTTTAATCTCTCCAGACAAAATTCCTGGCCTGTCAAGAGAGGGCTCTCCACACAGTGCAACCTCAAACAAGGTGAGCTCACTTGGATGAAAAGAGTGTGTTAGTTTTTGCTGAAATTGTATTCAGTTTACCCGACAAAATGCAAGAGTCTCAAACATACCATTTATTGTATACCATGGACTCCGCCCTGTCACTGTACAGCAAAATGCATCTGGAACTTCTTAAATTCCATCCTTCTAATAAGTGTTTAGTCCCATTGAAGTATGTTAATGGGTTTTAAAGTGGCCCTCACGCAGAGCATAAAAGCCATCAGGCCTATGCTTTGTTTACCTGTGGTATAAGCAAACTTCAATCACAAGAACTTGTAATGATGGAGGGAAAAGGGCTCAAGTGTCACCAAAAGTACCTTGAGTGCTCTTGTTTTAATTGAAAAAAATACTTTTTTTACTGTCTTTTAGTACATACTGAATGTAGATATCTCCTGTCTGCTTTGAAATAATAGCACATTTTGCTGATATCATCCATCTTCATCCATGCAAAGAAGTGTAAATAGAATCAGATGTGATTAGACAAACTGAATCAGAGTAGGGCCACCCAGAAGTGAACAGGGCTAACTCAGTAGCCCGGGTCATAACTTTATCACAAGATCTTAGCCACAAAGCTAAAAGTAGTCCCTATGGAACTCATTGGGATGTGTTTAGACCATTTACAATGAACAATCGTTTCCTTTCTCCGTTGAAGGGTACAAATGACTGTTTGGTAGCAGGTCTTGTGCTTTTGAGAAATTGATGTGTAACATACGGGTCATGGGAAAGGTCTTTACATACGTAACAACAGCTAGCATGTTATGTCCAAGTAACAAACTAGAAAATGTCCTTCAGCAAATCCCTTCCCGATCAGTTACTGTTACTGTTACAGTTACTCCAGCCCCAAATAAACACATCAGCTCATTCTAAACTGCATATTTGGTCAATTTGTTAAGACAAGAAACTGACTTCTTGGTGTTTCTATGGTGCTGGTAACTACAATCTCGGTTGGTAAAGAAGGTTAATACAGCCATTTATCAGCTAAAGCTGATAAAGGGGGCTAAGGTGTACATCAAGTGAATGCTAGTTGGAGAGAGAGCCACGGCTAGCCCTGGCGAAAGCTAAAACTACATTTACTTTTTATTTTTCCCAAAGCTGTTATCTGTAATTGAGTATCAGTTTAACTACCATCTTGGTAGTTCAGTTTATTATTTCATATAACTTAATGAGGCAGCATTTAAATCCAGTCATGAGGAAGAATAAAAACCCAGCTAAACTCCTGTTAAAGGTAGCTAGTGTAGAAGGTTGAAGAAAGGTTGTAATACCTCATTAGGCTGTTAGATCATTCACCCCCCCCCCCCCCCCCCCCCCTTTTTCTTTTGTTTTTCTCAACATAACTGCTCCTTTAGCTACTGCATTCTCTTTAAAGGATTCTCTTTAGATTTGCCAAAAATTAAATGGAGTGTCAGTGAAACCTTTAAAATTGTATACTTTGCTTTTAATGTCCAATAAAGCAGGCTTACTGCATAGCTCATTAGCAGATCCTTGAGGAGTGGCGTAGTGGGCACTTGGATGTCTTTGAACATGGTTATACATCACAAATTACAAGAAGAAACATAGTCCTTTCCTTCCCTTTTAATGTGCATCTCTGTAAGAACCACCCAATCAACCGCTGTGATGAAAGTTGTTCTAAGCGCCCCACCCTTACACACACGCAGACATCACTGCTGCTTTTGCTTGCAGTGTTTGATCTAGCCCGTGGTGCATTGTTTCTCTCTGTTCTGAGGGCGCAAACCCATAACCTTGGCCAAGATGAAAGGCCTGTGCTGTTGCCCCCAGTAAAGCTTGCACTAATGGCCCCGGCCGCTGCCTGCTGTGGGGATTCAACAAACATACACGCAGGCTTTCTGGAGCCATCCCAGACAGAGGAGACCAAAGAGGTGGCCTAAAGAGCAGCTCTGGCTCTGGCTGCGAGCCAGGGTGGCCTACAGGGTGGAGAGCATGTCTTGTAGCCGAAAAGGTCACCAAAAGGTTTCTTGTCTGCACAAGGCAACAAATTCCTGTCAGTTATGGTAACATTTTACCATCCAAGATTATCACTGCAATCTGGTGATGTGGGGGCACTGTTACAACAAGGTCAGGGTCAGACGATCACACAAGCTGAAAACCTGTTGTGACATTTGTTCCCATATTGTCCCGTCCTAGTTGGATATCCTTGATTTGTGATATTCAGTGTGTTTGTAGGAATTATTTTCACTCTTTTGGTGTATTGATTTCTGTCTTACAAGCTTACTTGAATTAATAAATACATAGGCATGTGGCCAACTAACTCATAAACATTTTTTTAGTGATTGTGATTGTCACTGGACAGATTGGTGCCTTTTCTACTGTACTGTGGATTTCTTTCTTGACCGTCGGTGCAAGACAATGAGCCTAAAAGTTCTCATTTTTATCCAGATTCCTGTTGTTTGGTTGGTTACCACAGGCAGACAGTAAAAAGGAACACCACCAAATGATTAAAAAAAATATTGGTTGTACAGTGGGTTTCCTTATAACATGTAACACATTTTTTGAGAGAACTTTTAAAAAGAACTCATAAATTTAACTGTCAGTTTATGGTCCAGCAGATCAAAAATGGTGGGAGTAAGTACTGCAGGGCTAGTAAAGTTATTTTACAAAAAATATCCATACTAGATTCAAATAATTTAATAGTAGTCCGGTATTTATTAATTATATCCGCCAGTCTTTATTGAGAGTCTGGCATCCCTTCCAGGTTGGATTGTGCCCAGTAAGTTGAAGTGAAAGACTCAGACAGGGATATTTTTTTGCTGAGGCCAAGGAGGCTGAAGACTGACAAACGAGATCTTTCATACATGCACAAAGCGCACACACTGGACTTCTCCCAAGTATAGCTTCAGGGAGAGAAATGGAAGGAGGCATAATTGGATGATGCCCTATGAGTTGTGCTTTTATTTTAGACCACACTCGGCTTTGTGATGTACCATCTCCTGTAATTTCTTTCCTCAGTCGTCTAGAGATTTAATGTGACTTAATGTATGAGTGGACTTTAGTCATGGCTGGCCAATTCTGCTCCCTGGCCTTCAAACTCTAATAGTATCAGGAAATGAGCAAAAGAAATTGAGCAGTGATCCAAGTTGGCCTCATTTTTCCCCTTTTGCTTTTTCTTTTGGCTTTCATAGTAATGCTTATGGGTACCAGAGTTTCCAGTCTACCCATTAGATAGCTCATCATGGCTATATTTCCTATTCTCTGTAAGCTATAAAACAGCTGAAATGTTTATTTCTTCAATTTTGCATTTGACTGATAAATTACATCCATACACAGGTTCCGATATCTGCTATTTTTGAGATTTTGAATTCCCAATTCCTTGACTAAATTGCTAATCTAACTACAAGTCTACAGCACACAGATTCCACTCGTTATGTGCAGGCTTTGTAGCTTTAGCCGCTACTTCAGTAAAACTTATCTTCATGCTTTGATACGCCTCATCAACCATTTCTTTTTTTTTTTTAAGTTAAAACAGTCAGTAGGTCAGTTCACAGCATTGTGCTGACTATCTGTGATGCTGACTCATGTCCTCTCACATTTCTCCTTCTCTACATCATGTTGAATACACAGTGTCACTTCATTTTTCATCATGGTGTGTTGATTTTGTTCAGTCAAAGGTTCTGAATTAGATTTAATCAGCAATAGGCTCTAATGGAGTCAGATTTTTGTGTATGATTGTATTGATGTGTTCATTGAAAGCAAGTTTTTAACTTTGTCATGAAAACAGAGTTTTCTATATTTTAGATTTTTGTATAGCAGTTGTAGTGGTAGTGGCAGTATGTTTCCTTGAAGTAGTAGCAATTGTGGCATATCTGTTATGCTAGCTAGTGGCGATCGCTGTTTCCTGACCAACAGTCAACCCAAAGATATTCACATTACTATGATAGATGAGTGAAGAGAACAGAATTTGGACTTGTGGACTCTGGATTTGTCTTAATAAATGACTCAAAATGATAAATCCATAATCAAAATATTTGCTGGTTAATGTAATTTTCTTAGCAACAAATCATTGCCGCTCTAGATTGAAATATCTCAACTGCAGGGCGGATTGCCATGAAATTGTGTACACATTCTTTGTTCCCAGAGGATGATACCCAATGACCCTGGTCAGGCTCTTACTTATCCTCTAGCCTCACAATGAGCCTGACAGTCGTGGTCTTAAGTATAAATGTTGAAATCTGGTACATGTGTATGTTGGCATGCCCTCATTGTACCCAATTTACTTGGCTCCAAAAAAAAAAACAAAAAAAAAACTACCATTCATCTTTTCTTTTCATCTACCTTTTTTAGGAGGAGAACCATCCTCCGGAAGGAGAAAAGGAGGAACTGTTGGTGGCTCCTGTCATGGACGACAGTCAAAAGTCTACAGACAACTTTCTAGAGCGACGAGCCATGGCCATAGCAACTAAAGCCCAGGAGATAGAAAAGGTACATTTACTGGATAAAATATCTGGGATTCTTGACTGGTATTCATGTAGCATTTGTCAAGCAAAAATTAATGAATTAATGTCAGTGACACTCAGTTGTCTGTTTTTGGGAAACTTTTACATTTACAGTCCTTTCTTTACAAGTTGGTAATTTGTAAGACTTTTCTATAAATGTCAGTTTGGTGCATGTACCCTGCACTATACCCTTGGCATACGTTTCCATACATATGGTGGCCTTGGGTTCTCTGACTCACACATGGATCATTTTACGGGTTTGGCATTACTGGAACAACCACCTATTATGTTACTAACAAGACAGGAAATTAACTTTTCTGTCCACCAGTCACAGTGGTAGGTACATCCTAAAAACACACCAGCCACTCTCACTGCTGCCAGCCAGATATCAGTTTTAGCACAGTATTTAAATGTTGCTTAATTATCTGCCAAAGTAGCTGTTTGCCAGATTTACCAGCATTTTCCTGTAGGCTCTTGTAAATCTCCCATCCTGACTCCCTGACTGGCATAAATTCAACTGCACATTTTGCCTCACACCAGCTTAATATCCCACATGGCTCAAACATCACAGCTCTCCCCTAGTGTGACTAATCTAAACAAATGCACACTCATATAACAGGCGAGCATGCAGGGTTTTGGAAACACTTTTCTAATGTACATGGAGCAGGAACATATAAACAAAAACAGAAACACAAGCACAACATAGACAGGACATAGGTTTGTGCGTACAATAAATTGGGAGGTTGACAGAGCTAAAACCACCCCAGGCTCGAGACTCCAGCTCCGCAGTTATCTAATGAGAGCCATGCCTGCACCAGTGAGTGCTACCGCTGCTTTACTGGGACCATTAAACCTGAGCCAGCTCTACCCTGGAGCACACACTCTGAGCTCTCGCATTGAGCTGCCCCACAGATCCTATAGGCTGTTATAATAATGTTGCTGACACTGCAGCTTCTGGCGTGGTTTATAGCTTCTCTTTCTACCCTATATGTGTCTCCTCTCATTTCATAAGATAAACCATACAGCATTTGAACTTTGTTGTGTAAGCTTTATTTTGTTTACTCAGGTATTAAGTAAAGCTTTCATTGTGTACATATTTTTAGAAAATGTCAGATACATCTGGAAAATACATTATTTTTGGCTGCAGATATGCATCATGAAGAGTACTCTTATGGTATTTTAATATGGACTTATCAATAATGTTGTCTAACCATTGTCAGTATGGCTCATGCTCTCCTGCTATAATCTTCAAATGTAGTCATGAAATAATGTCTGGAAAAAGTATAATAATAGAAAATGAAAAATGAGAGAATGTTTGTGCCATGTTCACAGGGATATGAGTTTCAGGTTTTCTACAGGACTGCAATTGTCAGTAGAAGTGAATGTTTATCTAATTTCTTTCTGTGGCTTTTGTGATATCCAGATCACATGCACTGTATGAATTTTATTTGCAACTTGGCAGTCCTCACACTGTCTTTCATGAAAGGCTGGATTGTTGAGTCACCACATAGCATTGTGAAGTGAAGTCAGCCTTTTCTCTATCACACACAAGCGGGTCAGAAAAACACTAATCAAATCTATTCGCTATACACATCTAAAAAGAGATGGATTTAAATAGTCGCAGTTCCATAAACTTTATTTCTTTATTAAACATCTTAACCTGTTAGACACTAATCAAAACCTGAGAGAATTGCTTTCGCATGACAGTTGGTTTTTTGCCAAAGTGGCCCACAAAGTAGACAAACCAACCAGACGCTGGAAAATATATATAAGAAATTGGCTTGCATTTATTTCCCATCGTGCCCAGAATGCATAGCCAAACTCTTAGGTTAACCTTTCTTTTTCAATCTGAAACAACAAAGTCAGTTTCACATGTGTTCTGAGAAGTCGCAGCAGTGTTTCTGTTGCAGTAGGCACTCGTGTTTAACCGCTTGACAAGTGTGGACCAGATGTTTGGCTTTCTGCACCCAATCTGGTCTAGCCATCTCTTCTATACACACGGACAATACACACAAACACACAGAGTCCAGTAGCTCCTATAAAGCGCACTGGCTGCCTCTATGCTTCTCATATAGATCACAAGCTGAGCTTTCCATCATCGGCATGACATCGTGCTGGGCTGCGTTATACCAGGTTCCTCAGCGTGTGTTTGTGTAGCTAAGTGAAATTGGTCTGCTGAAATTCAACCTGAACCCATTCTCATTGTCAAAGTTGACTTTGGCTACAGTACAAACTAACTGGTTATAGTGAGTGACAAGGCATGAGAGCCAATAAAAGGGTATTGTGTTTTACTCCTCACAGTGCAGGCTGCGATACAAAGGGAGTTTAATTTCATTTGTTAAGGAATCTAAATATATTTGGCTACAAGACAAAAATCCAGACAGTTCCAGCTGTGTCGACATTGTTTGTTTGTTTGTTTAAATAGAAATATGACCCCCGCCCTGTTATTCTTATTCTGTCTCTTTCCCTGCCTTAAGGTAATGGTTTATAGCCCAGCCACTATCAGTTTTTTCAAACAAGCTAAAAAGGATTAAAAGTCTAAAAAAGGAATAATTTTGAAATCGTAAATGCCGAAAAACCCATAGATAGTAGCATTTATTCTAGACCGTTCCCACCCAGTCAAGAACTGGTCCTTTCCTTCCTGATTGGATTATAGGGTAGGGCTCTCAGGAAGTGCGTTCAAATACAGGAAGTATGTTTTCAGCACATGATTTAGGAACAACTTTCCCTGTATTCATAGAAGTTTCTGTCAGCAGATTGGATACTTCCTCTGATAAATAAATTCACTGTCATCAGCTGTTACAACTAGGCCACCATCAGGTAAAGATTAGAAAGACAATGTGTTGTTTCTAAATTCAGACCAGTGCAGAGAGTGGTTATCAGACTAACAAATCTGTACAACACGTAAACCCGTGACTGTTGTGTAACATCTTCCACTTGATCGTTTATTGTTCATGAGGAATGTACAGTATATGTGCTACAGGAACACCCAGAGGAGATGGCATGTTTGTTTTACATTAGCACAGTTTCCTGAAACTGTTTGTGTCCTCATGTTCACCACAAATTGTCCTATAAATTGATTTATTCTATTGTTAGATTGAGGTCAACCAAGGAAGAACTAAAAAAATAAATAAATAAAAGTCACTGCTCACATAGTGCTGATGGTGTCTGCAATTAAAAAGACCCTCATCATTGTTAAGACAGAAACGCTGACATTCACTAGGAATCTACAGTGAAGTCTCAATTGGTAATATCAGGAGAAAATTACAGTTCTCTTTGTCCGTAAGAGCCATCCTTCATTTTTGATGAACTCACTATTTGCCAATATAAATATGTAGCTTCTGTTCAACAGTGGAAATAATTTTGGTTAATGCAGTTTTTGGAACATTGCCTGCTGTTGCAAAGCACATTAACTCCGTTCAACAGTAGCAGATCTTTATTTGTCGTCTCTCCCCTACACCAACCATGCTTTCGGCTCTAGTAGCATTGTGAAAAGCTATAAATAAGCCAATGATTTAGAATGCCCTGAAGCACAGAAGCCACGGTTGGTATCCGGTGAATGACTGAAACTCAACCTTTCCTGTCCTAATTTTACATACACACACACACACGCACATAGACACAAATGCACATGTATACACATCCGGCCTGCACACAACGGAGTTAGGACAGAGCACGGTATAGACAGTCTGACAAGAGAATGAAAGGTTATGAAATAGTGGAAGGGACAGATGGAGAAAAATGGATGAGCAGAAAGAGCAGCGCCCCAGAGTGAAACTGAGGTACGAGTGTCCCAGAGGTCTTTGTGTCATAAGGACTTAATTTGCAGAAAAATGGGACATCACACTGTTCATTTGGAAAAGGTCCTTATGTGTGATGACGTGCGTTTCTAAGTCTCGAGAATTTTTTAGGTCAAACGATTTCCCTACATTTTTTTTTTTTTCATTGCCAAAGGGTTGCTTTTATTCCTGATAGTGACCCTCAAATCCCTGCACTTGAACTCACAAAATGTATAGGCATCAAAATGTTGCAGCATGACTTAGACACTCATGCACCCTGAGAGTTTGAAGCCACGAAGTGGGAAAAAAGTATTCCAGAGAACAAGGATTGAGGTACAGGATTATCTCAATTTCTTGTGAGAATATATCCACTGCATGTCTGGAGCTTTTACAAGATATAAAATGACCCAAAAATATTACCATCAGTTGAACTCACTGACCAACAATGAAATCTCAGAGGGGTAAAATATCAACGTTAAGGATCACAAGTTCGCTTTTGGTATTTTGCAAACTGTTAAATCGAACCGCTTTGTGTGGAAACAAGACTCTCTCCATTGTTTTATGAGGCATTTGAGGCTTGGTGTGAAATAGCAGCTCCCAAACAAGACTGCAGCACCTCTTCCTAAATGTCCCTCTAACACCTGTTATAAGCCTCTGAGCCACCACTAAAGTGGAGTTTTATTGCCTCTTGTGCTACCCTGTCCTATATAAAGGGCCCTTATTAAACTCAAGAGAAGATGTGTTTATCTTTTCACACTACATGATGTGTGTTAACACCAGAGTGATCAACTCTGGCACATTGACACTTGAGTATTCACACCTAGGTGACAGGTAAAGCAGGAAGGAAATAACTTTTCATCTCAAGCTGAAGACATTTTCTCTTAAGGCTCATGACCTTGTCAAAAATTGGTGCTAGCAAAATACTTTTTACCTTGTTTGTCTTTTTCTGCATTTTTCATTTAAGCGTGTAAGCCTCTGTGCTTTTTACTCGTCCACTCCCAGGTGTACCGTCAAGACTGCGAGACATTCGGCATGGTGGTGAAGATGCTAGTGGCTAAAGATCCCAACCTGGAGAAGCAGCTGCAGGTTCCCCTCAGGGAGAACCTCGGAGAGATCCGTGAACGTTGCCTAGAGGACCTCAAACACTTCATCAGCGAGCTCGATGAAGTTGTGCGGCAACCAGAACCCTCCGTCTGTGATTCGACCACCCCCTCTGCATCCCTTAGCAGTCATAAACTTTCAAAGACGGGGGTCAATCACAACACAAGTTACTGACACATTGGCCTGATCTGCTCTGTTTGTGTGAGACTGATCACGGTAGGATTGACTGCTGAACATAATGGATACTTTGGATACATTTTGGATTGCTGGAAGCTACTCTGCAGCACATCCACGTAAAGAACAACTCTACATGGATAAAGGATGCAGTCGTGCACTCTATGTGGGGATAAACAGTGTTAGTTTTAATAGATCATTTCTACGTTCATGTTTTCTGTTGAAAGCTGTTGATTGTTAAATATTTAAAAAATGTTCAACAAAGAATGAGCTACCAGTCTTTCATCACCATGGAAATGGTCAACATGGGTTTAATTCTCTAACTATCCCTCAGTTGAGACAAAAGACTTGAAAGTGCTCCAGCATGATCATTTTTTTCAATAAGAAAAGCCAGATAAGACAATAATTTCTGTAGGCTATTTCAGTTTGATTCAGTCAGACATATGACTTGGTGCTGCTAAATTCCCAACAGTTCTTAAGTTCTTGTATACATTTTGTACTGTCTCAAAGTGCCAGTTCGGTTCCTTTTTTATTGTGTTGTTTTGTTTTGCTTTTCAAACTTTATATTTTGACCTCCCCACTACCCCACAAAAACCCAAGCCTTGGTTATTTTGATGACATTGACACAAGGTTTTGCACAAAATGTGTTTGAAGGTTGTAGTAAAACAATTTCTGTTAACTTTGTTGTTGGTTTTATTGTCATCTATTAACACAAGTTAAATGAAAATATAATATAAGGCATTATAGAAATATGAGGTAAAAAAACAATGATTTTATCTAAGATGTGTCTCCATGAAACATGGTTGTTTTTTAGTATGGTATCAGATCCTCATAAACATGAGTTAAATAAGTTCCAACTTCTTATCAGGTTTGTAAAGAAACAAATGAATACTCCAAATGAACATGTTACAGATCAAGATATATGAAGAGATTTTGACAGTTTCCAGGTTTTAAAAGAACGCAGTACCACAAACGTTTTTGATGTCTCTTGCTGTTTTGTACAACACCACTAACATCTGAGGGTTATAAATATCTCATTTAAAAATGAATATGTCAAAACTGAGAAACAGAACAACGATTCCTGAAGCTTTGGAGAAAAATATTTATTACAAGCGTCTTTACATCACAAAGCAATTAACTAGTTATGACAGAGCAAGGGTAGTGAATAGTTGGGCTGAATATGGACAATGCGGGTGTTACTGCTATTCATTTTATGTTTTCTACACCAATAGTGAGCATTGTGGAATATAGGTTATAATAGACATTGTTACATGGCACTTTACTGTGAAGTACACAGTTTATGAAGTGGCACCTTCTTTGTTGTTTCTCATGAAATATTAACGAGGTCTGTTTGTTTACAACTGCTATTTTCTCCTATCACATACTTCAAAAACGTTTTTTTTAAACCACAGATATAAAAATACCAGTATTAAAATCTTAACTTAGTATATACAATGTCAATATGCTTTAAATAATTATTTGGTTAGTTTCTATTTTCTACCATAATTATCAACCTCTGTGTAATAGTATTGCCATTTTTACTGTACACAAGGGTATTGCTGCAAAACTTTTAACTGATCTTGAAACATTAAAAAAAAAGAACAACTTAAAGGCAAATGCTGAAACGAAAAAGTTAAATGTCTTCACTCTGACAAACTGTGCACAATTTCAGTCCACACTGTCCAAAGGAAGGCCTCCAAATTCCCCAGTCCATGCATCATATTAATGCTAAAATTCAACAAGTCCCAGTATCTAGGCCAAATTTGTACAAAAATGTAATATAAGCACAGATCCAGTTTCCTTTTTCTTTTTTTTCTTCAGTTAAAATCAAAGAATTCTTCTTTCCATACATCTACGTCTAAAATACGATATGAATCTGGACATATTTGCCCACGAGTTATCTTGAACTGCCTTTCAAAACCTAGATTTGATCCGTGTTGGCTATCATATGATCAAAGAATCTGCCTTTATTGCTTAATGTGTTGTGGGTTATAATGTAAATATAGTCTGAGGTTTCAAGAGATGATACAGTTTTTGGAACGGTGGCTCTTTCGGCGACCAGTCTGTGAGCCATGACTGTGGGGTGAAAGGGCTGTGACCCGAGTTGGGAAGTCTTCAGCATAGTAGCGCCCTGCAGGTCGAGGCTGGGGGATTGGCTGGCCCAGGAAATAACCTTCCTCCTCAGAGTCTGATGATGATGAAGAGCAAGTAGAGCACCAGTCATCATCATCTCTGTAGAGACCCATGAAATTGTCAACTCGTGGATCTCCTTGAGTTGAGCCCTGGAGCATATAGTCTGATCGGGTTTGCGAGTAGGCCAGAGGCAGCCTGTGTGGGGGATGCTGTAGGAGCAGGGCACCACAAGGAGGGTTTACCAGACCCTGCTGCTGGGGCTCATATGGCCTCTGTGCCTTCTCCAAAGGCACCATGTGAAGGGCATTGTCCGAGCGGGTTTTGCGACTCCTGTGGTGCTTGCCTTGCCTGTGCTGTCTGTGGCGGCCATGGTGGCTCACTGGGCGGCTTCTTTCTTTGCCCATTTCCTCTGCACAGTACGCCCTCCGCTGTGGCTTCTCACTCATGGGATGCTTTCTACTATTCACCTCAAATGCATCATTATATCCATTGTCCACCGTGTCTTCTGAGAACTTGACCATCTGAGGAGGCCTTGACTGTGACTTACTCCTCCTCAGAGCTGGGGCATGGACAAAAGAGGGAGGGAGGCCATCTGAATGTGGGGATAATGAGAGAAGTCCTCCAGCTGTGCCTCCTCTCATTGCCAATGCTGCCTCCTCTTCTCCCTTCTCCGTGTTAAGGTTGAGGGAGTTGTTACTGTGGTGAATATGGGATGAATTAAAGGTCCCCATGTTGCTCATCTTCTCACAGTCTTCTGCCACCAACGGATCCTGCATGGCATGAAGGGAGTAGACTATAGATCTGTCCCTGTCATCTCCATCCACTGATGCACCTAAGGAGAGTGAGCAGAAAAGGCACATTTAAACAGACGTTGGCTATAAAAAAGAAAGCACATTTTCCATTAAATTCATGTAACCAATATTCTTCTTACCAGTGATGTTTGAGAGTGCCAGGGAGTCCATGGAGTCTCGAACACCCTGTTCTGCCTTCCTAAGCTCATCAGCAATACACTCGAGTGAGTCTTGGTACCACTGCCTGGTGTCTGGCCATAGGCCCTGTCTTCCTGTGCCAGACTGCTCCTGATCTTGGTCCAACTCCAGCTCTTGGATTTTTCTGGCACTTGCAGGACCTGGATGACTCCCATAGGCTGAATCTCCCAACCCATCCTGGGACTGAGCCCAGTACATTTCAGGCAGGTGCTTCTTGCTCATCAGTCCAGGGCTAAGGCTGTTGGCTCGGGATTGATTGGAAGTCTGGCTCTGGGTAGGACTGGCAGGGGTTGGTGAGGAGGGGGTAACCCCCATGGATGTAGAGTCAGGCTTTAGCCAGGGGTCAGAGACACTTATTAGCCTGTTTCTGTCACTGCTAGGGCTGGGAGATTTTAGGGCTGGCTGCTGAAGTTGGTGCAACATCCCACGGTCACCAAACTTAAGCAGGAGCTGAGTCATATAGTCCTCATGCTGTGCCCACTCCTCTGGATCCTCCTCTCCCCCAACATCCTGCTCCTCTCGTTCCCTCCAGAACCTTTCCTCCTCCAGGCCTAGACGGGCCAGTTTCCGCCCTACAATATCAATGTCGCCATCAGCATCGCCATCACCCTCGCCGTCCCCAA
The DNA here is from genome assembly GCF_963691925.1 of Scomber scombrus. Taxonomy (NCBI): domain Eukaryota; kingdom Metazoa; phylum Chordata; class Actinopteri; order Scombriformes; family Scombridae; genus Scomber; species Scomber scombrus. The sequence goes on from NC_084991.1 coordinate 11,182,371, forward strand.
ACTTGTACTCAAATGAGGGGACAGTAGCAGGGGGGTTAAACAGCTGTGACTGTCTCCACTGTTCTGCAGGCCTGCTGCTCTTCCCCATGCGGACGCTGCGCCGTGATTCACGTGAGCGGGCAGACTGGAAGGCAGAATCGGACGAGTCAGAAGCATGAATATCCTCCCCTTGGCTGCAAGCCTTGGAGCAATAGATGCGGCCTTGCTTCGGCAGGAAGGGGCAACCCAGCAAAGATGTCTTACACTGGGCACAACAGAAGCACTGGTCTGTAGCATGCCAGTGTACTCCTTCGTAGGTCATCTGGGCATGGTCAACACCTAAAGGATGGTGGGATAAAGGAAAAAGGAACATAGCATTAAGAATAGTATTTTTACAACAAAAAAAGACAATCAAAAAATCAATTCAAAGCTGGAACATGATAACCTAACACACCAGATGGTTTGTTACACAAAACCATCTCAGAAGTCATCCTAGGAAATTATTTAGAAAAAGGCAGGCACTTTAAAAAAAAATACTTGGCAGGTGATTGGATAAACCATCTGTGTATCACTATCACTGTTTTACTTTGCAAGTTAGCTGGATTCACAAGATCACACAAGAATTCAAGACCTCATGCACCTCTCAACTAACCGAGGTAGTCATTTTGAAACAGTGGGTTATCTTACAACACAATAGAAGACATTTACTCACCAATATTTTCACCACAGGCCTCACAGTACTCAGCATACAGTGACTCAAAGCAGCCACAGCAGTAGGGTCGGCCATCTTTCATGATGTAGCGTTGCCCCCCAAGCAATGTCTCACATTCGAAACAGGCAAAGTGCTTCATGTGCCAGTGACAACCCTCTGCTTCAGTGCACTCATCCGCAAAGATGATCTGAGGAGAAATTCACACATTCGAGTTGACTACGACAACATTAGCACTTTGAGTTGGGAAGTTAATAAGCACATTAGCCATAGTTGGTACTGACTACGAATGCTACTGCTACTTACCTCGTCACAAGAGGTGCATCGTGGTTTGAGAAGCTCAGCATGATGTCTCCCACAGATGATCTTGCCGTTTTGGTAGAAATAGATCAGATCCACCAGCAGTTCTTGACATGTGGCACATACAAAGCATGCTGGGTGCCAGCAGGGGCTCGGCCCTGCTCTGGAGGCAAAAATTGCCATCTCCCCTCCATTGATCCCTCCACCACACTGACAATAAAACAAAAACAACAGATGATCCATGAGATTTATATTTTGGGCATCTTGTTGATGCAGCGGTTTACAATGAAGAACCTTTAACCTTGCTTATGTGATTATTAATTAATCTGATGGTATGCTACCTTAAGAATGAAACTAAACTGTGTGGAGACAAACACTTAAGGGAATGAGATTTTAAAATAGATATGGGATACAGTTGATACATGTGACACATGAAGAATGCAACACAAATAAAAGAGAGCTTATGGAGATAACAATTCAAAATATATCATGTATCTCCTGGATTCTAAAACAAAGGCTAAACAACAGGTGATCATACTGTAAGTGCCAAAGGAATATGATCCAATCAAAATACATCCGTAAATTCTACAGGGATTATAGTCATAGCAGAAATACAGGAGCAGTTGATAACAAGGTCACAATGCAATGTTATCTTTTCAAGGCAACAACCCCCACCCCTAAACTTCAATCACTATTTTTCCAAATGTATTTATTTAAGAAGCAGTCTTTGTTTTAATAAAAGGGTAGATCTAAATCATTTTATTTAAATACCGTCTATTAAAGGCTCATTTGGAAGCAAGTAAGTTAAAAAAAAAAAAAAAAAAAACAGAGCACGGCTGCTGTACCAACAAAAGTTACAGAAAAAATGTCAATTTAAGTTTAAAACATAATTGATGTACAAGTATGTGTTTGCATTTCAGTTTGTATTTGTTCAGCTTTGGTATAAAATGAATGTATTATTCATTGGGTGTCTCTGAAGAACTGGACAAAATTTTTGTCTTGTAAACCTAAAAAGAAGACATCGGCCTTGGTCTTGAGTCGAAAGATCGTATGACTCCACAGAGATTGTCAAAGCATGTCTGAACGTGCAATCACAGGTCTTTATATAACCCAGCTGAGCTATGAGGCACCCACTGGCAGCTATGGGATAGAATGCCCGGCTATTTACCATTATTACTGGGGTGGATAGACAGGGTCCTTGGATACAGGGGTGTTGTGTGTCAAGGGGAGATATGGCAACAGGAAATTGGAGCCTGACAAACTGTGTGAGAATGTGTGTACATTTGTGGATGGATGATGTATCTTTTTAAATACATGAGCATGTACAAAATGTGTGTAGAGGTTGCTTCTCTGGAGTAACTATGTATTTGCAGGGCACGTCTAAGTACGTGTGTGTGCTCCTGTTGGTGTTCCACTATGACCTTGCATCCTTTTGTTGCCGTCTGTGTTTGAGTGGTGATAGGTTACATCTGCCTGTCCAGAGGAATTAACATAACTGGCCTGTTCTTCCTGCATGCCTGGCAGAGGATGTGGTTAACTCACTGGTCAGGGCTGAATTTGCCAAAAGCCACATAACACTAATATTTATGTTTATTGTATCGAAAGGAAGTTTTTCAGCAATATGATTGAGGACAGCTTGAATGCCAATGGAGGTTATGTTTATAGCACCGTCACCAGAGGACAGGTTTCAGGATAGTTTCCAATGTTGTGTTTGTTCGAAGCTCACAATGGCTTTACCCAAGACCTTGAAATGGAGGCTAGATGTCAGAAAAATATCCTTCATCTCGAAAAAATTTACCATGTAGGATACTTTCCTTTGAGGGCACATATTAACATTACACTGTTGGTCTGTTTTCCCAATGGGTACATCTGCAACTTGAGTAAACCCACTTAGTGCAAGAATGTTCAGAGCCAGATGAAGAATCTTACCTTATTCTATAATACAACTTGTTTCCGAAAAAGGTCTTAAAACAAGCTGAATGTGCTGTGCTGCATGCAATTATGTGGAATTATCTGCCACATACTGTGACCTGGAAAAAGTAAGATTTTAAGACTCCACGCAAGAATTACTTATTAACCTGTACATGTTTTGTTGCAGTGTGTCATGCTGAGATATAGATGGGTGGCAGGAAATTGGCTGAATTCCTTGTGAGGAACTGACTTCTCTGCTCGGCTTGAGCATGAGCCTCCCAATTTCCCCGCTTCCTCCCTCGCCCTAATGAGGAAGTTTATGTCCATGATTAAAACCATTGCATTAGCCAATCAGATTTGTGCCTGGGGCTGCCACGAGCTGGGATAGGAGAATGGGTGTTAGCTGCTCACGATATAAATAACTTAAGACCCACCAGTTGGTTTCCCTGTAACTGCTAGCTTACCTTATAGCTATATGAGAACTAAATGACGCAATCGCTCTTATGAGTGCATGTGCATGTGTGTCTGTGTGTGCTCATGGGTATCCATGTGTGGCACCTACATTTTCACAACGTGTGTGTTGCAGAGCTCGGGGCAGGATCTTGGGTGTTCCTCTCCCCAGTGCCTCCCTCTTCCTCTGGGCACTGAACATGTGCAGTTCCCTCTTTTCCTCCTCAGTCAGAGAGTGGCAGTAGCGCACCTGGTGGAGAAAGATGAAAAGATGATTTGAGAAAAGAAAAGAACAGAGAGAGAAACATCCACCCATTACCGATAATGGTTTGCCTTTCATCTTTGCATGCAACTTTTGGGGAAGTGTATCAAACGCAGTCCATATATGGCTGGAAAATGGTTGAATTAAAGCTAATTCCCCTCAAGGCTGCGTTGAAAGGATGGGATGAGTGATACACAAACTCTTCCCTCTGTGTTTAGAGATGGTGATGAAGGCGCAGATAAAAGACCAAGGCTATCCTTACAACCAGCTTGGTTGTTCTCTAAACAACAGTAAATGATGGCGGCGTGTGAGCTCACACACACACACACACACACAAACACACTGTCTCCGTTTCTCCCTTTCACATACACAGAGTGCTTATCCTTCCTAACCACAGTTACGCAAGGAATCCTCAGGCAGTTTGTTTCCTCTACCGCCAGGTCTGCCGACAAACATCATAAAGCCGCCCGGTCAAACAATGTGTGTGTGTGTGCATGTGTGTCTGTGTGTCTGTGTGTCCATTGAGTCTACTTATTGTGTATCTTCCATGTGTGTATACAGGGACCACCTCTGTCAGGCAGTAGCCCCCCCTATCCCCGTCCCTCCCCTCTGGTGATAGCCCCTGTACCATATCTCCTAATGTAAACTCTATTAACCCTGATGTGAAAGGAGTGCTGGTTTACACACCATAAAGCTATTATACGGAAGAGGCTGGCATGTGCTTTACTGTCACAGGAGGGTTTTTTTGTTTTTTTGTTAAATGGCTAAGGGAATGTGGCCATTGTTCTGGTTTTACTAGACTTTAGTCAGCTGCTGGTTTGGGTGTCATTTGAATTTTTTTATTGCCTATATGATCAGATAGTTTCAGCACTGATACCAGAACTATACGTATGTGCTGATATCTCACTTTGAAAACAAGCTGTTCTTTTCTTTTTTAAAAGCTAAACTTCTCAGACTTTAATGTTGTTTAAATACAAGCAGACAAACAGACAAATGTTCATTGTTTGCATTGGAGATGATGTATGGGAGTTGCCATTGAAGCACTTAAAGTACTGTAAGTGTCGGTTTAAGTTAAAGCAATGACATGGTTTGAAGTGTCTTGAATTGTATGAGTCAAAAGCAGTTGATATCAGCTGATGTATAATTAGTGAAGGCATCTGAAAGTTGAAGTGCTGCAGGCAGTTGAATTGTTCTCTAACTAAAAGTAGCTGAAGAGTAGAAGAACTGAAAGAAGGCGAACTGTCAGCATAAGAGATGAAAGGAGCTGAAATGTCATTTGAAGAGCAATGATGAGATGAAAGCACGAGCAGAGACAGATGGAGTGTGTGCTGCAGACACATTTTAGACTGTACCAGAAAGAATATTAAGGCTTGATACCCAGAACAAAGTTTAGTTTCGTTTAAGTTCATTCATCTGTCCTTCAGCTGTATCTGAAGGATACAACGATCTGATTTCAGCTCTGTTGCCTTATTTATTATAAATTAAATGTTTGTATTGTTAATTGTTAATTAATAGTAGCTTTAAAAAACAACCTTCTCTCTCTCTCTGCTTAGCTAATAGTCTAATTCTTTGTTCAAACACTCTTTCTTGTGTTTATGTGAATATTGTAATACCATTATTGTTAATGTAGGAATTTGAGTTTAATCTAGTGTAGCATTTATTGCAAATCTTAAATTCATAAATTATGCAACAAATTCATAAAGCAGCAACTCCTGTTTCTGTATCTACACACTTCGCCCATCTTTCACTCTATCTCATGCCATGCACCCTGTCGCCACACTGTCTCTCTCATTATCTTTACCTCATTGTCGTGTGGCGGCAGCTGGTAGAGGAGCTGTCGGATCCTGCACTTCTCTCCTGGGCTGTTGACATATGGCACTTTGTCCTCTGGCAGACAGGAGAAATACATCTGTACCTGCGGATGAAGACGGATGAATGAACTTTAGATGGCATTTCTTACAGACACAATTAGACAGATAGTTCTTCAAAACGTAGTTATACGCCTGCCTGACTCTCATGATGTAGTATTTAGGGGCTTTAATGTAATTTTGTTTTTGCTGTATGATTAGTTAAATCCCATAAATGTGTGGTACATGTTGCAGTCAGGAGTGCAGCAGAGTTATCAGGATGTCTGAGGGGAAGGGAGGAGGCGAGGAAAAAACTGGTCCAAAGGAGGAGAGAGGAGAAGAGTGTCTCATTTATTGCTCTCAGCGGAGGCAGAAGAGAGGGCAGAATATCAGTGGAGAATGACTGCTGCTATGTGTGTCCTCATTTTGTGACACTGTGGGCCAAACATGTCTAACTCAATCCAGTCACAAGCGCCCAACTGTGACATCTCTTCACACAAGAGAAAGTGGGCAGACTGGGAATGTTGAGCTAATTCTCCCTGACAGGGAAAAGAAGGAAACATGAACAAAATGTTTTTTGTTTTTTTTTACTCAGCATTTCTTTAAAAGAAAAAAAAACAACCTTAGAGTGATTTCTGACAGAGATGTGCTGCACATGTGTATCTTAAACACACACTAATGAATGTGAAAAAAAATTCCTCGCCAGATGTTGGGCTTCAGCCTGAAGCCAACATGCGGTGCTACTAATCCTCTAGTATGGCATAGGGAACAGAATGTCTGCTCACATAACCTTATTTGAACTAAAAACCCATGCTGTTAAGTGTACAGGTTTATACTCTTATCCTCTGAAGAAAAATTTGACCTTTGGATACACAAATGTGTTATATGCAATAAATGTATTTATTTCCGCATGTAATTTTATGCTGGAATTTACATTTGTGTGTTCCCATTACCTTAAATTTCTACAAAAAATATACTAAAAGATTCAAGCATTAAAAGGAAAAAGAGTAAGTGAGCCGAAGTCTTACCTGCTCAGGTCTGAGTCCCGGTGGCACCCAGGCGTACTCCTCCAGTGCACACCCAGAGTCATCGTCTGAGGTGGAGCTCCTCTGGAAGCCCACAGACATCTTCCCGATCTTTCCCCCAGCACGAAGCTCCATCTCTGGGCCTCGATGTGAAGGACGCTCCCCTCTCTCACTGCGCTCCAGGTTCATCACACACGGGCGCTGTGAACAAAAAAATGAGGATTTAGGAATTTACTTTACCAACTTTCATTTTTTCCCCCCTCCCAATCCCTCCTCTGTTTGCTTTATACTTTTTTCCTAATTATAGCCAAAGCTCTGGCTTCTACCTTTTCACTCCTTGTTACTGATTGGCTGGTATACTGCTGATTTAGGATTTTTGCGCTCACTGTTAATTCCTTTGCATTTTGTAAATGCCTACAATCAGCCAATTACTTTAAATCTCTTAATTTCTCAGCAAGATAATTATTTTGATGCCAGCGATGTTGTAACAGTTTAACATAGCGGTTACAAAAGAACAGCGCAGAAGAGTAAAAGGGACTCTCCTCTGTTGGGTTTCTCTTGCCATCGCACCACAGACTGCCAGCCTTTCACAATTCAAGTAACATATGTTATTTTCCACCCCATTAGTGCAGTATGTCATACTTCCTTTGTTTATCCATTACAGAATTGTGTTTGATCAGACACCAAAAATAGCACTTTCCTACTTTCAAGAGGCACTTGAGATGATATATAATGGAAAATCATACCAGGCTTTGTCAGTATGGTTGCACTTATTCAACAGCAAACTGAACATGACTTTTCTCTCACATAACAGCACTTAACTCACATTGTAGGAATAACACATAAAGTTACAAGTGCAGCATACAGAGGGGCAAAGACTGTGTATTTCTGTCAAAATTATATCATCCACATACAAGGGCACATTTAGACGGTTACTTAAAACTAGGAGTGTAAGACTTTGACATAACATGATGCAGCAGATGTTTCCAGCTGTTACCCAGCAAACATCTGTTGCACTTCTTCACTGTGCTACAAAGTACTTAAGTTTGGGAAACATCGTGCTTGAATGAAATTCAAGGAATCTCATAACTCGGCAATGATGATCTGGAAAATGCAAAAAATAACTAATAAAAAGTATGGCAGCTTTACCAATTAAAAAATATCCGTAACCTTAAAAAAAAACTTGCATATGTCCACTCAAACTGCAGCATGAATCCTACTATCACATTTCAAACTGCTTCTTTTTCTTCCCTTCACAAGCTGATAAGAATTGAACTGTTGGACATAAATAGGGATTTATCAGTCTCGTCTTTGCGTGCCTGCCTTCAGCAGTGGCCCTCTTATCTTTGACATGCAAATCGTGTGGTGGGGGGGGGGGGGTCACACAAGCCCTCAAAACTTCATGTAGGTTTGATCTTTTACACAATAGCAGTGCTATCAGGGTCATTAGGATCTTGATGGCATCTATTTGCAAAACATTATGCAGGTTAACTGACTGTAGATCAGTCAGTTGAAATTCATATAGAGTAACTGTTGTGCCAGGTGATAGAAGATAGCAACTTATCCAATAGCCTTTGGTCAATTGTAGGACTTTGAAACTTCTAATAATAATTTGTCTTAATGTACAATATAGATATCTAAAGAAAGACACGCATCCCGTCCTTTCAAAGGTCAAAGGTCGGTTACAGTTGTACTCAGAATCCAAACACTGTTGGAGCGCAGGCCCATCCTCGTAGAGATGTCAACCCTCAAGGCCCCTGACACCTCACCATGTAGTCAAACCCCCTTGACAAGAATGGGGAAATATTAGCATTCCCCAATTAGCATACAGTTCAGTTCCATTTAAATGAGGCCCAGGGCCTCACAACACTGAATTTACCGATTAGAAACACTGTAAAAAGTCAAACCAAAGCTCTTATCATGGGGAACAAAAGTGTATTTGGGTGTTGCTTTGTTCTTAAGTGACTAATCTATCAGGTTTTATGGTAGGACAGATAATGTTATCACTCGCTTTTCTTACCTGTCTGCTTTATCTCACTTAACCCAGTTAAGACAAGTAAGTGGTGCACTTAGATGAAGTCATTTTTTTTTTTGTGCCACCATAACAATGGCACAGTGTGTTTAGTTTAGGGTTAAAGAATTAAATGATAATGTTTTTGTTTTGGGTGACAGCTTGGGCACAGGTACAGTTTCAGGGACACACAGCAAAGGTTATCAGGGACGATAGATAATGCACAAAAGAGTGCTGTTGAAAGGGATACAGCATGTCACGTCCAAAGCTAAAGACACCATGAAAGACCTTAACTTTTTGGGTTTTTTTAAATGCGTTTTTGATCACATCAGCTGATATTGACTGCACTTTATTCTATTTAACATTGCATTCGGAAAGGCATATTCCCGCGACATCTTGCTTTTTCAAATTCTTGGACCAGGACTTGACACTTTTGGTATCTATCCTCCTCTGTCCTTCAGCTCTCCTGTCTCTCCTCCCACAAACTGCAGGGAAAAGGTGACTGCAGATTCCTGAGCCAACATACACAGCAACTCACATTACACCATGTCACCCCTTTGGCAATAACACAATGGCCGTCTTTGTCAAAAAACAAAAACAAAATGTCCACCCGTTCCTCCACTCGTCCCGGGCCGCGGCAGAGACATGACAGGGGGGTTGACGGGGGTTAAAAAGGGAAACTTTTTTTGAAAAGGGTATTTAAAGAGTCACAACATTGGGTCCTGTGTAAACATGAGCCAGATGTAGTCAGCTAAAGGTTAACCGTGTGCTCCTCCCCCGCTTAACTGACACTTTTTAAAAAGGGGCTCTCCTTCACCAGAGAGGCTGGAGGAATTAGTAAATCAAACACGTGTTATTTTCAAATGAACACAACCTCGGGCAAACTAAAGGAATACATCCTAATCTACTGGAAAGTATTACTTTTACAGATTGAGCCAAAATATATCAAATTCTCCCAATGTGAGAAGATAGTTATTAAAATATCAAACTGGTGAAAAAATTAAAGCTTTAGTTGCCTGCGGTTAATTTAAGGGACATAATTGGAGATGGCAGGTTGGGAAAAAAATGTAACTATAATGTTTAATTGAATCTTTGAATGTCATGTGATTTGCTTTAGGAAAACCATTAAATTGTAGAGTTCAAAGGCCGAGGTCATCACTCTTTGACTGGCAAAGAGTGTTATTTTAAGGCCAAATGGGTGTCAGGGGGTGCACAGAAGACTTAACACAGCTGGAGTGAGACCACCTGCACGCACACACACACACACACACACACACACACACACACACACACACACACACACACACACACACATATACACACACACCTCAGTAATGTCTATGGTCTATACACACAAACACAAGACCTAGACATACACCCACACACAGGATCACCTTTCAGACACACTTTAGCACTTTAATCTTGAGCTAAGTTAAACTAAACCCAGGTAATGTCCCACAATCCATAGCACGCCTCCTCATCTACACATCTAAACTTCAGTTGGTGCAAACATTTCCCACAGTATAAATGCAAGTGTTTTTCATTCTACAAAATACTTTCAGCATTTAAAAAGTTCAGGGAGTTTTTTTTTTTTTTCTTTTTTTTAAAATCTTACCTCCAGGAAAAGCATCTCTCTTTCCACCTGCACATAAAGCTCTCATTCACTTCCACAGTCTCCTGGTCAAACAGCGCTGCAGCTCTGGCTGCATGTCTGCTGCATCAAGCTCAACGGATTCTTGCTTTAATCGAATCCAGATCCTGCTGAGTTAGAAAGCGCTGCCCCAACGTCTCAGTCTTTGGAAGTCAACGTCAGCTGTGAGGAAGTCTAAGAAGGTGCAACTCTCACTCCACAGCTGAGGAGCACCACATTTAGCAATCCAAAATGTTGAGGTCTAAAGAGCAAGGAGGAGGGCAGAGAGGTGATGTCTCTATCTGGAGTGTCTCTGATCCTCGTGAGTGTGTGGGAGTGAGGGATGTGTGTGTATGCATGCTCTTAGGGCAGCCAAGTCTCGCATGCCCCTCCCTCATTCCTCCCCTCCAGAGCAAATCGCCTGCCACTGCACTTCAATCACACACACATTTTAGAGTCAACACCCCCCCCCCCCCCCATCTCCACACCCTTTCCTCCACCAGAGTGACACCCGGCCGCTCCACCCTACCCCCCTCAACTTGGCTGTAGGATTCCTGAGAGCCAGATGACATGTCCGCTCTACTCTCCCACTCCTTCTCTTTGTCTTTCTTTCAGTCTGTCTCCCTCTTTCACAAATGTTTTGTTCCACAAGCCAGACAACTGTCTCATAGGAGAGTGGTGGAGGGGAAATCATCCCAAATTCAATTTCAAACTCAACTTTAATTGCAGAAAAGAGGTTTTTCCTTCTTTTGGAAAAAAAACTGATTTGCATGATTATTTGGACTAATTTCACTGCTCTTCCCACAAATTACATTTCCATCTATTATGCAAATTAGTGCACATTCTGTCAGTTGCTCTGTCATTAAATGCTTCTTGGGGTCATCCAGTCTGATGCATCTCATGTCATTTGCTCCAATAATGTCACATTAATTTATTTGTCACAGATGCAAGTGTTCGTGGCCCAGCTGCTCCATTATCTCAGCAGCAAAATTAATCGTTTGTGCACACATGAGGGAAAATTAAAGTATTTTAAGGGTTTAATCATAAATGCTACTTGATGAAAATTGTGTTGTTTTACAAAATGATGAATAGCACAAAGCTGAGACAAATTATGGTATGTAAGTACATTGTTTTTGCCAACAGATGAACACTTTGACAACATGTATCCTCTCTGATTTGGAGGTTTTTTAATTATTTAAAAGAAGCTTTCTTTTTTCTGTTTAAATATTGACTTTGCTTCCTCCAAGGTCAGCCTCATTCTTCTCTGGAAATTCTCACAAATGGGATCTGTCTGCTCACCTCGTCACTGATACTGCTAGCACCCCCTTTCCATTTTGAAGATCTGGTTGAATGGAAGAAGAGTGAGGTACCCATTTCTTATCTTTCACTTTGGCCAATCACGCTGATGTCATTGTCAAAGAACACCAAGAACTTCAAGAAACATCAGACGAGCAGCCAGTGACAGAAGTGAATGCTTTAGGTATAAAATAGATAGACATCTGGATTATTCATTTTTAAAATATAAAAAATTGTCCAGAATGAGTTTCCAAGACCAGTAAAGAAAAACTATCTACCTGATACAAACCAGTTGACAACATACAAGAAATTCATTTGATATGCTGGGGGAGTTTGATGTGATTTATTTGGACAAGGTCTGCACCATCCGTCATTGTGAGAAACTGAAAAGCAGCAACGGCTTAATTTAAAGAGTCTAAAATGACAAATGAGTTTGCTCAATTGTCCCACAGACAAAGACATCCTCTCCCCTGACAACCCCACAAAGTGACTTGCAGAGAGGGCAACAGAGCTGTTTGTCACATGCCAAATTACCTGCTGCAAATGAGAAACGACTCAGCTAGCGAACTAGCTTAAAGGAGTGAGATTGAGCTAAAGATTTTGTGTGTGCGTAGAGATGGTATTGTCTATGTACTTTGCCAACACATCCTTCTTTCCTGGCATATCATTGCATATTTGAAATTGAGAGATAGAGAGAGAGAAGGGATGCTTGGCAGTCCAGTCAGAGGGTAAACCTTTCAGAAAAGCTCTCAAGTTTTCAAGGGGTCTTGGCACCACTCTGCAAAAGCCACTTTGTGTTTAACCCTCGGAATGATGTGCATTGAGTTTCCTGAGATATTTATCTGGATATGCATTTGGAAAGCTCAGACAGGTAGACAGGCAGAGAGGAAAACGTCTATATTTGTGACAGACATACTTAATTCAGATAACGAAAAGAGACAATGAGTGGGTGAGGAATGCTCTGGCGCGAATAGACGACAGGTCCGAGGATGAGTGGCTTTATCCCAGACAATAGGCAGATATCTGCTTTTCAGATTGGGCCTGGGCTTGTGGCCAGAGATGCACGGTTCTTTAGAAAACACAACAGGGAAGTTGACCTTGTAGTCTCCTCTACTTCCTCTTAGAGGAGAGGGAGCGACAGTGCAAAAAGGTTTAGGAAATTCTTTTTTAATAAGCTCTTGTTGTTAGTGTTGTAGGTGTCAGTCTGTTAATCCTTTAAAGCCAAGTGACAATGGAAAGAGATTTTTGACTCGTATTTTTATTCAATTTTTTGATTCATTAAGGCTTTTCAATTTGTTAGATTATCACTTCACTGCAGAACTTTTTAGTAAATCGGATCACAAAAAGGCAAAGAAGAAACATGTCGCCCTCAAGCGCTCACAAGCATTCATCCCGCAGCTTCCTCCCTTCTCAATATAAAGTTGTTTTTAACAGATTTGAGTCTTTATAAGGCAAAGACATCATGTATCAGTTCTCTGTAGGGCCATTTGGACATGCGCTGAATGGATGACGCCCTGGTTGCTTTCACATGTCTGGGGCTGATGAGCAGGAACCAACTAATGGAGGGTTTATGCAGTGACCTTTGACCCCAGTGCTCACAGATACAAGCACATGAACCCGCAGTGTCACCAATGGCTGGGGTTCCTTATATTAATGTTTGAAAATGGCAAGTGAGTAGTATTAACAAGAGTTATATCACTTTTCACAAGCAACTATTTAAGATTAATTCCCGCCACCTATGCCATGACAAAGGAACTATAAATGGATTAATCTACTGCAAAATAACAGCTGAACAAGTCAATTCAAGGATGATTGGCCCAAAATATCAGTCAAGCCCTAAAACCCAGGAACATTGGGAAGAAACCTTTTGATCAAATCTCTCAAAGAACTTTTTGAGCAATTTTTTTAACTTGGCAAAGGCTTTGGACTGGGGTTCAGACAAGATCTAGTGGCCTTTTCAATTCTTGAAATCCTAGAACAAGGCTAGGCTAGACGTTTACTGCACACACACACACACACAAACACACACACACACACACACACACACACACACCCGGCACACTTACTCTTTCTGGCTGCACATTTCATCTATCTGAGAACTCAACTGGTAATTTGGCCTTTTCTTAAACTTTATTGTGCAGGGAGGCTTTGCTGAATACTCCATTTTCATTTAAAACAGTAATTCACACCTGGACTCTACCACCAGTGCTGTGTTTCATCCCCAGGAGGCAAAAAGGGGGTTTAACTGATCCCTTAGAATGCAAATATCAGAGCAGACGTCCCTCTGGTTGTTCAAAACAGAAATCAACATGGGACAATGACATGTCTCAACTTGTTGTGGGACAGTTCATCATAAAAAGCCAAACTTAAGCAGAGCATGAAAGCCATTCCTAATGTTAAAGTAGCGTAGAGTGCAAAGACATGACGAAATATGCAAGATTGTGCCAATAGCTTTTCAACAGATCCAGTGATCCAGAGTTCTGTTTCCAATATGCAACAATTTTGCATAGGTTATCCACTTTTCAGAGCAGAGTACAGAGCTGCAGACAGAAAATACTACAAAGGAGATGATACACAACGAGGCAAATTTTTTACCATGAATAACCTGTCTGTTCCCTGCTCCACATTAACCTGCCTCAACTTTTGCCACACCACAACACAACATCATGCAGAAAGATGTTGGGTTGGCTAGACATTCAAAGGCACATTCCTGGTGGATTACAAACTATGTCTACTGTTTACCTCAGGATGAATGTGACAAAAGATTAATTAATAGTTTTCCAGAGTTGTAATTTTCAGTTTTTTTACACTTTGGGCTTAGTATGGAGGAAACAAACCAAATTCTATGTGTATAATGTGTCCTTAAACGGGACTGGTACTGGCTCGTTGTTTACCTGTTTCCAGTATTTATGCTATGCTTTAAGCTCACTGTCTGTTGGCTGTTAGCTGTAACATCATATTTAGCAAACAGACATAAGAGTGATATCAATCTTACATTTCACAAAATGCTGTAAAACCCTGTGAAAAGGCTGTTCCTCTCCCTTTTCACTAGGCCCTATTCCTCAACATTACCCTTGTTTTGTGCATGGAATCATTATTTTAGGTCACATGTTTTTGTTAATAATAATAATAATAATTAAATCATATGTTTTTCTAAAATAATTGAACACATTGGTTGATAAGTGTAGTGCATTTTGTTGACAGGATTATGATCAGGTAGAAAGGGCCAACTCTGTGCGTTTCTTTCAGTTCTATCTGTGTTGTTGAGGGTAGATCAACTGCTTAATCAGGGTTAGTCCTCTTTGCAGTGAGGGCACCACCATTGTAAGGGGTGTGGGAAGATAGGTAGAGCGGTTCTGTGGTAAATTACATTTGGTTGAATTTGGCACATGTATGACTGTTTGAGTGTCTATAGGAGATTTGGATTGTCAGCAGTAACAGAAAAATCCAATATTAATAATGGTTTGGTGTTGTGTATGCTTTGAAAAACCTTGCATAGGTTTGGTTCACTCCCATACTTACCTGAACAGAGGGTACGTTCCACTTAGGTGAGGCTGAAAAGATAAAATGCCACACAGTGTAGCTGGCAGCTTGCAGTGAGGCTGCAGATTTGTTAGGGTTGTTTTTTTTGCTTTGCTCAAATTGCTCTTGCATATTTTCCCGGGGTTCCTTTTTGCCTCTGTTTCATTAACATTTTTGTTCATAAATATCCCCTCATGCCTGCTGACCCTCTTTATCAACATCCCTTTAAAATAACCCAGAGCCAAACATCTTGTAACCTTAACCCTAACCCTCAAGCAAAACATCCAACTTCTTTGAACCTGTTGCAAAATCTCCTGAATAGTGTGAAAAGTATTACCTTGAAGAAAAACGAACCTTATCTAACAAGTATCACAACTGAACCAAAACCGACAAGCACAGACAAATAAAGCACCATGGGGGCATTTCAGATAAGTCCTCTGGAACTTATGATGCAGATTATTATGGCTAAGAATATTTTTGTTGGGTAATATAAAACCTCTTGTCTTCTGCATTGCCTTGTGTCATATGGCTTAATTTGTTATCAGACTTGGAAAAATGAAGAGACACTGTATCTATTTCAGATTTCAATCAGCAGTGTCCCGGGCCAAATGAACAATGGCTGACAAACCAGCTCACACACAAAAAGACCTCAGATCCACGTCTCAATTCACATCCATTGTGATTCCCCATTCAGCCCCATTCACACTGACAGATGCCTCTCTGCAGCCTTTTACACCAGGAAATGGATCTTTTGCCCTCGCTAACAAGGCCCACCAGCTTGACTCGCTGCCGCTTATCAGCTCTGGTGGAAGTTCTGGTCGGTGGTCTTTCCAGTTCAGTGTTAATATTCCTTGACACTCCTTGGACAAGTGTGATTTAAGTTTCTGGTCATAAAACCCTCTGCTGAGATTTGTTAACCACCACAGGGTGTTACTTACACACCTCTGGGACAATAGGAGCAGCAGTAAAAGTGCTGTAAAATGCAGGAAATTGTCAGCTAACTGGGATAGGGTCTTCAGTAGGGATTGGATTTGTCAACTGCTGGTCTCAGTTTATATTCTTCTGTTCAAAGTTGTACAAATGATCTCTTTACACATGGAGCTTCTGTTTGCAGTAATCAATAAAGCTATATGGGCTTCCTTTTGGGTTTTGAAAGAAAAGCTAAATTCTGTTAGCAGTGGCTAGTATTTCAAAGCTTTTTATCTGGATTTGAGTGATCTGAATAATGAAATCTCCCTTTTCTATCATCACATAATAAGAAAACTCATATTATTTCAATTACAAAAGTATCCTAAATACAGCAAATGGACAATAATGAGTCATAATAATAACAATAAACAACCACCACTCATGAAAACCGAGCAAAGCAACAAGCAAATTAGGCTTACCTATAAATGAACAATAGTAACATGGCAACAGAATGGGATGAATAATCAATTAACTAAAAATAAGTTTTACACACATTGAATATTTGTGAGTAGGCTAAATCTTCGATGTGAACACGTGATTATTCGTGTCCCTCAAATACACACTTCGAGTAGACATTCAGCACCTTGACTGTTCTCCTCGGCTCTTTTTATAATTTAATTTTGAGGACTTGATGTAGTTATCAGATCACACACGCCACTGAATGATGTTGCCTAGCAACTTAAATTGTTTAAACATAAACTACATGGAAATACATGCATTTCATATTGGGCTAGACTTTACCAGGTGGTGGTTGCAAATCTGAATGCCCCTATTTTGGGTCTGGAATTATCGTCACTATTTTTAACAACAGGGGGCGCTACACAGCATTATTTCAGAAAAAGTCAAAGACTGGGGGACATGAATATCTTATTAAAATAAATTTAATTTAATTTTGAAATACCCAAATGCAGCATGAAGAAATGATAATGAATGTTCTATTCATTCTCTTCCAAAATAGTTGGTAACTTACAACAATGACAATAATCGTTGCTTCAGTACAGCTACTGTTCAGCCTGTGTATCTGTCAGTCTTTATTGTGCTTTTGGTCCTGTCTGTATTCCTGCATATGTAGACAATTATTCTAATGTTGAAGCAGATTTTCAGTAAATCCCTTCGCTGCTCAAAGGCTGATTGGTGTTGGTGTGAGGAATGATCCTATTTAAGGCCTAAATAGGGCTGTCAAAAACAACTCAGAGGCTTCTCCTTATGCATGTGTAGAGGTGCATTCTTTTATTATAATTGTTATTTTTCATGACTTTGGCGAGGTCTGCCTCATTTAAAGCACATCATTACCTGAATCTCGAGTGCATACAAGTCCGAGATGTCCCTGTAGGCTGAAACACCTTGCCAAGCCAAAGTATCCTCTTGTGTATGAACTGTTTCATCAGACAATTGAGGGATTATCAATCCATTGCGGATAAACAACTCATAATAGATGATGAAATGGGTTACCTTGCATTTCAAAAATAACAGTAGTCTACGGTTAGACAATGTCCTCCCCCCCTCCCCCGCCGAAGACAAGTTCTTGCATACACTTTACCTGTCGAATCAAAGTAATTATTTTTCCATCTTCCTCTCAATGTTGAGGGAAGTTGAGTGACTGGGGCTAGAACAGGCTGCTACATTTAACTCATCATACTGTAAAGATCCTTTATAATACAGGAAATTAACATGAGAGTACTTTCACACACTCTTACCACTTGAGTGAGGAACTGGATTATAAGTGAGAGACACACCATCACCAAACTGTAATACCTATTAGGAAACAATAGTCCTATAGTCATTATAGTTGTGTGTGTGTGTGTGTGTGTGTGTGTGTGACAGGGAGAGAGAGAGTGAGAGAAAAGAGAGAGAGAAGAAAAAACAGTCTTGTGATACCATCCAAAACTAATTTGATATTGTTAAGTGATGCATTCCGTCTTTAATAAAAGTCAGGTCACTGTAACCAGCATTGTGAAAGAGGGTTGTGTGTGTGTGTTTGAAGTATCCTAATAAAAAACCAGGCTGCTGCGATCACATTGCATCACTTTACAATGATCCTCTGCAGGCAAGAAAGAACAGGCAGATGTTTACAACTGGAATAGAAGAGAGTGACGGTAAAAATGAAAAGAAAAAAAAAGTCAAAAACCAGATTGTCTTGTTCTAGTTGACAGGTAAAATGTCTGTACCACTGCAGGTGGCTAGAAAAGTAGAAGGTTCATGATTATGTCACATATCAAAGTCTTGCACACTGTAATAATTTAAATAAAAGATAAATACCAGCTGTCTTAAAGAGGAACTAGTGAAATATTAAAGCTGCTCTAAGTAAAATAAATAAATGCACAAATCAACTCATGATGAAAGGCTGACAGACTGAAATAAAAGAAGAAAGCAGTTTCTCTTTCGGTTAACAAGAAAATAAAAGTGACATACTCCAGCTGCACCTGCTAGAAAAAAAATATTTTTACTGGCTTCCATGATAATGCCTTGATTAAACTAAGAAAGAAGCAGCATTGTCATCGACTTCATGGGAAGTACCTCTATCAATCAACATATACGTATGATTGATTTACAGCGTGTCGCATATTTCAGCCAAAAGAAACAGTATGTTTAATGAGTTGTGCCAGTCAAGCCAGATGTGAGCATTGGGTATGAATAACAAAAATAACAAAAGGAGAGAGGGAGGCAAATGTAAAAACGGCTACATCTGATGACATATCGTGCAAGATGAGCGGGGTTGTTGCATCACATTTAGTATATAGTGTTTTTGTATGTGTGTGTGTGTGTGTGTGTGTGTGTGTGTGTGTGTGTGTGTGTGTGTGTGTGTGTGTGAATCCCCCATGAATTTTGTATAAAAGATATATTTAGTCCAGGGAGTGGGGTTGTGTACACAGAGGCGTAATGACAGGACCCTGGAGGGATGGCACATCAGTCAAGCGGAACACACAAACACACACACGCACAAAAACTGGCTGTGTATTACACAACTGGTACCCTCACTTTCCCATAATTTACTGCTGGAAACACAACAAGAGCTGGGAATGGCGGGTTCTGACCAAGTTCACAGCCCCAGGCACTTTGTCACACTTGTCCCAGTTTGGCCTACATGGTCTGGCACAGTTCTCAAGACAGCAATGTGTCAGAGAAGGGTGTGTATGTGTGAAACTATATAGCCTTCCCCAGGCGCTTTTTATTTAGCGCTATATGGGTTACTGAGCCAGCGATAGAAGGAGAGATTTTGAAAAGGGAGAGATAACAAAAACAGCTGAGTGATATCAGCTTAGCTCAGCACGGCAGCGGTAACATTTTGGTGGCGGGTTTGGATGCCACGAAGGCGACAGATATCAAGGCTATGTGTTATATGAGAGTCGCTTTGAGCTTGGCGCTCAAATAAACTCACTATCACAGGGAAAATGGCGTGACTGGCGGGGTGTTTGTCTCCCTCCTCTCCCAGGGACTGTGGTTGAATTTGGCCAAGTAGCCGCTGTTGGCATTCCACACTGACCCTCGAGTAGCGGGCCTGAGGTTCATGGGTAAACAGACAAACCGTTTGGTGGGCTCGCTGTGTAATGTTGGAGCCTGTCTCACCCTCGCGTTGTCTGTCTCTCTCCCCCAAGCTCCCTCCCTTGTCTTTTCAAGCCAGCCATATCCTCAGTTGGCCTCTCTGTTAATTCAGACCTACCTGACAGTTCTGACTAAAACCTTCTGGGTTTACTATCAGTCCCGCTCGGCGACGGTCTCAGCTCTCTAAACACACACTGAAGACTAATCTGCAACAGATGGGAGAGGGACCAGGGATGAAGTAGTATAAAAGGATATACAGCATATTTGTACCCCTCTGAACCAAACGATAGGGTTTCAGCGAAGTTCCAAGAAAAGCCGGAGGAAGGTTGTAATGATGTGCACAGCGGCGGCTCCCAGGGGCTTAACTGGACATATTACTTGGAGAAATAAGCTGTCCATCCGCAACCAGATGTCTGGAAGGCCCTGAGGGGGATTCCAAGAGGGCTTTCACTGAAGGGAACATACTCACACACTCATTCACACACTCTAACAAACACATTTAAAGTATTGAATAAATAAAAAGAAAAAACCTATGCAAACAAGCAAATGCCTAAGTGCATGGATACATACAGTACATGTGCACATGCTGGATTTCACGGGTGGCTGGTTAGAGATAATGAACGCCTTAGCCCCCAGTTTACTGTCTGGTTGTCAAGGTCATTAGTGTAAACACAAAAGACATTTATTTACCGCCTCATTAATGCAAGTGTCAATTTAAGCTCGCTTTCACAAGGAAAAAAAAGGGAGAGAGGGATGAATGGATTTCACAGCGCCCAGACAACAGTCAAATCACTGTTTGCATTAGTTTTGCGTCAAGCACTTGGAAAGCCCCAAGCTTTCATCAGCTAACCACTGCGGGTGAATATCTGTTACAGTCTCCCGCTCTTGGAGATGAAACTGTCCTAGCTGAAAGATACATTGCTGCTTGATTACAGAGGATAAAAGGCAGTTGGGGACTTGTTAAAGTGGCTATATAAGACAATGTACCTCTTATTCAAAATCTGCAGGTTTCATTTTTAGGATCACTCATCACCATCTAGAAGAGGCTGGATAAAATTTGTGCATGAACAAATTGATTAAGACCTGTATTAACAGATTTTTTTGGCCACTTGGGGGCAGTGGAAACAAGCTGTAAACAGCACTGACATATTAACGACTGAAAAAATGTATATGGCAAACAGTTGAGTAGTTACACATCCAGAGGATATGCAGCAAAATTAGCATTTAATTTGTGTTTATGGCCACTTGGTAAAAGTAAGATTGTCCTACAGGAAATATCTGGCTTTTAAGCTGTGAAATGCTGCACTATGTTCACTTCCTAGTTGCTAACTTTGTATTTCTGCTTTTCGGTGATGGATCCAAAGAACACTGTAGGTTTTAAGAACTAAAAACAGCTGAAAATTACACTATGAGAGCAGTGATAGTCAGCCAAAACAGTAATGTTGTGTTCTGGAAAACCAAAAAGCAAACAAACCAAACTCAACCAAAGCTAACTGCCAGCTCTGGTAATCATTTTCTGTGTGTTTGTCACTAAGAGTGACCCTTTTCACATAGTCATTTGATCCACTCTTAACATAAAAATATAAATTAAAGCAGGTTTAATGACCACATCCTGCTGAAAGTAAGACTCCAACAAGTGATCAAGCAAAAGCAAATGTGCAGCTTTCGGTGAATTTGGTCAAATTCGGGTCTGTACTTTGTTCCCCACCCTCACTTACGCAGGATTTATCTCAACAAGCCATTTCCTGACTCCGGGTGGCATCAGATTGGATGGAGCCATTTCCCTTCTGGGTGAATTAAGAGGCTGGTATTCCTCAGGGATGGTGAAAGGCAACAAGAAGATAGATAGGGAAAGTCTCCAGAGACTTCTACAGAGACAGGCGACCACCCAACAGCCATTAAAGCCATAGAGAGATTGGGTGAATGATAAATAAATATTTCATCATGTGTGTCTTAAAGAGTAAAACATATTAGCAATGATTAGACGACAGACAAAGCTGCGAGGTGCATCTGTGAGAACATCCTGTGCCATCTGATGATTTGGGCACATTGAAGGAGAGGTGGAGAAGTTAAGGAAAGAGGGTAAACATGTGCTTAAAAGGAAAGAAAAGATAGAAATGCAGCAAGAGGAAGAAAAGGAGCAGGCTGTCCCAAATTAGCCCAAGTTTAGACATTCAGATCAGGAGCTCTTCTTAGCCTCAGGAACACAATGTCCAACACATGAGACCACATGAGACCAATTTAAGGAGGGAAGGCAAGAGTCATGAAATCCTGATGCACATACCCAAATGTTGCTCCCAAAATCACAAAAAGGTTTCCCTCTAGATCCAGTTTTTAATATTTCTGAACAATGACATGGTTCTGCCCTTTTTAAATATAGCTATTTTTGCCAATGGTGGCTCCATAATGGTTTACGGTTCATAATATACTTTATTTTCATGCCAAAAATGTAGGTGTCACCTACATTTTAAAGCACCATTTTTCAAAAAAATAAGCTTTGCATGATGCAAACAACTGCAATTTTAGCTGTTTTCATGAAATCATGGAAGACCATGTTCTGATCATACTCACAGCATCTCTGTCACATGTGCACCATGTATGTCTGAAGCGTCATGATACTGGTTCTCTGGTAATGCATTTGACATTATCCAATGGATTTAGAGCGGGTTTTTGTGAGCCCCTAAGGTCTTATTTTCTCAGACTGCAGCATAGCATGTGATCCTTCAACTGAGGTGAAAACATCAAACTACGAAAAACATCAAACTGTGTAACAGGATCAGCAAAATTATCACAACAGCAGTAATAAAGGAAAAGTGTGTGAGCAATGTAGCACCCAACATCCCAGAATCTGTTATGGAGACCTTTTATGTTTTTCCCAATCAAAAAAAACTGAAAGCTATCATTTGTGTAACTTTATTCCCGCCGCCTCAGGGTGGTCATTTAACTAGGAATAATTACGTGGTTGTTGTACAGCGATCCTGTCTTCCTATATAAGACTCTGCTTCTATCTATACTGTTTACCTTAACTTGAGCTTTAAAGCCTTTTAATTATTATCATCTAATAATCATCACCTTTATGTCTCCATAACTGGTGCGACTGGCGACTGGCAGTGTCTGGGCAGGTGTGTGTGTGTGTGTGTGTGTGTGTGTGTGTGTGGGTGGATGTGAGTGGCTTTAATCATCATCAAATAGAGCTGTGTGTACAGGTAATTAAGCTGGTGCCAAATCGACTCTCACTCGCAGGCACGAGTTGGGAACTCTCAACAACACCTCCGTTTTGCATCGCTTAGCTGGGGGGCAACTTTATTTATGCTCCGCTGCAAGTTTTGACACAGAATTGAGTTCAACTCCTTCCTCGGAGTCCATTACTCAGGGTCTAAGATTCTTCTATGCTCTGGATTACTTTTCCTCCCCACAAACTGACCATAATACTAGGCTTGTGGAGCCAATGCGGCCTGCAGGGTTTGGTCTGTAACCACTCAATGAGCATAAGGATCACGATTAGTGTTCGTATATCAAGGACTGCCGTCCCTACACTCAGCCCCCCACATACACTTTTACACAACGCACCCTTCACCTCCTCATCATCGCCATGGTTTATTACTACTGTGGGCAAACATGCATACACAATATTAGCTTCCTTTTAACCATTTATAGTGCAAAAATTACATCCAACGTTAATGACATGACAAAAGCTGATGCTGGATGAACATTTCCATCAAATGTAGTGATAAGCCAACAACTATTTTCATGTTAAGCTGCAACTAATGCATGTTTTCATATCAGTTCATCTCCTGATTAATTTAAGTCTATAAATTGTCGGAAATATGTTGGATATTCAATATACAACATGCTGCAACATTTGAGAAGCTGGAATCAGGGATTTTTTTTGCTTGATAAATGACCTAAATGATTAATCATAATTAGCATGTAATTTTCAACTGCACCAGATATGTTGCTGAAGGTTATTGGTAGTTTACTAGTAGTCCTGGGTGGTCCCCATATAAAATTGAGAATATTACCTTGAGACTTGTTTTGTTTCTGTACTTCCAAGAAATGTCTGTTTTTCATTGTGCACTGTTCTGTTTCTTCCGTTCAGTGATTGGCCCTTCACACACAACTACGGGGGATATCTGCTTGGCAAGCGAGTGTGTGTGTATGTGTGTGTGTGTGTGCGTGCATGCATGTGTGTGTGTGCGCATGCATGCATGTGTGTGTGTGTGTGTGTGTGTATGTGAGGGTGTGCTTTCTGAGGTTTGGAATGATTTACACAACCCCACACTCGATTAATTCCAGTATGACAGCACAAACCTGCCTGTGTGTACACACGTTGGTCTGAGGTATTAGGCTGACAGAGGTGCACAGACAGAACAGTGTTGACTTACTAATAACTGGAGGTCTCCTTTTTTTCCCTTTTTTACAGATACACACACACACACGAAAACATACACACTTTAAATTCATGTTTATGTTTCTTATTGGTTCCATTTATTTAATCTGATGCCAATCTTTGCTCCAACTCAAACATCAGAACTCAAGAAATCTGTGAATGCTGCATCCCCCCTCCTCCTAAACCACTTTCAACCAGCAAGCCATCCTGAATGTATACACCATTCGTTTGTGTTCAAAATTATGCTCTGTAAATGTGAAGCAATTCTCCAAAATACTACTACTATACCAAACTATACTATATTGTACTATACTACACTATACTACACTATACTATACTATACTATACTATACTATACTATACTATACTATACTATACTATACTAGACATTTTAAGGCGGATTAAAGAATCATTAATTGAAATACAAGAATTTAGGCCTGAAAAAGTTCCAGAATTTGTCTCCATGTTGTTTTAAACACTGTTAATTTCCTTCTGGACTGAACCTCTTGAACTTCAAACAAAAAAGGTTAAACACAACACATCTTGAGCTCTTCAAATAGTTTTTACTGCTCTGATCAGATGAGGTGTTTTAGCTGAGGAGCCAGTGGCTCTAAATACAGAACACCCTTGGTCGCTGAGCAAAAAGGTTTTCCAGGACAGTGTCCAACAATATCAAAACAATCTCTAGGCTGGATTTCCTCTCTGGCACTAAAGCTTCACTGGAGAATGAGAATCTGGGTTGCATATGAGAAAATTAACAAGTATAGGATGAGGCCTCATGCTTCTAATCTAAAGATATGGCTCTGAAAAAAACACTTCTTCTGCCAAAGCTAGACTCATAATGGTTTGACGTTGAATGTTGAGTCACTCTGTCTTTTGTTGTGTCGTGAAAGGTCATCTCTTCAAGAGCTGCTCCACATCTTCCCCTCTGATTCACATCCTCCTAAGAACATTTTCCTCCTCACCTCGCTTTGACTAATTTAAACAAAATCAGCCTTTTCACCTTGGCTCTCATTTGTTAGACCAGCAACATAATTCTTATTATATCAAACTTTACCATTATGCAAACAAACACCTCTACTGTGTTGACTTTGACTTTAAAATCTTTCCACTGGACACATGTTTCTGCAGGTGATGGCATCAATTACAGACAAAAGACACTGTTAAGCATCCATTAAAAGCATAAAATCAATGTTATGTCCTGTAGCAGTCAGTAGTCGAGCCAGGCATACCAATCATTTCAGCTACTGCTTGGCTTGACTCTCCTGTGTGACTCAAATGGCTGACCAATTAACAGCAGCTTAACTACTGGGTCCAAACACCTATCTGATACACACATCCACACACACACACACACACACATACACACACACATATATAAGCATGGACAGCCACAGAAACACACACGCATGCACACACGCACACAGGAAGCTCACAAAGAAATAGACAAGCAGATGCACTGGCACACGAGCACCTAGTACCACACACAGACAAGGACACACACACACACACACACACACACACACACACACACACACACACACACACACACACACACACACACAGATACATACTCATTAACAAAGGCTTAGCATTGCAGAGTGTATCCCCCCAGCAAAGGCAGACTGGCCTCCCACAGAGGGGGAATACACCTCAGTCATCTGATCCTCATTCTTGGCTGTTCTGATCCTGGATCAGCTAACAACGCAAGGAGTTTGTAGTATATTTCCAGTGACCCAGTCTGCACGGCATGACAACTCCATGTACTGACATGGGAGAGAGTACTTCAAAAATATCTCCTAATATAAAAATGTAAATTTAAGCTAAACAGACTGAAGGAAAATGAAGTAAACAAACCTTCCTTCAAGTTTTGAGAGTTTACCCTGAGTAACACTCCACGATGCTTTTGAAATCAAAGAATTTGACCTTTTTCAGCAAATAAAATGCAAAAAAACAACAGCACAGGATCCAGAAGCCTGCAGCTCTCACTGCAGCATCTTCACGAATCTCTCCCACCACTAGGTGCCACCACTGGCTTCAATACAGATCACACCACAGTGAAAAGTCACAAGGGCTCTTATTCACTCTTAAAACATTTTTCCTGTGGTTTCTAGATTTATTTTCAAGTAATTTGAAGTCAGTGTCTAAGAATTAAGGAGTTTGACTGAATTTACAGGAAAAAAAACACACTCACTGAAATCTAGAAACAATTTCACCATTCTGAAAAAGACCAAAATTAAATACTCTAAACTTTAGTCTACTTTTAAAACAGGTGTTAAAACTTTAAAGCATGATTGGATATAAGATAATGATTACAGACAATCTTCCTCGCTCTCTTATTTTGTTTGGCTGAAGTGATGTGGCTTCACTTTGTAATGTTTCTGTGGATCTTGGGCTGTGGTCTGTCAGCACTGATGTGATCCTGACGAGTTCAAGAGCTCGTATACGGAGCAAAAAGAGGAGACCGAGAGAGGCAGTGAGACGGAGACCGCCTGAGTGACAAGCAACAGCTGAGTTCACACATCTGGAAACCAAAATGCAACCCTCCATTAAGTGCGTCTTTACGCACTCACTCCAAATCCCCCAGACTCAGCCGCAGTTTCACTTTTTTCTCTCTTCCCTTCGGGGAAATGTGTCAAAACAGTCTCAACTAACTTTTCTTCTCGCTTTGGTGTGTCTGGTCATGAAGTAATGGAGAGACAAATCCTCTCTTGTTGTTGGTGCATGGTCGTCTCCAGAGGATGAAGGGAAACAACCCTCTCTAGACTTGACCTACAGCAGATTTTTCATGATCTCAAATCTAATACAAACAACTGCTTTCACACTCAGTTAAGTACATTTAAACGGCAAGGTTGCCCCATTTAGTAAAGGATAAAATATTTGCATTTCTGAGCCAACTCACCACTCAGAGACAGCAACTTGGTCCGGAGTCGAGCTGAATATTCCGTTTATCAGGATAAAATCACGAGCGTGGAGGCATCCGGACTTGCTGCAACCATCAAATGCAACTGAATGCCTTTTCGAGTCCAGAATCAGCTCAACAGATGAGTTCTTTCAGTGCATGATCATAGATGGAGAGAGAGAGGGAGAGAGAAAAAGAGAGGGAGAGAGAGGGAGGGGGAGAGAGAGAGAGAGAGAGAGAGAGAGCGAGAATGACGCTCACCAGGGCTGAGCGCAACGCGGCTCTGGCACCAACTTAAAGCGTCGAGAAATGACATTAGCGCTGCTCCATGCCTATTGGCTTAAACACGAAGCTCCCCCCCTCCTCTCTCCTTACTCAACACGCACACACATCTCTCTCTCCTTCTCATTTTCAGACAGTATGAACTATTGTGTACATCCTCTCTATGGATATATGCTTGGAGGCAAAACATCACGTCAACTTGGTGTATTTTTCTAAGGTTCCCATTAGAATATTAGTGTTATAAATGCCATAAAGCATGATGAGGTCACTATAAACTCATTAGTGGCTGGCAGAGTGACACTGCCCAAAGGAATAGTGCAGCAATTATGTAATAAAACGTCCTTTGGGTTCACCTTTTCTTCAATAATTATACACAGGAGTTTTACAAGGAATCCCTCAGTGAATGGTCTGCGTTCACAAGTCACAAATTAGGGATAATTGTCACCAGAAAATGGTACAGATAGCCTTGGATTTACTGAGAATTGAGCAAAAGCAACAACATATCAATATCCTTTCCTGGTTTTTACATGTATGACATACTGTATGCTCGCATGATTGCACCACACAGTAGCCTCCTGAAACTCATAACTGACTTTACGGCATGATGCATGGAGGTGTTATGTACTGTACAGTATGTCATTTCAAACCCTGCTGGACATATGAGACCATGAATGTGTTGTTTTTCAATAATCCAATGTGGCTTACTTTATGTACAGAATGTATAGGCCATTAATATATATCCAAGTTAACTATAGCTGCCCTTTTGGGAAGTGAATGACAAAGGTTGTTGTTGTTGTTGTTGTTGTTGTTTTTATATCTATAGCAGCTGTTTGGTTCTTTAGGATGGTCCAGGGGCCAACACTGAGAGCTCAGGTGAGACTGTGTATAGCTATATGAAAATGAAGGAGGGCAGTACTGACATGACATTTTGAAACTCCCTCCCTGGACAGATGAAGGTTAAAAATAAGTTTGTCTTGCTCTCCTTGTTGGAAAGAGTTTAATTTCATTGCCAACGACCCTAAAGAGTAATATCATGTTTTATTTCAGAACCCATTAAAACATAGCTCCCTGAGCAATTTTATAATATAGAAAAGCTTAGAACATGTTCCCTTACTTTCATATTTTAAACAGGGTAGTACATATTGGGTGCCATCAACAGATTTTTGGGGTGATGGCATGCTGTTACCAAAGACAGCCATGACAAAAAAAGTGTAAGACTGATCTAAAGGTCAACAATAAATCCACCATATTCTCAGAAAACATCAGTAATAGTGCTAACTATTAAACCTTTAACTTAGTGTTGACACTGGAGCCCACTGGAAGTAACAGCCCATGACCCATTGTGAAGCCAGTTATAAAAAGTGACTGCTACTGGCGCAGGATGGACAAAAAACCAACTCATTCCATTTATTTCGTTTACGGTTGACAAAAAGGTAACTGTCTTAGACACAGAGCTGGATAAACCTCAAGTAATAAATAGTTCAAAGTGGAGCAGATCCCAGATCTGTGGAGCGGAGCATTTGGATTGAACTTTAAGTCTCAGCTATGGAGTCAGGGGAGTGAAGAGAGCCATTTGAATGTCCGTGAACCTGGCAGTGGGACAGACAGAACAGGTCAAACAGTATGGCTTATTGTCCCTGCCAGCCAGTCAGCCCACACAGCGAGGGACTAGGACGCCCTCGTTCACCCTGCTGGCTGCT
Source organism: Scomber scombrus (assembly GCF_963691925.1). NCBI lineage: Eukaryota > Metazoa > Chordata > Actinopteri > Scombriformes > Scombridae > Scomber > Scomber scombrus. Next base: position 11,211,099 of record NC_084991.1, read on the forward strand.
GCTCTGACACTCTGACAGCTTGATTTACAACTTACATTTACATTTCACATTTTAGTGTTTTCGCTACGCTCTTATCCACCAGGACTCACAAAAGAGTGTTGCAGTAGAATAAGTTTCAATTCATTGATCACCAGCATTGCAAATGAACAGGGGTATGGCTGCTATTGCCCTGGCAACAGATGTATACAAGTGTTTCATATGTGCTCAGTATGATGTGCAGAAAAAGCTCTTACACCACGTCTGTTTGGTTTGTTTTTGTTGTATAATCACCTGTTATAGACCACATCACACACATATACACATATACATATGCAGCCACACACCTTAAATAGCTGCTGAACATTTTAAGGGGAAACACATCTTCTGTGTCCTGATTGCTCTCCTTCCACCTGTTCTCCTGGCCTCGATGCAGAATAGAGCTCGTCTCTGTGCTTGGCCTCGGCTCTTTGTGCTCACACACAGACATCTGTAACATTAAGCCTATTTACAGCAGACACAGAGAGAGGGAGAGGGGTATAAAAGGTAAGCCTATAGGCCTACACATGCAGCCAGAGAGGAAGTAAGGATCAGTGCAGCGTGGAGAGCACAAAAGGGGCCTCTGGGTCAGTAAATCCTGGCCCTGTCACCTTCTGGTGCATGAAAACACGGCACGGTTGATGAAAGTGTCAGAGCCAGGCGCAGCACGTTATACATCTCTGATCCCGTCTTTTATCTCTGTCCTTTCTCCTCCTCATCTCTTTTCTTTATGGAACATCGCTTTGAAAACAATCCAAATTGATGTGGGCCTGCGCACTTTCTGAAGGCAGCTTGGATGTCATGAGCAATGAATGGCAAACTGCCGCATGAGGAGGTTATCTTCCCATCAGTGTATCTGGTTGTTGGAGACAGTAAAAGGCATCTTATCTGAGCTACACTATAGACTCATCTGACATGCGGTGGCCTGGTTAGTTATTCCAGATATTGTCATAACTGTTGGAATTGTTCTTAGATGGAAAAAGATTTGTAGGATTTTGTTCATCTGCTCATGTTTGTAGTATAATTTAAAAATACTAGATGTCTAGATAAATAGAACAGAAGTATCTGACAGCAGTGAGAGTCAAGCTAAAAAATGTGGAATATGATTTCAAGACTCATCTGAAAGGTGATATCTGGCCATTCTAAAACTCCACACACCATATCATCAACGTGACTAATGAATTTCTGTGTTTTTAAGCAGCATTTAGCCCTTTGACATGATGTCAGATCAGATAAGTTGTATATGGGTCATGACCAGCTGGAAAACCTACAAATAGCCACCAGCTAAGTGCTGTGAATCCATAAATTTGGCACTAAGCTAAAATTTAGCTTGCTAGTTCATGGTAAACTCTGGGATTCACAAACTGCAACTATGAGGGTGGCAAAATCTTTTCCTGGTCATGACCCACCATGCCAGATTTGATTCCTTCTTCTTTCTGTGACCCTGTATAACCCAGCTCCAAAACCTCCGGTCCCCTCTGTGAGCATGAGGTAAGTGGTTCCAGACTTGGCCTTAAGGAAAACTGTCAATCAAGCTGTGGGAATCTGGGCTGCGTTTCGTCATCGTCCGACTGTCCCCAAAACATCATCTGAAGGAGACAGTGAGCAGGAATGTCATCTGAATCATCCTCTGCTTTCTGACTGCCTCACTAAAAATAAACTTGAGCCAGTCTCCTTAAGATTGATCTTTTCCAAATTCCTTCCTTTGTATTATGAACCTGGATATTTTCTAGAAATTCCACAGAGGATTTCACAATGGCTGCATGTCTGGTCACCCACTGTCACTCATCACATTTATCTACCTGCAATCTGTTGTCTTTCTCCCCTGTCATTCGTCTATCTACCTGTGTCATCTCTGTCGTTACCACAGGCAGAATGAGGGTTCGGGGGGGGCTACTGTTATCACTGCGCTGTCACCAGATGCGTCAGTTCAGTTCAGTCAGAGAGGATTCGGTTACGCTTACTGGAAGGACTTAATGGTGACTGCACAACATGGTGTTCATTTTTCAAATTCTGTTGTGACCGTACATACATGCATGGTCTGCTTTTGTTGGCAAAACTTTTTTTCGGAATGAAGAAAGTAATTTTGTATTTTCAACAATTTTATACATTAAAAATAATCACTTCCAGTTTCACTAATTCACATTTTCTGGATCTTTGAACAAATAGGGTTTTCTCAACATGGAACTCTAGATGTTCAAACATGTCATCATTCTGAGTATCTCCATGTCAACTTAAATATTATAAACAGGAAATATTTAAACTTGATGAAAATTGCAGTTGCAGTTTTTCAGCTACATTACAGCAGCTTGTACTTCCAAGGTACATTTCATAGTATGGCTTTTTAAAATGTCATTTATCCCCAAATTGTTGTGAAACCTATCTGGTCATGGAAATAGGGGGGAACAGCTAGCCTGGCTCTGTCCAAAGGTAACAAAATCTACCGAGCAGAACTGAGCAAGTTCACTAATTAATATGTTATATCTTATTTGTTTAATCTGTATAACAACCTGTGGTTTTACATGGGTTTTGTGCCAGATTACAACATTTCTTTTTTGAACAGAGCTGGCTGTTATCTCCTGTTTCCAGTCTTTGTGCAGAGCTTAATTAAATGGCTGCTGGTGGTGACTTCATGTTTACTGTATAAACATTACAGTGGTATCAATCTACTCATCTAACTCTTGGCAAGAAAGCAAATACAATGTTATTACCAGAAATGCCAAACGGTTCCTGTGTCAACCCCTTTGAAATAAATGAACATTTTAACAAACAAAACAATTGCCCTATTCATAGAAAGCCTGTCCAAGAGTAACTGAGCACAGCGCCTCAAGCCTACCTGCACATAAGTCACTTTACAGAGAAATACATAACTCAGAATGACAAGTGGACCTTCAAGGGTGAGATGTGGTATGACACAAGAGAAGCTTAGCCAACTAATTCAACTAATTCAGGTATTTTTATGAGAGGAAAGGTTCTGAGTGAATGGAGTGGAACACAATCTTTCCTCATTTCTGGAATTCCTGCCACCTCCAAGAGGTAATTGTTGAATGAAGTAAATCAACAGTTGGTGCCCCCCACAGGGACACTCACATATACACACAGTTTTCCATCTCATTGGTGTGTGTGTTTTTTTTTTTTTAGACAGGCGTGTGACACAGAGTGAGTACACTGGTTAAAAGTTAATCCCATTAAGTGGATGTGCTGTTGCTCGCTAAAGGCACATCTAACCTCTCCATTCACACACACAGGCACACACAAAGCACAACTCCTATGGTGTTACCTCTCAAACAGTCCTAATTAGGCTAAGGACACACATCACATCCGGCGCGCTACCTCCAACCTGCACAGGACCTCCAGCAGTTAAGCTACCATAGCTGGCATACCTGAACACTTTGTCAGGCACTTGAACCCCTGAGAGCTTCGCTGTTTAACTCTTGAATCTTTGACCATATTAGGTTGGGTGGTCGTTAAGCTCAACTCAAGTAGATGGAAGTCGCCACATCACTGCCTGCTGCTTCCTGTCGCGTCCCCACTCCTGAACACAATTGCTGAACATGTCAATCACTGCCTAGCCAAGAGACACACATGTCAATCATATAAATCATGATAATATTAATACATTTTCTTGATAAAGTTTATTTACTTATTTATAAACTTTTCAGGGTACTCAGAGACACTTTACATAAGTTAAAAAGATTATAAATGATCCTGATGCTGATGGGATAGTCATAGTTTTGCAGCTATTATAAGCCATAGTATTGGATCAAATTTGACCTGATGATAGAAAAGTTGGGTATCACCAAAGTTAACATCTGTTCAAAATTTCCTGGCAATCCATTCAAAAGTTGTTAAGCTATTTCAGTTTGGACCAAAGTGGTGCAAACCAACTGACTACTGTGGCTAAGTGAGGTTAGCATTGATTATTATTCAACAAAAAATGTTCTGCAATTCAGTAATACAGTTTACCCTTATAAACATTTGGGTGATGCCTTAATTCATAGTGAAGTGCACATAAAAGTTCACCTCGGGATCAATCCTGTCATCATTTAATGTCACATCTCTATCCGCATTTCTCTGTGATTGTGTGCCATTATACTGAGTATTCACTACCAAGAGGGTCAACACTTAACCTCTAAGCTAGTGTTTGGCCCCTTCAAGCAGCTTCATCCACACTTGCAGCGCTATTTCAATCACTTCTGCAGTTTAACACCTGACTGTGTCTATGGAGTGGAGTTTCCCCCTCAGGGCTGTAAGACGGTGAAATCCCAAACTCAGCAGCAGTGTTGTTTTGTGATCTGAGAGATCACTGTGCAACTTAAGATTTAGGATTTGGATCCTATGGTGGCTAATGGCAGCACTCATTTCCCATTGTTACTAATGAGGTTCAGGACAATGAAATACAGTGGACAGATAAGTGGAAGTAATCTTGGCCTAAGAGTTTCTATGACACTGTTATTATAACTCAAATCATTTATGACTATCAAACAATAAAAACTCCATTCCAAATCCCAAGTGTATGTTTGAAAAGTAAGTTGATATAATAATGTATTAATAAAATGTATTCTTACTTGTCAAAACCTGGTTTTTTCTACATTACCCACAAAGCAACTTGACTACCGACGGTTTAGTCAGAGATTCGGGTGTGTTATCTTTCTAGCTCCACATCCCCTGATTTCTTTTTTAAGTTTTAGACTTGTAGTTTTGAATCCAATCAATGTCGCCTCACTTGAGGCAATTCATCAGGCTTTGTGCTGCTCTCTCAGGAGCCACAAAAGGCTTTATACAAATGTTTTTTTCATATATGCAGTAATATTGCCCAAGACCTGTAAACAGACTTTGATGTGTAAAATTGTTGGAGTCCTCCTTTAAAGAGACATATTTGAGTGCAACCGCTCTTAGATGATTGTTTAACGTTGGTAGTGGTTTGAGTTTTTAGACTGTGGGGAGACAGTTTACTTTCTTTTTTTTCTATTTGTTTTGTCAAAGGAAGGTTTCAGTTTGAAAAAGTTTAACAATTTATTTTATTACAATTTCAGATTACTTCATGCATGGATTAAAATTCCTCCTTTCGTAGCTAAATTAAAATTAACACTGACAGAAGTACAAATGCATATGTACAGTATTAGCCGTTGATCTGTGACCACCTATAGGACTGCTCCCTTTCTACTCCATCTCTAGATCTTAAAGTGATTACCTCACTCTTTAGGTTAATACTAAACCTCTCTTATATGACACTGTCTAATCTTTAAACCTTTGCTGGCCCGCACACCTCCATGCAGGATCACTGCTCCAAAGCACTAAAAACAAAAGGGTGTTTTTTAAATGGGTGCATTTTAAAGCTATAATATGTAGCTTTACACTCATTTGCTCAACACAGATGACGGATTCATTTTGTGTTGAGTTTGTGAAGTTTTCATTTACTTACTAGCTAATGTAAGCAAATATACTATTTACAGAAGTGATGAATTTTGATTACAGTGACTTTTAGCTGAAATCCGTGATGTTTTTGGTTAAACGTCTTTGACCCAGTTTACAATTTTATGTATGTGAGTGATAGTCATGCACTGGTATGTGAGGCTCGTGAGCTTTGAAGTGCGAGATGATTTCAAATGCAAACTCACTTCCCTGACAGTTATGTCATTTATTTGTTTCAGCATGGTTTATGAGAAGCAGCTACCCATTCCTACAAGTACACACTAGACGCTCTCTCTGTGTATCTCTCTGTGAGTGCATTGGGGGGGTTAAACAAATGAGCCTTTTGGCTTAGAGCTTACTGGGGTGAGCTAAAAAGCAAACATCAGGCATTTAGGCAAGTTGAAAACACACACATGCACCAAGCAGATAGAATGACGGATTGGGGGGGGGGGGGGGGGGGGGGGGGGGGGGGGGGGTCTCACTGGTATGTTTCAGTCTAATAAAGGAAGTAGCTTGTCAACTATGCATGATATCACATTACCAATCTTTAACATTCATCAAACACTTGTGCTCCCTGGAGGTTACTTTGAATTGAATGTGTGACAGTGTGTATGCTGTGTGGATGGGCAAAGGTTTTGTGTGTATAGTTACCTGTAAACTTTTTATGCATTTTTAAAAAGTATTTCAAGTAAAGAGCCAACATCCCTCCTCCTCCATCTCCTCCTCCTCCTCCTCCTGCTCCTCAGGGTTCTGGCCTCAGGGAGGAAGTGTGTGACAGCACGTAGCTCCTGGACCATACTGAGGAATGTCTCACACAGACACACACGTGTACGCACGAACAAACACACAAACACACACACACACACACACACACACACACACACACACACACACACACACACACACACACAATTCGGGGGCTATGTCAGCCAAGGGCAAGACAGGAGAGAGGAGGGAGGAGGAAGCAAGCAAGGAGAGGAGAGGAGAGGAGAAAAGAGACCTCGGCTTGCACTCTCGCCTTGGGAGGCCAGGGAGAACAAATGTCTTTGACAGTCCAGAAATGAATTTTCCTGCAGTTGTTGCAACTGCAGCCAAATACGTCAAACCTTCCCTCCAGTCCCCCGACCACAGCATGTCAAAGACAGATAAAATATTGGGAAAATACTTTATTTGAAATCTCTTTGAAGGTTCCCAAACAGAGGTGTCCTGCGGGGGTCTGGTGTCTTTCTCTTGCAGATGAAGTGTTCATTTCCAAACCGCTAAATAAAAATATTTGATTTGGTATCCACTTGGTAAGAGTACAATCATTTTGTCCATCAAGGACTCATTATTTAAAACAATTTTTTGTGATCAATCACTGGACAGTTCTGTTCCAAAATGATGGATTATCTCCTTTCTGCCCATTTGAAGCTGAATCTCTGAGCATCTTTTTGTCCCTGCCTACTTAGAAAGCTCCCCTGGGTGGTCAAAGAATAATAAATACTCCTCCAATGCCACTGTCATTCACTCAGTCATACATATGTACATGTGGTCAGAAGTAACACATTACTTTTCTTTGCATCTACCAGGTCCTCTAACATTAGAAAAATATATTTTCCAACATGTCTCATATCTCCCTTTACACATAAACCCAGAGGCTTTAGAGGTGAGAACCTGGCTCAGATAGGCAAATGAAACCCAATGAGAACCATATGTTACACACATGGATTCTCTCTCTCTCTCTCTCAGGCACAAATGAACATTTAACCACACAAACTCCTCATAGCTGTGTTATGTTTCAGATGATATATGCACGGAATATATATATACACAAGGCATAATCAGCAAACTGGCCCTCATAACATATAAGTAATGATATATACGGTGATGATGCAATGCTTTCCTGTCAAACTACGCCCAGTGGAAAGTGAACGGCCTTAACTAATGCTCACACAATGCTGTCCAGCAGTAAACCAAGGTCCCACAGGCTCAAGAGAGAAAACAAGTACAGATTTCAGCCAGATAATGCGGTCATTATTTTCTTTGAGAAGAAACAAAACAGTTTGAGGCCGCACAAATGTGTCTGGCAATTTCATGGAGCCCTGTATCAAATCATATTGATTTAATATGTATGGTTTGGAGTTCAATGAGTTAGTTTGATTCATCTTTTTCTGCATTATATCTGTTGGTCTGATACTTAACCATGCTCAAGAAACTACCATGAGTTCCACATATGCATATATATAATGCATCGCAGATATAAGTTGCTTGATGACAGCAAATGTATTAAAAAAGTCCAGGAGTTTCCAGTGTTTGTGTGTTTAGAGCTCAACAGTTTGAACTTATTACTCAGACTTGGTCTGTGTCAATCGCCAAAGGCACAGTTACAGAACATAATCCAGATAATGAAGAAAAAATATTCAAAGAGTACTATTTCTCTCATCTGCGTGATCATATTATCACAAGCGGACAACCCCTCTTCAAGCAACATGAATCATAGAAAAATGGAGAAGGTAGAAAAGAGCTCAAAACCAGATGTATAAGCATTAGTTGCCTCATTACCACTGCTTCAAAACTGACTAGGGACAAGTTTAAAGCTGCGCAGGTTTGGCTCTGTCCACTTGGCAGTAAAATGCATTTTGGAGGATCCACTAACAATGGGCAGCATTTTTGTTTTGGGCATTTTTTGCCATTATCTGCAAGTGGACTGCCAATAAAACAGCAAACAGCAACAAAGGTCTTAAGTCACAATCACAGTAACTTGATCACCAGGTTACCAGAAGTCCCACAACAAGAAAGCCTTGAACCCCTAAGATGAATATTTTTGATCAGATCACAGACACAAACACAAGTCATCAGATATATATTTTTTCTCAACTGTATGGTTATATCCAATTTTCTTTCTTCTTTCAGTTTCTCTGTAAAGATTTATCAAGTTGGCGAAGACTTACCTCAGTTTTCTTGCTGTATGTGCGTAAATGTGGATTATTTTTAAGTTTGATCTGATGCCAATATAAAGCTTCAGCTATCCAAATTAGTCAAATTGATGGATGGATATCTTTCAAAGCTGTGGTTTTTTTTAGTACAAAATTCCCTCTTTCCATTGCAGCTGAACAAGGAAACACAAATACATTTCATAATAAAAGACTGTTAGTTTTAGCTCATATTATATTTACACAAACTTTTAAATGGACTGAATTTTGCCTTCCATCACTTTAGGAAGGGAAGTATTAACGGCCCGTATGAACAAGAAAAGTGTAGATAGAAAGAAAAAATCTGTTACAATTTTCATATGGGCACCTGACTATTACTAATACACACAAGTATTGGCTTGATTTCAAGGTTTCAGGGTTACGATAAAAGCCTTGGTTGGATTCATATCTAGCATGCAGACATGAGTGTGGTATCAATCTACTCTTAGCAAGAATGAAAATTAACTTAATTTGCAGAATATTCCTTTAACAGGAATTTGTCTCAATGCTATACATTCTTTTTGCGTTACATGGCAGAAGGCCACCCTGCTGCATATTGACAGCTAATGCATCACTACATATATAGGTTAGAAAGACAGCAGGACCTCACATGGACAACAGGACCTCACAGAAAGGCAGTAAGGAATCTTGCACTGTAAGACATGTTTACTAGCTGTGGACTCTACTATACTATATGTTCCACCGTCATCTCTTCAGCCCAGGTGGGTATGGTAAGCTTGAATTAATCCATTCAACATGTGTGCTGTGTATGTGTGTGTCTGTTGGTGTGTCTTGGGGCTCTAGAGGTTTATCTGCGCAACACGTGCCAGGGAAGTTCTGTCATCACCTCCGTGAAGAGTGGAGGAGAGAGGGAGAAGAAGGGAAGGAAGGGAAGAGCGGAGACAGATGGAGGGATATCAGGGGAAGGAGAAGCTATAAAAAGAGTAAGAGAAGGAAAGAGGGAGAATAGGAGGGATAACGGGTGGGACATATAGAGTCGAGGGGAGGGGCTGAAAGTCTCAAGAGGGTGCATCAGAGAAATCTTGGCTTGTATCCACTGAACATGCCTCCTCTGTGCCTAGCCCATCTATCACTCTGTGCCTCCCACTTTCTCCCCCTTCGACTGCTGCTTCTCTCATCCCTCTCTCGGAAGCATCGAAAGCAGCATTGAGCCAGGTCCAGACACTCATAATCAGATTCTGAACCACTTTATTTGCCAAGTGCAACAAATGTGCAAGAATTTGTTTTGGTTTAGAGAAAGCTGGAGAGACACATCAACAAATAATGAATAAGATCGAGTAAATATTGAAACACTTGGCATGGGGGCATCCGGACGGTGCAGACAGTTTGCTGTATATCATTCTGAAAATACACAAATTCAAACACTGTTCTTATTTAGACGGTAGTTATGCAACTGCAGAGAAGATTTTGAATGTCACAGGTAGCACTGGAGAAGATTTTTTGTTATTATTTTTTGAGAAGCATTGCTTCTCTTGAGATGGGTGGAAGGAGTTGAGCTCATCCGTCTCCTCTTGCATTTTACCAACTGCACACTGGCTGCTATCTATTATACAGTTTGTTTCTGGTGTTTTTTAGCTATTATTTCCGATGCTGTATATTATCAGCAAACATTTCAATAAAGTGTTAAATTAGATTTTATTTTATGTTAAATGCCATCATTTCCCCCCCTCCACCTGCACACATCAGCTCAACAGTTTCAAAAGTCAATAACTTCACAGTTCAACTTACAGTGAATTAATACCAACTCAGCAGAGAAAGAGTAGAAGTTCCTAAAACAGTGATTAGTGAGTAGAGAAGCACCACTTTATCCTAATTAGCTGGGGCTAATGGTAAAGTGTGTCAATGATGTAACGCTACACCTGCCAGAGCTCTCCTGAGACTGCTGATGGGTGTAGAATAACACACTCACAGAGCAGGCTCAGGTGTGTGTGTGCATGCGTGTGTGCATGTGGAGAAGAAAAAGAGACGGAGAACTGTTCGAAAGGCTGTTTTTCATTCACCCACAGTCCCACAGTGCACCTCCTGACAAACTATCTGTAAGTAAAGGGGCCACCCGCGGAAACCCATATGTTGTTTACAACCTCATCGCTGCAGCACAAGGAACACAAAATTCTTGTTTAACTGAGTCTGCGTCTTGTCGGATCATTTCATTTCAGCTCAGTGGGAATCCAGAATTATTTGCATTTGTACTGTGGACATTCTGCTAACACCCCAATTACAGAGATTTATGGCAGATGAGCAAAGTAGCCAAAACAGCTCAAACTGAGTGTGAATACTTGGCTCCTAATGGCAACAAATGGGAAGCTGTATAGCCTGAACTTGTGACCTGTACAGTATGTTACAGGAGAGTCTGTTTTGTCCATATAAATTATGATTTGCCATTTGTTATTAGAGATCATTAATTCCTCAAATACATAATGATTATAATATAAAGTAATATTTACTTATGTCTAAAGTACTCATACTCAATAGGTGGACTCCAGTCTGTATTCGGACTGCATAACTAGGACCAAAATTTAACTGCAACCTGACCCTGAGTGCTTATGAGTGACACATTGCTATCACATCACCTCACCTGTCATCAACTGTCATCATTCAAATGCCTGCTTGTCGCCACAGTTATCAAGGCTGCTGTGGAACGTAGGAGCTCTGGTTGTCAAAGTTAAATGGCTTCTTCAAAACTAGCTGATACAAAAAAAAAGGTTGACTGAAAAATATGCATTTAAGGAAGGCTGGACTGAAAAATACAATGACATCAGACATGCCTGTTATGAACAAAACTATCCCAAAAACATGGAGGTAAGAACCACAAACGTGAACCAGTTGATGCTGTGATATCAAGGCTCCAGGAGAATAATTGTAAAACTCTGCAGCAGATTCATTAATAATCACCAGTGTCTCTACCTGGCCATCACATCTTTTTAAGTTTAAGTACCTGGTTACACAATGACGGTGTCACCTCTCACATTTATACAGAAATGCTGTTCATGGACAGAACATGAATCTTTGTACTGAAATATCATGCAATGCACCCTCACTGGACCTTTAATGCAGTAACAATGTATTAAGTGAGCCTCTAAGGCTTGTACTTGAGTAACACTGGTCTAAAGGGTTAAAAACAGTGGACATTTCTACCCATTAATCACAATTTTCAAATAATGACTATCTGATTTTGTACAGAAGCTTTCCATTTATGATAAGTCCATTCCCTTTGCGTGAGCTGTGTTGCTGTTAATCACTCTACATTAGAGTCCAATGAGGCATGTAGCCACCAGAGCAGTGCCATGCTGCACTGTGCTAGCCAGCTGTGCTCCCCTCAGCTGATACTTACAGGTTGCACAAGCTCTCAGGAACAATCAACAAATGGAGAGAAGTCGCCGATGCCGCCATCTAATCATGTCTCCATATCATTAATAGGGGCTCTTAATGCGAACACTGTCTGCAAACGCTGATGTCTGCATGCAGGCGCACAGACGTAAACATGTACGCACATATGTATATGGCGCGCCACCATCAATTTCTGCAACCAAGCATGGCATCACCACCTCCTCAAGTATGTAAGAAAAAGTGAGACTAAATGCTGCTTCTGCTCAGGTTATTTCACACGTATTTTGGTTGATCATACCCCCAACTTTTTCTGTTTTATGAAAGCAAAAATGGTTTGTTTGACAATGCTTGGCCTTGTGTGAGATGGCTTTTGTGTGGGTTTGAAGTCATGGGACTTTGAAGTGAGCACAGATGAAGAAGCAATAAACAGAGAGAGAGAGAGAAATATACAAATAGACAGAGATCGAGAAGAGGAAAACCCATCAAAACCAATGAACTTTCTAACTTTAATCAAAGAAACTGCTGCATCTGCACTGCACCTGGTTTCTTCCTGGTCTGGACTCGTGTGTGTGTGTGTGTGTGTGTGTGTGTGTGTGTGTGTGTTGTAATGACTGAGTGCCATGGCTCCTTACTGTGTTCTTGCTAGCTATGACTCAACGTCACTGCCGCACCAGGCTGCTGCCTTGGCATTACACACTCAGCCAGCATGGCAGCCAACTCCCACAGAGTGTTTTGTGTGTGTGTGTGTGTGTGTGTGTGTGTGTGTGTGTGTGTGTGTGTGTTTGTGTGTGTATGTGTGTCTGTCTGTCTGTCTATGTGTGTGTGTTGGAACGAGTTAGAGAAAAGAGGAAAGGTAAAAAAGAATTTACACAGAGAAAAAAGGAAAAGAACCAACAAAAATTATGTTTCTCCGCTTCCTCTTTTATGAAAGGCGCTTTTTAAATGAAGCTTTTAAGCTGTTTGAAAGAACATAGCCATCTGTGTGCAGCAGCAGGGAAGACAGGAATTGAGATAAAACCTGCTGCTGAGATCAATGAGTCCCCAAGGACCAAAGCTATCAGAAGACGCCCCCGTGGATAAGCTCTTAATTTTATCCCAAATGCTATTCAGCCTGCACCCTTTGGTTTATATCTAATTCTGGTTCATTTCCTTGAGGGGGATTTAAATGTTGTTCAGAATCAGCTTGTATTTTTGAGCAATGGACATGAAAGGAGATGTGCAAATGGGCAGCACAAATAGTTTGATTTAATGCCAAGTACAGAGGTGTTTAACTACGATGCAATCATGAAGAGAAAATATACTTTATTTTTTAACTGAAACCTTAGATTTTGTATTATTTAAAAGAAACAGCTTGGAGCACAGCGTGAAAAGAAATAAAGGTCAGAGATGGTTCAGTGCAGCAGCAGGACTTAATGATTAATTTACCAACAGATGACAGGCCTACAGGATATACACAGATTACATAAGGTTAGAGATCCCTCCATCTACACACAACGGTGAGAGACAGTGTTAATGATGAACTGGTGTTGTCTGCAGTTAATTAGCTGCTATGTACCAACAGTGCGTGTGTGTGTGTGTGTGTGTAACTGAGAGACTAGGAGTCACGCCACTGCGGACTCACTGTAGTGTCATGCACAGGCAGCTAAGCAGTGTCTGTGGGCAGAGAACATTGCTCATATTAACATTTCAGTGTGATGTGCTGCATACATTTACATTTTACAGAGGAGGTTTGGTAGAATATTCATGATTCATGGTAGTATTCATGAGGTGGTGATGCCTCTATATGAAAAGCAAATGAGAAATTTGAAGAATGTAAAACCTTTCCTGTAGTTTGAAATAACTTTTGTTATATAGGAATTTCTAAGCAATTATGAACATTTTATGACAAGATCACAAAGGTCAACAGCAGCAGCAGCAGCAGCAGCAGCAGCAGCACAGAAAGGTATAGATAGACATGAAAATACAAAATAATGAACCAGTATGGCCTATATCAGACATGATGGAATCAAACAAGCTGGATGTTGTTTGAACCACGCACAGATTCATCTCCATTGTTGGTTTCTGGCTACAAATCTCTTCTATAGGAGAAATCATTTGCAGTTTACAGTAATTGTTTATGGGAGTACATTATTTACTGCAGTTTGATTCAAGTTGGATGAGTGCACCACTGGCTGATGTCTGAGAGCGCTCAGAGCACAAAGATTTTAAATCAAGAAAATCAAGTAACTGCAATTATGAGATCCACCTAGTAAAACATTATTTGTTCACATCATTTCACAATGACACATCACACTTTCCCAGGCTATTTGTGAAGCCTGGGAAAATCATCAAAGAAAAAGCATGTAATGATGAATCAATTCGATGCAGCTTGAGTACATGAAAACCTGTGAATACTGGTACACAAAGGTAAATGAATGCATTTGAAATGGAAAAAGAGCAGGGAGAGGTCATGCGTGGTGAGGAAGAAATGCCTCTACTGTAAGTTACTGAGCTTTCACTTGGATTTGAAAAGTGACTTCAGTTCTTATATGGAGAGTTGTTGGGTGAAGGTTTTGGAAGGAGAAATGATAGAGGTTAAGATGGCAAGAAGAGAGAAAGAAAGAGAAAACAGACTTGGATAGATGGATCTTGTTGCTAAATACAGCAACTATGATGAGAAGGATAACAACAAAGCTAAATAAAAAGGAAGACATATACAAGTGCATGTTACCACAACACAAACGCATGGTTTCTCACCTCACACAACCAATCCTCTCAGATTCCTAATGAAAGGTTTCATTACGTGTGTATGGCCACTACTTAGAGTGTCTCGCAGACTAATGATACCTACAGTATTTTCACCACTCTAAACTCTGACACCAAAGACTTCGGCTGTAAATCACTCGCTACTTTTTGCGCTAATTAATAAAGCCTCGCCAGACTTTGTGACTCTGTGGGAAATGCAATAATGTGCACAGAAAAAAACAAAAAACTTCAAAGTCAAACTTGATTATTAAAAAAAAGAAAGAAAGAAGCCGTTTCTTTTTGCTGACTCAGCGGCAGAGCGTAGGAGCCTGGTGGTTGTTTTGAATGTGTTGGTGCTTGCAAATGCGTGCGTATGTTTATCTCAATGTGTGCGTATTTGTGTGTTAGTGTGTGTGTTTGTGGCCTTGGGGCTCCAGCCCTTCAACCCTCACAGTGGGAATGCACCCTCGTAACTGCCGAGGTCAAAGCATGATGCCTCTAGGCTATCAGGGGGTTAGAGGTCATCCATCCTCGGGGGAATCAGTGGCGACACCCAGACCTACAGGCTCGACTTCAGTGTTAACAGTCTGAGCGCTACATCGAACTTGAAAGCCCAAATTTTACACCGACAACGTTCAAGGAAGAAAAAAAATAATAATCTCACTCATCCCAACAGATTTATTAATTGCAGACATTGCATTGTGTTGGACAATCAGCTTTGAGACCCCATCAGACAGACTCTTGCCCTCCGTGCAATTCACCAGGCTCGTTTAGCCCGCTAGTAGCCTGAGGACACACAGAGTGACCTCAGTGCACCGCAACCAAAACAAAGACATTCACAGGGTCGCGTGTGTTACATTAAATGGTTCTGAAATGTTTTGGTGCTCACAGAGACTTGAAGAAAAATACTGAGGTAGCAGCTTTCTGTTTTCTTGCCAACAGCTTTCAGAAAAATACGAGATTTAAAGGTTTAATTCCAAAACCTTGAAAAGCGTTGGATGGCTTCTTGCTCTTTTTTCTAACAGCAGACTTCAACTGTCAAAATACAGAAACAGAGAGCTACTTAGCCATCACGTGCAAATTTGGTTTGGTGTCGTCCTTTTACAAGTCAATCGAATTAAGCACAATTTAAAGTGCTTAGTCAGAGACTAAATAAGTTGCTTGTTGGTTTGATGGATGAGCATTTCCTGCCAACCAGCTCACACTCCAACACAAAACCCTACATCATGTTTGATTATGTCTCGTTTTGTGCGCCTTATATCTCTGACACCTCCACTAGTTAAACTGATTAATACTGAGAAGCGTCACAATCATAAGTCTGCAGCTTTTAAAGTCACATTTACGTGCCGACCAACAGTCTGGTAATTGCATCACAGCCTTCTAATGTTGTTACTGGGCTCCCTCCAAATTCGGTTTTCAAGGCAACCTGAAACAACTTTCCTGTTTTAGCTAATCTTGTCATTTTGAATAAAAAAGACAAGATTTCGGTCTATAATTCACTTCTGCTCCGGTCTGCTCTTGGACTGAGACCACCTAGGAGATATTTTTTTGAGTAGATCCTTGCTGCAGCCATCAGAGCAGAATAAAGACACTATTCATTGACTTACTGGCCCGATTACTGTTGACTTAGGCAGAGGGGGAAGAAAACACGAAAACATGTGCTGATTTAGACTGCTTCAGGGCCTCCAGCGCTGCCTGAGTGAATTTAAATATGAGTCTTACTCAAAATAGCGAACACTATCCATTTCAAATAAACGTATAAAAGTGTGATGCACAAACAACATTGCTGAATGTGACTGAATACTGAAAAGACCTAAAGAAGCTTCTGGCTGACACGAAACCCTAGATAATCCTTTCGTCTTTGACCTCTACCATACAGTGTGATCTTTAATTGTATGCAAACCTCTCCAGTCTAGCACAGTTTGTCTCTCGCACCCTGTGATCCATTGTTTACCGCCAGATCATCTCTTAATGCTCAACTGTGTCCTGCCGAAAGCCCATACGTGTTATTCACAGCCCATTGACTCACAATGAAATCTAACATCGGGCCAAGCGCACGGTCCATATAGCAGCAAAGCCACTCTCTCTGAGCCCAGAGGGGGGTTAGTTATGGAAAGACAGGACTGTGGGTAATGTAAGGTACAGCCCCCTCTAGCTTGAAACGATCATGCCCCTTTCTGTCAGGTGGTACAACTTAGAGAGAAGAGGGCCTCCTAGGAAAGGAGTGATGGCAGACTGGTTACAGAAACTGTTCTGTAATCTAAACGTAGAAGCATTTGCCCGATGCTCAACTGATAATGCATAATTCCAGGATTATGTATTATAGTTATACTTCATTACAATTTGAATATCACATAGTCAATCTGTGAAACAACCAAAGTAAAAAGAAAATAGAAGTATCAGCTCAATTTGTGAGGTGCAAATATGCCACTACAACTGTGAAGAAGAGTGCATTCACAACAATTACGGCAGCTGAAGGGGGGTTGAATCATGCTAGCTTGATTAACCTCGTTTGCTTGAGTGACCACGAGCGCGTGCATGCACATACATGTGTACGTGCATGTGTGTCCTCTTTGTGTGTAGTCTATGTATGCCATCTTTTGTGTGCATGCGTGTGTATTTGGTGTGTAACTGTTGATGTTCATTAAAGCCGTACTGGTGGCGTGGCCTCCTGCAGCTCCAACTTTAATGTAAATATGAGAGCTAGGGCTTAACAGGGCTGTTTTACTCAAGGTCTTTAGAAGTCAGTTGAGCTGCAATGTACGTAGCTAACCGCACATCCATCACATCAAGTTAGGTCAAATTTATTTATAAAACATTTAAAAATAAACGGGTTAATTATAAGTTGGTCTGCAGGGCTGCCTAGGGGACTATGCTGGCCAACATTAACCACATTAAGAGAGTTTTTGTAAATAATGTGGCTGAAGTTTGGTACAGTTGTGAGAAAGCAGTAGCAGTGTTGTGCAGTAAGCTCATTAATATAAAGAGCTACCGTACATTAACCAGCAATGCTTCCCATTCGGTAGTGTCCCAGGATTAGTCCTTTGTCTTGTCATCTTTGCATTCAGGATTAAGTGTTCTACACACTCATTATGTGGATTTACTGTACATTGAGGACACAAAGACTCATTTTTACAGACAGAAGTGTTTACATAGAGTATTTCCCACCAGCAAAATAGGTCACAGCCATGTGGTGGGAACGGCTATAAACTCAAGTGAAATATGTGGAATTGGTAACCATGGAAATTACACAATGACTCTTACTGAATAATAAAAAAATCAGACAAATTGTGTTATCGTTGGATTTTGCATTTCCTTTGAAAAAGTAGTACATTACTTAAAGTAATTTTATAGATGTCGAGTAAGGAAATTAAGGTTTAATGTATGAACTCTTTGTTTCTATTTTGAGTAAAAATCCGGGGGAAAAAGGAAGTGAAATCCTACTACTATGGAGCTAACCAGTCAGTTTTATTGTTTAGTTTGGAGGACTTGTTGATGGTAAAAACTACTTTATTTGCTTTATTCCAACAAGGTTCCACTTCCATGTAAGTGTACACATTGGATGTGAACATGTGCCCTCTAGGGCCACTCAATCAACTCAGTAATGTCAGCTCTGCAAGATAGCATGGGATGACCCTATTCCTCTATGTTGCTGGCCTGCAGATATTAGTTAATATTAGAAATGATTAATGGATATATACAGATGACTTGTGATCTTTGTGTGTGTGTGTGTGTGTGTGTGTGTGTGTGTGTGTGTGTGTGTGTGTGTGTGTGTGTGTGTGTGTGTGTGTGTGTGTGTGTGTGTGTGTGTGTGTGTGTGTGTGTGTGTGTGCGCTTGACATCATTGCATCAATAATCATTTCCTCCACCGCACCCAGTTGTTACAGTCTTGCTGTGCCCAGTTGCTGCTGTTATAATAGTCAGATAATCACATCTTGGATTGGCAAAATGTCAGTATCACGCCATGGTGTTTGCATTCCCAGCTCACAACCTTCAAAGTATTTCTGGAGTCACACTGGGTGTGCTGACATTCATTCCTTTCCTGTGTTAGCCAGCTGTTTGTCTGGACAGGAAGGGGACTAATTGGGACAAATATTTAAAAAATATTTATTTCTAAAATTCTATGCATTTGTAGAAAAAAAGGTTCATTCAAAACTTACTGTGAGTGTCCTCCTTCATTTTATAAAAATCAATCAAATTAATTTCCATTTCATATTCAAATAACTTTATTTCTGACATATTCTATCTGTTTTGGAATCAACTCACCATCCTTTATAACACATCAAAGCTAAATGTTGGTACTTAATATGACACACTTTTTAAGTTCCTCAGATGTTGATGGAGGTCACACCAAAAATATAAATGACTTCTAGAACTCTACATTCTACACAGTTTTCCTGTAACCTTTCAAATTTGGATGACCTTAGTGGCAGCTGAATGCCAAAATCCACAATATTAATGCCAGAGTGGCATAAAGCAAGCTTGAAGTTTAAAATCTAGTTGTTCACATTCAACAGTGCCCTTTCTGGCTGACTCCACTGAGACTTTCACTTTATGCAGAAAGACACTTCACATTGATCAAACTGCCAGACAGGCAGACAGACACACAGACAGACAGATAGACAGGCAGCTGTGTCTGAACTCTGGGTGACTCTTCGTTCGTCCTCGAGCAAAAGCCCATCAGTCTCAGCTTGTAAATGTCAAACTCCAGCTTCACTCAACCTGTCAGATGTTGAACTACATGTGCACCTGTGGCAATGATAGTTTATTTGAACATACCTTAACCTATTGCCACAGTTTTATCCCCCTAACTTGAGGACAATTTTATAGATTTAATGGGATTTATGTCCAAAAACACACCTGCTGTTTTTGTAAAGATTAGTTACTGTACATGTTTTTTTCACTCTCACTCCCATTTTCCCACTTCATTGTCTCAAATTAAGCCATTGGTAGTGCAAAAGACATAAATAGATGTGCCCCATAGCTGACAGCATTTTATTCAACATGGAATTACATTTTCAAAAACTGTTTCTTTTATTGAGTGTGACCTCTTTTCTTTGAATAGACTTTCTGCATTAGGATAATGGGCTGGCTAGTCGAACCACAGTAGGCCCTATATACAAATGATTTGTGACAGGTGCACCAGCCTCATCTGGACTGGTTACTTATCTCATTAACATGTCTTATGGAAATTTTATTTCTCCAAACATTTGTAATGTGTGCAAAAACTTATTACTGCCTTATTTATAATAGCAAATGTTTTCTGAATCATGTGACATCTTAAGTGACAGAAAGAGTAAAAATTTAAATATGAAATGTGTTTGAATTTGTTTCAGTTTAAGCATGGGAAAGTAAGAATTACACAATCATACTATCATCAGATAAAGATCATTAAAAATAATCAGGGCAGTGACTTCACAGGTTCCACCTTCTCCACCATGGAGGCTGTATGACTGTAATTATGTATGTAACAGTGTGGGATGGTTTGTTATTGACACTGTGCCAGCGCGACAAAGGAGGAACAGGCCTGCGGCAGAGATCAGAGCTGTGAAAGCAATTATAGGTTTATGTAAAGCGCATTTACATTCACAAATGCTTTTCTTCTAGACAAGCTGGAAGGTCATGGCACTGTGCTTATATACACAGCAGAAATTCTAAATACAAAACATGTCAAAATCAATAATTATTTTGAGTATAATTGTTTTGACAAATACTACTACTTGTTTATGTCAGCCTGTAAAAACATCAAAAGCAGCATTTAGACCACAATCTATGACTTAAAGATAACTATTTCAAGATTCAAGAGTCAATACTTTATCACCATATCAACATGATTGATTGAAATTGGTCTTTGTGAGCTCACTTAAACAAAGACAGACAAAGACAAAAATATAGTAAAACCACTCACTCATAAAGCACATAATATAACAAAGTATAAAACATATATCCAACCATAAACTAATCATTAAAAACATGAAACAAATGGATAAAATAAAATCCAACAGAACACCACAGATAAACTACTAGCACCTGCAGGGACATAAGTAGCAACATCAAACAACCCACCAGATAAAGTGCCTCAAGTGCATTAAAAACATCTGTCCTATTGCACAATTCATTAAAACCTGCTGAGTGATATGTCTGTAGTGTTTAGGAGGCAGACAGCTTCAAGATATGTGTTATTCTGAAACTATTCTCGTCGTAATGCTTCTAAGTCTTTTTCAAGAAGAAAGGAAATTACAAAGACAGACCTTAAAAGGATATTAGGTGAAATTAGG
This sequence comes from Scomber scombrus, assembly GCF_963691925.1. Taxonomy (NCBI): domain Eukaryota; kingdom Metazoa; phylum Chordata; class Actinopteri; order Scombriformes; family Scombridae; genus Scomber; species Scomber scombrus. The sequence goes on from NC_084991.1 coordinate 11,231,830, forward strand.
ACCAAAGGTGAAACACACAGACTTTTAATTCATTTACAACATCATCATCATTTTGAAACTAGGTTGTAAAGAAAATTACAAGGTACGAAGATTGTTTTGATGTGGCTGATTTAGTCTTCGTGAGAACTGTAAAGGTTTTAAAAGGGAGAAAAAGGAAGCAGTCCATGTAACTTACGTAAGGGGAGGGGGGAAGTTTCCTGAACTTAATACCCATTTCCTTTTTACATGCAAAGAGAAGAGTCCCTATTAGTCTCCGGAGGTTTGCTGTCAGACACGGCTTAAGCACCGGCGGGCCAGAAATCCATGTACAGGCCTGCGTCTGCTGGGGCCATCATGGATAAAAATGTAAATGCACATTTACAAAATGACCAGCATGTAATCCCTCTACCTTATGTGTATCTCCTTATTATTTTATTTGTTATTAGACCTTTTACTGATACTTTTATATTAAATTAGTGGCTGATGACATTGTCAAATCTACTGGATATACACTGAGGACAGTCAATCTAATCACTAGACACCTCCTCCCCATCCTTCCATTATTATCTGCCTTCATCCTAATAATATATAGACTAAGCACTAGCCTTATTTTGACCCCACTCTCTTCCCAACCCCCGCCCAACTCCGTCTGCATGTCCAGATGATGTGGGACAGCTTGAGAAACAATAGAGAATTTCTCAAAGCCCTTTTAAATTCATCAGTTATCAGTCATGTTTTAGATTAACTCCCAAGGCTGGCTGGCTGTCAGTGGAGTTTTGACAAGTTGCTAATGGTTCATAAAAAGGATTACGATTGTCCAAACAATTAATTAACACAAGGGTCCATTCTCTTAACTGATCATTTATCTTTGTATTTGCCATCTATAACACAAAATGTTCATTATAAAGCACCGTGTAATATTTGAAGTTGCTACAGACTCCTATTTACTCACTTTTCAGATAATCTTATTTAGCAAGTAAACAGTCTGTATTGGGTTGGGGGGGGGATTTTGGTGCCAGTGTTCTCATCACTCATCAGTAATGCTGACCAACTGCAGCATATTTCTTAAACTTGGACAGGCATCTCTGCAGAACCTCTGAGGACTTGAAGTTAACAAGGAGAGAGGTTGAGTCAGAGAGATTTTGTTGACAGGGCTCTCCATCTCGCTCCACTCGACCCCCTGGAGTGTCACAAAACTCAGAAGGGCCCCCAGTTGGGCCCAGGATCTCTGCTTGAGGCCTTACAGGCTATACACATACAGTATAGCCTGTCCTTTTTTCCTTTGTCAGCTTTGATTTTAGTTGGCCACTTGGCTCTGGCCAGTGTTCATGATCGGCCTGCTCTTGAAATCAATTACATGTGTGGAACATTTGTAGCCTAATCCTCAAAAGATCCACTTTACAAATTTGTAAATATGGGATTTCAACTGATCCCAGGACAACTTTTTTCTGTCTTTAGAAATTATTATCAGTGGTAGGGAAACAGATCATTTGAGGGACTGTTTTCCAAGATACTATTGGATACAAACTTTAAACAAATATTTGTTGTATAATATAACTTTTTCTGTATTGAGTTTGGCATGATATCATTCATCATTTTGTAATAATGACATTAATCATGCAAAAATCAAAGTTAAGGCAACAATGCTATCCAGCGCTGCTTTGAAATGCTCTTTCTGTTACAGTATATATAATAGTTGGCAGTAACATGATGTACCACAAATGATTTTGATTTAGAAGACAATCACATTTATCAGCAGCAACAATATCACTATAGACAGACAGTAGACAATAGATGTAACTTTTAGTGATTGCACTTTTGGAACTTTTCATGTTATTTTTGTTTCTATCTTGACTATTTTCTTAAAGTTTTTGTGAGGCTTGTTCACCTGTTATTGACTTCGTTTGTTTTTTATTGCAGTACCTGTGGGTACCTGTGTTTAAAGTTGCATGCATTATATCATTTGTTTGCTTAATTTTTTTCGGATGTAGCGATTTTTTAATATTTAAGTTAGTTGAATTCTGCTTTGACTTTGACTTGGCTACAGCCATCAGCAGAATGGAGCACACCTGCGTGGAAGCACAGGTGTGAATTAACGGGGATGGCGACACTCACTGCTGGCCGAAAACACAAGAGAGGAGAATAGAGCGACAGAGCCAAAGAGGAAGTGAAGCAGGTGGACACGGCTTCAGAGCTGAATCTAATGGGGCAGACCAAGGAACCAAAGTCACAAGGTATACCCACTGAGGCAAGCTACGCACGGTGTAGCACAATGTGTAAGCACAATGTGTAAGCACAGTGACGTAAAGGGTGGGTGAGGAGTAAAGGCTAGTTTTGGGCTTCGCCACTGGTGGCTTGTTGTCTCGTTCTTTCCAGGTGACAGCAGCTGTGTGTGAGTGTGAAGGAGACCACAGGCAGTTACAATGCTTTGAATTGGACTTGGAGAAAGCAGCTTGTCAACGGAGACCCTCTTTTCGGTCTACCTTTGTATTGTCTACCTTTTCATAGTTATTTAATTTTGCCTTTTCTTGTTTTGTATGCCAATGTGATTTTAAATAGCCATCTCTCTTTCTATGTGGGTACTAAACATTGGCATTGGTCAGAATTGCATGTAATTCCAAGGGATACTGCACATACAGTGTGTAATCTTACTCAGTACTAGACACAATAACAGCAATAGAAGAGTGAGAGGAAAAGTCACTGAATGTGCAGTGAACATGTATATAACATATATAAGTTTATCGTGAGATCTACGTACATGGATTTGTTCCTGTGTATGTGTTGTAAGTTCTCGGATACAGAGAAAGGCTGTTCTCAGGCCCCCGTCCCTCCCCATTCCTCTACAAGTCCACATGTGTTTTATTAGCAGACAGGCCCATCGGACTGTAAATTCCAACGGCGTTCTGGCCTGGGGATATGCGCAGCCCGAGGTTGAGAAAGAAAGATCACAGAAAAGACAGGCATGTGAGGAATCACCTCGCCCTTGTCCTCTCTCCTTTTTCCATCTATCTTCTTGCATCTCTTCCTCTTTGTGTCTCTCTTAATTTTAACTTTTTTGAATTATCCCAGCCCTTCATTGCATGCAGGTTCTCGCTGTACTTTAAATCTCTCTGTATCTGTCTCTCATTGTCTCATAGTTTTTCCTATTTCCGACTCTGGTTTGCATGCAAAGTATTTCTGGCTCTTTCTTTCTGTCACCGACTGTCTATGTTTCTCATGTCGTCTCTTGTCTCTGCAGCCCTTGCTCTCTTCTCCCCCCCCCCCCCCCCCCCCCCCCATCTTTCCTCCCCACTTTGTTTCTGTGTCTGTTAGTGTCTCACTACGTTCTTGCTCTGTGACTCCAAAACCGCAGCATTCCCACAACAGCAAACACTTATGAGACAAGAGCTGTGGCTTAAACAATGGTTTCCGTTTGCCCCAGGACTAAATAACTCACTCACCACCACCCCTACACACACAAACTCTCTCTGCTGCTCTCTCTTGCACACACACACCCACCCACTCACACACACACACACACACACACACTCAGGCGCATACAAACGGCCCAGTTCCTATCATTAAAATTTATGTTAGCTTGCTAATTTTCCAGTCTCTTTCCCCTCCATCAACATGACAATCACAATTAGAGCGTGACATGATGGGTCATGACCCGCACCCCTCTGATGCCCTCTGAACCCTTACACCCTCCTCAAGGGTGATTGGCTTACACACACACAGAGAGCCTTGAGGTGCAATGATGGGCTCTCACTTGGAGTGTGAAGGAGGAAAGTGAAAGTGATATGATTTGTCTATTAGTTGGACAAAGTCATAGGGAATATTTGACTTTGGGGTAAATTTATAGTTTTTACTACTTACCCCAAACAGAAAACAAGTCATGGGTGCCTTTTTATATCTCTATATACAGTTTAAAGATATGGAAAACAATGATCTTAGACTTGCTTAGCTGAGTTCTTAGGATGTCTATTGGAGCACTTTAACTCAGAGGCAGCAAGATGATTTTATCCACTCCCTGTGTACTTACTGTCTCTGTGAATATACTGTATATATTTGCAATACAGTACAACTTCATTAAGACATTAGAGCTACACGTTTTTGCCAACAAGAGAGCAGAGGAATATTTTGGTCAATGTGTTAGCAAACTGTTGCTAATCTGGTAGATACAGAGAAACATTAGCATTCACCGGTGTCAAGTGACCACTTAACAAATGTAAGTCCAATATTCACTCTGTTCGGTTATTAACCAACTCCTGAGGGAAACATCTGGCTCTTTATTGCTCCACTATGTTCACCAACTATCTTTGTCTGCCTTTTAGTACTGGGAAGGTAGCACACAATGGGTTTAGCAGAATTGTTTCGATGAAAACCGCTACCTGCTGCATACTTGTTAATATATTTATTAAGAAAAATGGTTAAAAATTAAGCAATTACATCAAGTAATGACTTTTCTGTTACTGAAAGCTGCCACTTGACATGCTACATAATTATTAGACATACACTAACGTCAATCTTGAACATTCAGCATGCAAGGACTTCTGACTCAGAATACATAGTAAAACAAAAAGCCAAAGAATATATATATTTTTAGGTTCTTTGTTGGCAGATATTTTAATGTTTCCTCAATTTACAAATGAATAAAATTAGTTGAAATCATTTTGTGAAAGATGTAATTCTTTATTGGATTTCACTATGTTAAAGGGTTTACCTTGAAGATTAATGTGAAGTACACCATGATTTGCAAATGATTATTTACACATCAAAGATATCATGTAAGGATGATATATCTGAGCGAATGTCAATAAAAAAAAAAGTAAAATAACAGTAGTAGAAGTGGAAATCACATTAAACCTAAATTATTAATCAAGGAGTTTTGTGACATTATGCTTATTTTTCCACACTAGCTTTGATGATAATGAAGTGAATCCTTTTACCAAATTCAACTTAATCACCTTTTACAGATGCTTGGATAGCAAGAGTTGATAAGAATAGACGGAAGAGTTAAGAAGTAAAAACTTCTCTTCAAGAGTTTATGAGTGGTGACGCCATTGAGCTGTGCAGTTTAATTACTTCTCTACCAGCAGGTCTGGTTCCCATTATGTCTGCTAACAGCCAGCTCTCCTCTGTGCTGTTCTCCTCCCCATTGCCTTGTCCTCAGTTGGCATCTCTTTCGCCACAAAAAAAGACTAATCTCAACAAGTATTTCACTCTGGCATTAAGACTTACAGTCCTGGTTTTACTGCAATAAGTGAAATGTTTGCCAGCATAGTTATACAGGTCTTGCAGTTCAATGCAGTTGGTTTGAAGAAAATGTCACACTGGGATACCTGCTTTAACCAGTCCATGATGCTGGCTCATGAGTGTTTTTCCATATGATAACCTTGGCACCGGAAAAGGCATTGCATACCTTGATGCTGTGTTTGAAACTTTGACAGTGCTCTGAAACCGACCCAAAAGATGTTAAGATGGACAGTGTGTGGCTACGTCCATGTGGTACTGAACAGCATCTTCCTCCATCTTTTTTCTTTTTCTCTCTTGGTCTCAGCTTCAAAGACAGGATGTGGACACAGTGTTATACCACTAAGTTAAAGACAAACAGCAATGAGGGGTAAATTCAAGCTGAGGGGATTTAACACAAGCCTTTACTGATGAGAGGATGTGGCCACAACAGCCATTCTCTAAAACAAAATGGTATTATTGCATACAATATCTGAATGACCTGTGTTTTGACGTTTGCAGCGTGAGGCTCTTGAAAGGGATGCTGTTGTTTGCTGTCGTATGGGACAATGCACATTTGTCTTACTTTTCAATGCATAGACTATGTTGTCTCAGCATGAGTTATTACAATTTATCATGTTGAGAGGGCAGTACTGTTGGTGTGTGAGTTAACAATTTTGGTCTAGACTGACATATCTAATTTTTGCAATGATTCATGGTCCCCAGAAGATGAACCCTGCTGTCTTTGGTGATCTCCTGACTTTCAGAAGTTTTGGGAGAAATGTCTTGGAAACTGTTGCATGAATTGCTATAAATTTAGCACACACATTCATGTCCCCCTCAGGTCCACCTATTGTGTGTTCAATATTTGTGTCACGGCACAGGTATTGCTGCTAAAATGTTGTTAGGTCTAGAGGTTGTAATTACAGCTAAGCCTTATGGCTGTGCAAACTACTAAGCGCCACATCATGCAATTTACTGAATGCTGGTTAACTTCCTGCTACTGCTGGGATCTGTCCTCAGACTGGTTTATATTTTATAAAAATCTGCCTTCTTAAAGCTTAAACTAATTGAAAATGACAGATGACAATCTGTGACTGTAACATTCACACTGAGGGATGAAAGTGACCTCCATTTAAGGTAATCAGTTGTAAGCTGTGGTCACTCACTTTAACATGACACTAACTGGATGCTCAGTGCTTCTATAAATGTGTGCTTGCGGCTACCAAATCATTTGCCCAAATTCAAATTAGTGTTGTCATTAGCAGCATTGTTTGCATGCTTGAATGCAAATCAGATTTGAATGAAGTTGATCGAGCATCTGGTCCTTCAGCTGAGCACACACATATATGCAGAGTTAGGGTAATGCAACTGAAGCCAGCGTTCAGTTTGATGACACAGGCCACAGCACTCCATTTAACATTTGTGATAACACACATGCACAAAACTAACTGTGTTCTGATTATGTGCTTTGCTCTCAGCTGGGGGATCCAGCAAACAGTAAAACTGTGTAATTACAGAACTTCTCCGCAGGTTAATACATAGGTTAATTAACTGGAGTAAAGCCACAAGTTAATATACTGTAGCAAATGGAGAATAAAGCCCCTGTCTTTACAAGTTTCAACATGTGTACTGCAAAAAGTCTTTATATAGTAGGAAGGGATGTTTGTCCATGCCATCTCCTGCTGCCCCCCCCCCCCCCCCCCCCCCCCCCCCCCACGGTCTCATTACCTGCAGGGCTTTAGGATGTGGTCTGCTTAGCTAGGATTTACTAATGCTTTCCCCCCAACACAGTGTGCAGACTCCAGCTGTGGGCACAAACACACAAGTTCACACACTTCTACATGTACACACACACACACACACACACACACACACACACACACACACACACACACACACACACACACACACACACACACACACACACACACACACACAATTAGTCCAAGATGACCAATCAGGCACTTGCATGCCATAGTTACCTGTGGGGGAGATAAAAAAGAAAAGAGAAGATAGAAACCAAAGATAAAGAGTGAGAAAGCAGACATGCCACCATGTCTTATTACAAGCAATCTCACACATCACAGCACCTTATTATTTATCTGTGAATGTGCATTTAACGCTAAATGTGAGTAGGCATGCATGTGCTGGCAACCATTATTTGCTGAATCTTTGCATACAGTATGGTCATAGCGGGGTCAGCCAGCAATGTGTGGGCAGACAGAGGTATATATCACATATACCCACATGAGGGGCTGCTCATATATAACAAGACTTACACTGTTAACAGATAGATTTACACAGCAGGTCAAGGTGTCACAGGGCATTTCCTGGCTCTCTCTACAGTGGGAGAAAGACACAAAACACATGAAGGAGGTAAAAAGGGCAGACCGGAGCAGGAGCGTAGGATGTGAAAAATGGGACAGAGAAATAAGGAGTACAGTGTGGGAAAAAGAAGGGGGAAATGACACAGATATGATTAGTGCTTAGACTTAGCTCTCTTTGTAGCCTGTCCAGCCCTTCCCCTTATCTGGGTCGATGCTACATTCCAGACGAATGCAGCACTACATCTACTCTGTCTGTCTCTGAGATGCTGCTAATGTAGCCATTATCTCTATGATTTGGTGATAGGGGATGTCCAGCAACACTCTTTCCAGTTAATTACAGGTTAGCCAGCCTCTGCCAGGTCAGTGTAACTCAGCTTTCTTGTCAAAACCATGAATCTGGAGAAGTTTGCCACAAATGTCATGAAAGAGAGTCATGAAACTTACCTAAACACATAAATACTCAAGTAACTGCTATACACTCCCTGAATATGAATCATTAGCAGCAATTTGTATGAGAAACCATAGATGCGGCCAAATTTTGATAAAGGTCAGATGTGCCTAATGCAGCATTTGAGAGCTCATCACTCATTCCAAGGACTTGAAATGAAGCTGTAGGCAGAAGGACCAGAATGACTCTTCAGTCATCTGAATAATTGCCAAAGTGAGACGTGTCTGATTTGATACGTAGGATGAGGGGGGGAAATTATTTATAAATTACCTACCTATAAAATATGTTGATTAAAGTAACAGAGAGAAACTGGGAGAAAGAAAGAATGAGATACAGAGAAAGATAATAGACTAATGGAGTGGGATGGGCTCTAATACGTCTGCAGGTAAGGCTGATACTATCTCTCTAGAAGGCATTTTCGACACCACAGTACACAGTAAATCACTCATGCTGGCTCTGAAATGCCTGAGGAGGTTTGACTTTCACAAAAGTTAAATCTTTAACACTGTATAAATCATGCATACTTTGCCCAAACAAACTGCAATAAGCCTCTATTGCTTTTCACCTCAAATATTCACAGTGTTCAACTGTATCTCTGACAAAAAAATGTTTAGAAACATCCAAATTTAGACAGAAACAATCAGTTTTGCTCAAAATCCCGTCCCCAGCGGGGGCTCCAAAAAGTGTCAGGGGAGGCTCAGTGAATAGTAGTGAGAATTTTACTGTTTTCTAACTTTCCCAGAGTCAGAATCATAGAAATAACTTCAGTACTTTCATGTATTTGGTCTAGTCAACAGCAATATCATGCTATCTTGGGTCAATTGTAGAGTGTCTATAGGATCAAATAACATAATAATGATGCCCATATTTAGAGTGCGCTGTCAGTGAGACTGTAGTCTTTCAAGGGAAGTAAAATCTTTTGTGGAATAAATTAATCTCTAATCTGTTTTGCAAAACCAAATGTTCCAGAAACAAGATCACATCAAAAAGCAAACCAAATCAGATTGGCTGTGCCATGAAAAGTTCAGCTTGTACCTCTTTTTTTTTTCAGCTGAACTTGTTAATTGCCCACATATTGGCTGAGTTTCCCAGGTCACTCATCAGTAGGAACTGTATGGACTTCCACAAACTTGCTGGTGGTGTTGCTTGCACCGTGAACACAGCTTTCTGCCTTGTGTCCGTCATCAGGCGCCTCTTTTTTTAGCTTTCAGTGTTTCATTAACAGCTGCTTGTGGGAAGTGCAAGTCGTTTCTTCTTGTTGCAAACTGCCAACTGGAAATCTGTTTGAAGAGCACGGTTCTGGTTAAAGTTGTAAAATGATATTATACATTACCTAATTTTGTATATGCTGTGTGTTGAGTGTTAAGGACCGTCAGGAACAAGCGTGCTTACTTGATTTAAAAAGATGGTAAAGCTCTAGCACTGTATAGAGATTCTTACAGTCTCACAGGGGTTTTCCCACCACAAGATTCTGGCTCCAAACTAGTTCTCATTGTAACACTTAAGTGAATAAGGACACAGTTGGGTGACCAACATGTATGTGTTTTTTTAAAAAACCCATGACTTGCAGGAAAGAGTTGTGAAAATGCTTTTCACATTGGCCCGGACCTCCTGCTGATTTTCTGAGTAAGTGTGGAAAGGCTCATTGCAAAACACTTTGGAGGGCCGTATTTCTTCCTTTCAGTCAGTTGTAAGTGCTAAACTTGTGCCCAGAAACTTCCAGCTTGTGTGCAAAATTAATAAAGAAAGAGGGAGGGTGATGGGATGAAGACAGGATAATATAATATAGTTCAAAAAATGAGGAAAAAACTGACGTGAACTGAAGTGGAAAATACAAGAAGTAAGACAGTCAACTTTTTATTGCTTTGATTTAAGAGGCGGTTATCTGTCCAATGGGAGGAGGATGTGGTTTTTATAAGACAGAGCTGTATAAGTGAGCTGGATAGCTGAGAGCACTTTAAATCAGTAAAGTGATGTTTGTTACAGAGCACAGAGGATGAGAAGATGATACTGCTGAGGACACTAACCTGCTGGATTAAGATGGCACAAGTTGCAACATAAAATGTGACATCTTGCTGTCGGGCTTGACTCAGTTATATAATCCAAAATACCCAAACCAAACATTACTTATCACTTATAAACATTACTTATAATAGTTAGTTCTATTGTAGATTTAAATGGGGGCCATTTGGCGCAATTTTCCAACAAATCCCTGCATTAGCCAACGAAAGCCATGATGTAGGGGAAATTTTAGTGAGGAAGAAATGAGCCGGTGTAAAGAGCATGAACCATAAACACTACAAGCCCATACAGAATGATAGTGCTACAACAGAAAAAAACCCATCTGATTCATGTAACACAGCAGTAAGCACGTAGCAGTGCTGGGTAAGACATACAATGTCAGCTGCGCTTTCCCTATACGTTGCTTTATAGCTTCACCATTCATCTTCCCGTTCACACAACTATGCACTGCCATTTGTCCCTGTTATGTTGGAGGATGTCATAAATCTGACCACTGGGAGTCTGTGAGCACATATAAGTGTGTTTGCATTTCTGGTTTAAGTTACAAAACAGACACGATAGAACTTAATGTGTCATCACGGATGTTTTGAGATCCTGTTGTCTTACACTATTCCTATTGATTGGTTGCCTAGCAACACCTTGGATGAAAAAAAGAACAGGATTATGCTTATTTGTTCATTCAAAAACAGCTCAATTTTAATGAGGCTGGGGCTCATAATTGTTTTAAGATGCTCTTGTTCTTTCGGCCCATCTTGAGAGGCTTAACAATGAATATCCTGTGAGTTTTTAGGAGTGCAGAGGGATTTGGGGAATGAAAATGGAGGGGTTTTGTTGGAAATTAGAGAGCAAACAAATAAAGTGCTACAGAATGGATTGATTGATGGCATGAAATATAAATATACGGTATATGTTACTTTTTAAAGAATGGCTCCTCAAATCCTTGCTTGACAAAATTGCAACACTTAATTGCTACTTAAATTCTCAATAGGCAGAAGTTTTTAGGGGGTACATTGTTTGTGTTGTCTTGAATGATGAATTTTTGGTCATCTGAATTCTCTCTCTCTGAGGATTTGATTTCATCACAAATCAACCATGTGTTTCCTACTCACTTTTTTTTTGTCAAACATACAGTATTTTAACCGAGACAATGGGATGGACATGTTGGCTGCTGCAGAGCTCAAACCTGGGACTTTAAAGTTAGAGAACACGCGGGCTCTTTGCGTCTCACGTCTCTCTTTTACTCTCTCCCTCATAGTCTGCGTGATCCCCTGGTATGGCAGGAATGTCACACATCACGCACGCAGACGCAGCAGCCGTCGCGGCGACCACACACTCTTTACGGTCAGTTGACAAGTGGATTATCGGACCTTGAGGTACAGGGACACCAGGCACGTACACACACGTACACACACACACACTCTCAAAGCTATATATTGTGATAAGATCTATCACATCTAGCATAACTGTGTCTTTTATGTAAAGATTCCTTATGGCTTTATTCAGACATGACAGCACATTGATGTGGAGAGCCACATGCTCACCGTATTTGGTGCTCTAGAGGTAGCAGTATCACTGCTTAACAACAGAGGTGAGCTAAAAGTATAATGACAGAAGAAGAGTGTTCTCTGTTGTCTCAGGCTGACGTGCTTATGAATTTTAGAACTTCTGCTATTGAAGCCTTAATTAATTGTTGTTGTGGATGGACTCACCCATGCTTCTCATCAGTTTCATCGTATAGATACATTCACAATGTTTCGTAGTTTATTAAACCAATATTATGCTTAGGAGATGAAACTTATGTGAGAAATGTATTACAGTGATTTTAGTGTTGTTTAAATCAACAAGTCCTCCATATTAAATGGCATAATACATCCTGCATCAAATCACAATTACAAATAAAACCATTGTCTGATCCGACACTGCTATGATTAAGGTTTGGTTAGGCACAAAAACACTTGGTGAGCGTCAGGAAAAAAATGTGGTTTGGGTTAAAATAACTACTTGGTTAAGGTTGGGGAGACATTGTAATTAGGGTTCAAATTACTACTTGGTTGGGGTTAGGGGACCTTTGTCGTCCTTGTAAAATAATAACCCCTTGGTTCAAATTACAGAATGATTGTAACAATGGTTAAAGGAGGCTTTGATGTCAGTATGAAATGGGAAGCCAACAGTGGTCTCCCACGTGGAAGTCCACTGTTTATTTGACCCATCCAACCACTAGAGCCTCTTCCATCTGAGGCCGCTATGGGGCCTCATATATCCCTGTCTTGCTGTTGCTTTTACGTGACTCTGAATATTTGTGGTGTAGAAAATATTAAGGAAATGCTCCGAGGTCCGATGTAGTAAGACTGCTGTCATGACTCTAATGAATTTAGATGCTTATTCAGACGAGAGTAATATGTCTGAAAGGGCCTCTAGTCTGTCACACGTGAACACTTACCACCCATCATGACACACACAGATCTTAAGACCAACCAATCCCTTCAGCCAGACATTTCAGATGATAACTGTCTCACTCTCAGTGTGCTGGTTGGTGACATACAACCCTTGGAGCAGGTCAGCAGACAGGGGTTAAAGTTCAGTCTGTGAACTGAATGAGAGACGAAGACTGATAGAGTTACACAGTTTTACACAGGTTGGGATCAGAATAAAAGCATGAACATGTTAACTATTTTAGACATTCCTTCTGTGAATGGAGACTCTGTCCAAAAGGCCACCCGACTGTAAGGCAAATGTACATGGACTCAGCGGGAGGGAATGTTTTTGCTTTGTTTTTTGTATTAGGTTAACATGATTTCAAGAACCACTTTAATAATATGGAAGCAGACAAAAGCATCACAGCTGCTTAACTGAATAAAGATAAAAATATATTTAATATAGAGAGCTAAATTAAAACAGTGAGAGAGGGAAAGATCAAAAGGGACCACAAAAGAGAGAAAACTATTCATTCAAAGGGACAGTCAGAAAATACAGCAGAATGACAAACTGTGGCTGAAGCCACAATATGACATTTAGATGAGACCATGAAAATGGTTTACTCATTCAATACTGCTTTTATGGCTTTTCTGATATTGCATTGCATATTTCTTAATTGTCAATCTCTTTTTCCACTGCAGACAAATGACTTAATGTTTTTCACACCAGACATACTCCTTTAAGCCGTGAGAACATGGTTATCTTTGATGCAGTTTCCATTGTTGGTGCATCAATACAGAAGAAAGGGACTATACTAGACTAGACTAACACACACACAGTAGCATACTATCCTGACTAAATGACTCCTTTGATGAAGATAATAATGTCAAAATGTTCATGGTGCAATGTGCACATATTCAAGAGAAGTCTCCTGAGAATACATTCTAATGACTCAGGTAATCCCCTGACCTTTTTATTTTTTGCCAACATGAGGTCATAATTGGGTTAATTTCTAATTAGCAAGTGTTAGCATGCTAACAAGCTAAACTAAGATGTTGAACCTGGTTAAGAATCTATGCACAGTGGTGCATTGCACTAAATGACTTTTGCGTGTATTCAATCTAGAACCTCACAGAGCAGCTAACATGGCTGTAGGTAGACTCTTCGTCTTGTTTTTTTCTTTTTTAATAACATTAATTGTCCTCCATTGGAGACCATTGTGATACACTTTTTATTCTTTGGTGTAAAAGCACTACAAAAGTTACAAAACCCCCAAAAGTAACCAACATGACATTAAAAATGATTGAAAGATAAGCTTAAAAAGGTCTAGATTCCCAAATGCAGGTATACATTTATTTGCAATTCATACACTAGCAGAAAGAGATAAAAATGCATTACTAGATATACTTGTAGGCATGTGTCTCCAGGTGGATATGTATGTCTTTGAAAAGACCTTTGGTCCTAATAAGTAGTGAAATACAAGTACAAACACACTACACACACACAAAGTAAAACCAGGGCGATTATTTCCTGATTTATCATGAAATCTGTTTTCATTTTGGAAAGCTAACAGAGGAAAACGTTTTCATTTAGCATAACCATTAACAATATCAGTGATAATATCAGCCATCTATTAAAACACAGCCCTGCTGCTACAAAGTTATTGTGTCTGCTGCTGAAATAATATCCACTGTCTCAGCTCATGGCGGATTTATGACAATGGAAAGAAAAGGTTTTCTGGTTCACCCCGATACAAGGAGGAGCGTAAAACTGCATCATCTTTATCTGTGTATCATATATGCTCACACAGATACATACACACATGGGCCTCTTTTAGGGAGATCCCTCCAGTCTGTCTGTCATGGAGGAATGAGTTTAGATTGATGAAAGTGGAAGAGAAACTCACATTAGAGGGCTTGTCATTATATCACTGAGGGAGTCACATGAGAAGAAGAGAGACAAGGAGTAGGGAAAGTGGGGAAAATAGTGGAAGGCCTGGAGAAGGGGAGACTAAAATAGCCTTGGGGCATTCCTTAAACATCTATCATGGCAGCAACACATGATTCACAGCATCGCCAAGAATCTCTCCCACATTAAACAAAACCCCCAGCAGCTGCCCAGGGATGACACTGACAGACAGGCGAGCCAAAACCAGTCTCCGTCTGTTGTGTGGAAGAGTTTGACAGGCAGGCTTGCAGACAGAAATGGGTTAAAGGGGAAAAAAGGAGTGGTGGTTAACAACTGTACAGACACGCTGACCAAGCTGACTGACAGAAAGAGAGAGAGAGGTCAGACAAATTGAGAGCGTCATGCAGAGGTTCACAGTTCAAATGATGACTGATGAGATCAGAAGGAGAGGATGCAAAGGGTGAAAAAATGTAAACCTTTTTAATTCTCATCATGTGGTCACCTGTCAAACATGCAGAATACTGCTAAACCTGAGATAAAAGTGGAACAACAGAGTATGTGTTGCTTCAATCCTTCCTTTAATGGCTTTAAAGCTGCTATAATCCAATTTTGTGAATGCAGTCACTTGCACTGATGAAACCAAAGAGAGTTATTACCCGACTCTGGAGTTCCCCTCAGCTCTGCAAAACGTTTCAGCCTCTGTTAGCTCATTGTTTTGGTTTTCCTGCGTGCAACTTTAACTTAGAGTTTTTATTCACTCTCACTGCTCTCAGCATCATTTTCAGATGCAGCACACAACTTTCTCATTGAGAAAGCTCAAAAATCCCACTCTACCTTCTCAACACCAAGCAGTACAGATAAAGTTAGCAACTATAGCAGAGAGTTGCCTCAGGCGTTGGCAAACCAGAGCTAAAAGTAGAGTGAATATTGAACAAACATTAATCGGGTGGCCAGAAACATGTAAAATTCCAAAAAAATGCTAATGTTGCTCCGTATGCCAAATGTGTAAATAAGCAACTTCAACTTTAGCACTAAAATTCCCTTTGTGTGCAATCTTAACACCCCTTGAGACACAAAGTTCTCAGAAAATCATTATGAACAACATATTAGTGGTCATATCATTCTACATATGACTTCGGTGATTGTGTTGGAAGCAAGTCTTAACTGAAATGCATAGATGTTCAACATTCAACAGAAAACGTAGATGTACTAGAATGCTGCAATGAACACTGTGCAAAAAAAAATCTTTCTGTGAACTCCTGCCAGTTTTTTCATTAAGCCCTACATCTCATGCAATCCATTGCAACTTTGTATTCTTTGTATAAACATTTACATCTCAGGCGTCTCTCCCTGATTCTCTCATCCAAAGTGACATACGGCTGGAGCAACAATAGAGCAGCTTCATTTCCCAGATCACCAAGTTTCTTGCCAGCCAGAGAGCTGAGAGCAAATTGAGTAAATATCCCTGTTTCTTTGGAAAGATGAGAAAAGTGATAGAACAGATTATGGTAGAATAAGTGCATACTAATTTAACAATTTATGGAAACCAAAAATGGAAGAAAAGTTAAATCAAGAGAAAGTGAAGCAAAAGAAAAGAAATTGAGACAAAAGAGGAAGAAAAAAAGAGACAGTTGAGCAGAGCTAAGCCACAGTCAACACAACCATGTTGAAATGATCAGATAGACCTCTCAGCAGACATCTTATCAATCAAGGACAGGAGACCGCAGTGTGTGTGTGTATAGGAGAGAGAGTGCATGTGATGTGATCTGCCAAGAGATGTTTGTCTTAAGGCTGAGTACAAAGAAATGCTAACAAATGCTGTGGCAGAGGTCCGAGTTGAGTGTACACAGAGATTGAGGAGAAAAAACTGAAAAAACACACACACACATACTTATGCAGCCCGTCCTCAGTAACGACAGTAACGGTTGAAAATTCAACTGGCAAAAACAATCTATACTTACGTTTGAGTGACAAACACCTACTAACAGTTGAGTAATTATAACCTGGAGTAATGATGCAGTTTGGATGACGTTTATATAAAGGTAATACATTTCCATAATCAGAGGTGACGGCTTGGGTGGGTGGCTAGAATAGATAGAGGCAGGAGACCGCCATTCACTTCCAGCTTCCAACTGCAAATTTCATGTTTCCAACCGTGGGTCAGGGCAATTTGTTAAAAACCATTACTACGACTGTCTTGATGTTTACTGTCGCCATGACGATGAAGGTTACCCCACTTGAAGGAAGTAGTAACTTTAACCCACACCACATTTCAAGTGTTTTTTGTGCCTAAACTTGACATGACTTTACCACAGCACTGTCACACCATAAAATATCATTATTTTTTTAATGGTTTTGGAAAGCACCAATAGAGGTTGGTCATCTTGGAGTGCATGGAACAATCAACCTATGTGGTCGTTTACTTATGAAGTTATGTTGACATGCGTGCACGTGCAATCACACTGAGAATTTGCTCTGTAGGTCTGCAAATTTGATAGAGATCTTGCAGATTCAGGGCACTTAGCCTTGGCAGCTGAACAGACAGAGTGATTGCATCTCTCTCTGTGTGTGTGTGTGTGTGTGTGTGTGTGTGTGTGTGTGTGTGTGTGTGTGTGTGTGTGTGTGTGTGTGTGTGTGTCTGTGTGTGTGTGTGTCCTGCCGAAGACACTCTTCAGAACAGGGAGAGATGATGAAGAAAAAACAAAAAGTTAGATGCTCACAGCGATCTCACAGCTGGAACAACGCATGAAGCCAAGGACAGGCCTTCACTCGAAAAACATCTCTGCTTTCTTTTTCACCGCCTCCGTTCAGGTCCTGCGAAAGTTCCGTCAACTTCTTCCATTAAATGCGTCATCTGCCCTCACACCGCTTGGAGGTGAGCGCACAGAAAGAGTTTGTCATCTGCCAGATCTTGCCAACTGCTCCCTACCACTTTGGGAATCAGTCACACTGACACAGCAAAAACAGAGATATATAATCCTAGGATTTAGGGTTTTAACTCAAAATCCATGGCTTCGATTTATCCCAGTGTGGAGCCAGACTTGGCCAGCCCTTCAACAAGGAACCCATTCTTCAGGAAGAGGAATATTTTAAGAGTGGATATCTGAAATGCAATGGATAAAAGTCATCCACCTGACGATCCTTATTCAGTATCCCAAAATAAAGACCAACAGTTAAAGGGAAACTTTTTTATTTTTACTGTTGACTTTTTCTTGTTTTTCTTTTGTATGATGTCTCTATTCCTAATAGTGAGTTTATATATGTAGAAATATATAATGTTGACACGCTTAAATACTGAATGATGGAATGTTAGAATTGAATGATATAAATAAACATTTCATATAAGACAAAAAGTGTGTACACCATCAAAGAAAAACTGTTTCTTCTTGCAATTAATTTCATATCCAGAAGGTGACAATGTGAAAGGCCATATAGTGCATAAAGGTGAAGTGTACAGGTGTAAATAATACAACGAGGACACAAGAACAAAGCCATGATTAATCTTATTAGCCACACCTGTGCTTTCCCTGACAAGTCGAAATGTCTGCTGTGAAAAAGGCCTGCTATTGTTTCCTCTGCAATATGCAAATATGTACTAGTGAATGTGTGTGTGTGTGTATGTGTGCAAACATAAATTTTATTGTTTGTTTGTTATGTTTATTCGGATATCCTTGTATTCCTTTTGAGTGCACCCAACCACTTAATGAGTTAATTGAAAACACCTTCTGCCTCTTACCACCTTCTTCCTGATTGGCTGTTGCTGTCTGTCTGACTGCCAATTTAACTGTCCAAGGTTTATGTTCTGTAAGCTGTACTGAAGACTAATGCCATTCATCATTTGTCATTTGCCGATAGTTGTATGCATTTGAAGAGCATCTCCAGGTTCTTTGATGTTGTCGAGGCTTTGTTCTTTTTAAATAGAGGGACTGATAACATTAGCGTGACACACCTGATATCACTTCCCTGATAACCCTTGACAGCACGCAAACCTTTGCTCATTGTCAACGAACTCAAGTAGAAAACAACCAGTAACCTACTTTGTATTTAACACTGAATTAAAAGAAAGTTTTAACATTTCATACTCATTTGATGAAGTTAATGGGTACATTTTAATTTGCATAATCTCAAATATCACTTTCATAGAAAGCGTGGCAGTGTTGCAGAGTCATCAAAAATAAATCTAATTTTCCATTAACTTAAATCACCTTGAGATGATTTGTTCCAGCATTTGACATGTCAAGCTAATTAAATCATTTTTTTTCTGTCTCAGCATATTTTGTTAGCATGTCTGACCATGTTTCACCTGCTGCTGCAAACTGATTTCTGACATAGCCTGTCACCATGGAATCCATACTAAGTAGATGGATTTAATGTATTCACAGGTGGCCTCTGATGTGAGGTTTATTATGGAGCTGTCTAGGATAAGTATTGTGAAAGCCTCTATCAAAGACACTGTGATCCACCTTTAAAGCAAAGCTCAGCATAATTGATGTGTTGTGGTTATCTCATCTGGCTGATCTGATAGCACGCTAAGCTAAAAGCATAAATGAGGAAGAGGTTTTTCGGACAAATGGACAAGGAAGCAGACACATTTAGAGTAATTACCCTGAAAAAAAGGGGGTTCTGTTTGTGCCAAGTTACAAATATGTGGAGAACCCCGGCCACTTCCATCCAGCATGCCATGGTGTATTGAGGCCTGAGCTGTTGACACAATACAGGACTGTGATTTGACCATCTGCAGATCAGACTGTCTTTATTTTCCAGCACTCCAGTGATCCTCCACACAGCTAAATGCACCCTCATGTTCCCCCAAAACAGAACCATACTCCCACCACATTGTCTGTTTCTTCCTGTGTCGCTTTTTTTTCTTTCTTCTTTTTTTCCCCCCACATCTCAGAAAATTGTAGCCATATGTCCAACGGGACCCCAGGTTCAAACACACACCTTGAGAAACAACACTATTATCTACAATTGACTTTCAACTTTGCAGTGTATAAAGAGAGGGAGCAATCATTCAGGGAGAGAGGAGGAAGGTGGCAGAAGGTGGATGGAGAGATTAAAAAAAGAGAGACAGACGAGGTTAAGAGGGGTGATTTCACATCTTTTTTTTTTTTTTTCTTCTTTTATACGTGCATGTATGTGTGTGTACGTGTGTGCGCGCTTTGGCCCCCCTGCAGTCGTCTAAATCCCAGGGAAGATTGATTGCCTTCCAAGGATAATCTGTCCCAGACACTTTAAAGCATTTCCTCCCCTCCTCTTTCTCCTCCTCCCATCCTCTTCATACGACTCTCCTCTCTGTCTCCCCTTTCTCACCCTTGTCTACCTTCTGTGCCCTTTGCTCTCCCAGTTGCTGTAACCTCCTCATCCTGTCTAAGAACCCTGGAACCTTTTTCCCTCCCTTTTTGCCACTTTTTACCTCCCTTATGATTTTGTTTTCCTCAATTGCACACACAAACATTTACAATAGATGAGGAAGTGTGAAAAGCGTAGTCCAGATTTTGCACTGTACCTAAGTCGCGAAACAAAGATTTATCATGTGACAGGTCACATGTCCAAAGGAAATGTATCAACTTCTCTCTTTTTCTCTGCCTCTTCTGCTGTCTCAGAAGAAAAATATCACACTCTCTCCATGGTCAGTGTCTTTATAACCCTTGAATTCCCTTCTCTCCATGCCCAACCCAAACCTATGTCTCAAGAATTTATATGACAGGCTGCGTAACAAACCTCTTCCATCTGGCTTTAAGATACAAAATGAATAAAACATCTGACAGACAGAGAGGCACCTTTACTCCTCCTTTTCTTGTCCTCTTCACCCTACCACCAATAAAGCAGTAAAGGAGAGAAGAGAACACCTTTTGGGTGATGCAAAGAGTCAAGGTAGCAACTGAATATTTGGGGTAAGCAAGACTAATCTACAGCCATGCTGTACTTGGGCACAGCAGTGCTTTGAGCTAAATGCTAATGTCAGCATGTTAACATGCTTACAGTGATAATCAGGGCTCAAAATTAGCACCAGCCAGCAAATTGAAGTATAATATGCAAGTGGCTGGAAGATTGATTAGCCAAAAAAACAAAAACAAAAGATCTTTGGTAAAATTTGTACAATCACTATCATTTGGCCGATGGACAAAAAATAATTTTGAACCCTCTTAACATAGTGATGATAGTAACAGTCTTTGTTTAGGATATTGGCTATTTAAGCAAAAGCTGATGTTTTTAAGGTAATTGGTCATAAACCAATCCATCAATTTGATAACTTGATGATGGTGCCAGAGAAAAAATTGAGGGATCAGTTATTACAATTCATCCTGAATAGAGCATATACCAAGCTTCAGGGCATCAAATTGTTTTTGAGACATTTCACCCACATTGGCAACCACATTGTGGCACCAAAGGGAAAGATGCAGGATCATAAGTAGGATTTATCCTCTGGGGGACATGAATGTTTTAACACATTTTCATGGCAATCTATCCAATAGTTGAGATATTTCACTCTGGGCTGACAGACTGGCATTGTCATCCATATAGCCAAGATAGCAGTGGGGGGAAACAGGATGATGACAGCACACTTTCTGTGCTCTAATTTTAAAATGCTACAGTTTCACACACACACCCTGTCACAAGAGACACATACAGACATGCATGTACACAAACCACCTGCAGCAAAATGTGGCCTGTCATTAAGAAACTAAAGGAATTAAGCATCAGGAACTGGTCAAACCACCTCTGATTCATTGATAATGGAGCTAATAAACACTGAAGTCAAAACCCAAAGCCTCAATCATGAGGCAAGGGCCTCAGTACTTACAGCAAGGCTAATTGTGAAAATAATGCCCTGCTTCCCTTGAACTCCTCCTGAACCTTTCTTACATCATTCAAACTATGTCCCTGTATTTGTGTTTGACCCCTGCGTGGAAATAACCTCCCCAGTTATCCTTGGAAAATTGTAGGGTATGAGCTAGCCGGGAGTGCACATGGCTATCGGCTGCTGAGGCATCTGCAGGGGAGAGAAAACACATTGTTGCTATTAGCGTGTGACTCTGCCTTTTAACAAACGGCTGATCTGTTGTGACATGCTCTTCCTTTCCCCAGTGGATATGTGACAGCATTGTTGCAGAGATAGGCCGCTGACGACATGGCTCGGCGAGCCACAAACTGTTGATGTTGAGATTTGTTAAGGAGGAATTTAAGCTTTGTTGATTAACAGTAAGCTTCAGGTTTTGTTTGGCAAAATTACAGTCACAGACTCTTGAGAATCAAGTTTCTTACAGAGGAATTGAGATTTTCTGCCCTAAAATGTTTTTACCTCTTAGATTACTTTAGTCCAGTGGTGTAATGTAACAAATAACTTTTTACAATTCTGTCAACTTTCATATTTACCGTATTACATTTCCCCTAAGCGCCATCGTTACTTTGCTACTACAAAGAAAAATTGGAAGAAATTTGGTAGCCTAATGATTCTGCAACACAGACTGCAAGCAAGCACATTTGATTAATTTGTGGTCTTTGGCATGCAAGTTATATCATTGTTTAATCACGTTAATGGGCAAGTGCAAAGAAATGCTCTGAAAGTCACGGTTAAGTTTCAATGTCCACTCAAGCCCAGGCATGTCAGAATCGACTACCTGAGTAGAATTCCACTCGACAATGAGACTGATTTCATGATCAAACAGAAATAGTGACTTTATCTGCGTGAAATGTTTTCTTGTGTTATAATGAAATAATTTTTTGTATCAGGTGAAGTGCCTCTAATGCTTACCCAAAGATACAGAAATATTGGCATTGAAACCCCATGAAGCCACAATGTTAATGTTTAGTCATCATAATTAGCATTAAGCCTGTTCAGATATCTGAAAATGTGTGATTGCTAGCTAACATTGCTGCTAATGTTTACCAATGAATTTTGTTGGAATTAGTTCAACGCAGCTCTTAAACAGACATGACTGAAGACATGTCCATAATCCTTAAACTGTTCAGTATTCAATGTTCAGATTTTGTAATTCTATCTGTCAAATCCTGCCCTTGCACTCAAATAGCCCCTGCTTGTTTCCAGATTTACTGTATTTCTACTCAACTTGTATGCTTGCACTCAGATATATTGTTGCTTGCACAGATTTTCACAGAGTTCTTCTACTCGCACTCAGGCTGCTTTTGTGTGCTCATCAAACATATGCTCTCTTCTGCCCAACTCCGTGATTTTTTTGTGTGCATCAACCCTGTCAAAATTCCCCAGCCCATATAATGCCAGGTGTAGGGTTGACCAATGAAATGATCCATGCCTCCTTGCAGGTGCGTTTGCTTTACTTCTTAGAATGTCCCGTATGGGCGGTTATTCTTTATCAGGTCCAGTTCATCTGATGAAGATCACTTCGTCTCAAGCATGGATACTTGGCCTGTTAAGCAGATCACATGGACTCACTGAAATCCTTCCCAGCTGTGTGAAAGCTGTCTGTGAAGCTGAACACGCCTCTACCTGCCTCAGCGGTCTGTGAAAGGCTATTTAGCATCACAGGGCTTGTCTTCAAGAAGAACAGTGATACTGAATTCTAACAACTTTCAAAACCAACTTCTGTTGAAGATCAACAGCAAGTTTTTCAGTTTTAAGTAATGGCTGGGCTGATACTGGCAGGAAGGAAAGAGAAAAGAAGGGATGGCAGGACAAAGAAAGTTAAGTTAAAGTTAAGTTGCAAAGACATAATTTTCCTTCAAGTCTAATGTAGGCTTTTAAGGTTGCGTTAAGTGCTTAAAAGAATAAACTTAATCATTCACTAATTCTGACTGCTTGCCTTCTATTAACAGCATTTACTTGAACTATTACTTTTCAATAAGTACAGTTAATATCAAACTTACTTTTGATAATTAAGTACAGTTAATATGTATACTTAAAGACTTTTACTCAAGTAATATTCTAATAGATGACTTTAAATTCTACCAAAGTCATATTCTCTTAAAATGTTCCACTTTTTCTCAAGTGTGGCTTTCAGGTACTTCAATCGACACTGCTATTGTATGGTATGTATGTAAGTTACTCACGACTACACAAGAAATGTCCGTTTGTCATTATTGGGCCATTAAACTCCACCAACCAGGTCTGCAGGATGAGCCACCTGGAATGCATCTTCTGTTGAGAAAAATCCATTTGACAAAAAAAAGTGACAGCTGCTCTTTCAAAATGATTTACATTGTAGCATGAATGAAAATTCACTGACATTGCTCAAGTTGACAAACCAACGGTAATTTTATAGGCTGATGATAAAAGGTTCGACAAAGATTTCCTTAACAGGAATGTTAATGTACACACGTGTTTTCAATCTCAGGGAAGATGTAGACCATTCACTTTAAAAATGCCTTCTTATCTCACGTGTCAAGTGTCTTCAACTACATCGTTAACAAATTTTACTACAGCAAGCACTTAAATGCCACAAGGTATTTTCAAGCGTAGGTGTCACTTGTCAGATGGAGGATATCTCGGCTTGGCATGAAACTGGTTTTGTCTAAAGTAGACAGGCTCAGAAGAGTCAGGAGTCGGATCTCAAGATAAAGCTTTGTTTTGGCCTCATTCTGGGAAGCCTGGAGTCTGCATACACTGTTAAAAAAGGGGTAGGGTGTCAGTTATAATAAGCTTTCCAAATTTTTCATTTCCAAATGTGAAAACAATTTGATTAGGCTAATGTAATTCCATGTCTGTCCAAGTCAAAATAGTTTTCAAATGAAATGTCTGATTATTAAAAACATTATCATCACTGATTTTTCCCTTATTTTTGAGCTTTTGGGGATAGCGGAGCAAGCTGTAAACAAAATACTGACATTTTATCACCCATGATGAAGTTGATGGTAGTGTTAATTTGGAGTCAAGTTTCTAACCATCCCACCAATGTAACTCCTGAGGGAAATATGTAACTCTTTAGTTGCTAAATGCTCAACTATGTTTGTCAGTCTGTTGTTTAGTGCTTGGCAGGTAGTGCACAGTGGGTTTATCAAAGCATTTTTTGTTGAAAACAGCTGCCACCTAGAAACGCACTTGATGAGAGTGGTGAAAGGAAACCAAAACAGTAAAGCTGTGTGCTGTAAAACCAAAACAATGAGCTGAGAGAAGTTAAAAAAGCTCTGGTGAGCTGAGCGGGACTGCGGTTGGGTGATAAATGACAGGGTGTTCGTCACTACAAGTGACCTCTTTAATGTAACACATAGTCATTTGACCAATTGTTAATATGACAAATATTGATTGGTGCAGCTTTAAACATTTGATGTGATGTACTTTTGCTTAAGTATCACAGTATTATCGCTGAAACTGAAATGAAACAGCAATGGGATCAATTTAAAACCCCTCAATCCTCAGATCCATTATATGTTACTCGTAAATACTACTAGACTAAACTACTAAATACTATGTTACTAATAGACTAAACTATTAAGTAAGATTATTAACAATATATTTTTGCAGTGTACATCAGGCATCCCGCAATAAGCTTTTGCCCATCCCAATTCTCTAACACATGATAGAGCTTGGCAGTGAAATCTCATATTACTCAACAATAACATCCATTAGTGACGGAACTATTAACCTGATCCAGTTTGTATTGGCTGGCTGTACCTTTCACATGTCCAAGGGGGAAAAGAGCAGGGGGAAAAAATGGCAAAAAAAAGAAAAAAGTCGGAGGCATTAAGGCACTATCACACGCTAATTTAGACGCATTTCACTAAATCCTGTCGTATGGAGTTCAGTCTGGGACATTGCTCAAGCTCTTTAAAGAGATTTAATCCAGGCAAAAGGTGATGGCCTGTGACACTAATAACCAGCCACCCAGTGACAAAGACCACCACTTTGAAAAAATGTCCATACACTTTTTCTTAAATTCTATCTGAGTTTTGCACAAGCAATGTTTGGCAGCAAGTGAGATTATTTCATTTGTTTTCCAGTTCAAACAATGGTTCTTCTCCATGAAAAAGAGGTCACTAATAGCCCAAGACCACCATCTTACTGCTGTAAAATGGAGCCATGGGTGGAGGTGAGCAATCAGGGTAGCAGTCCCTTCAGGTTGACGAGGATCTAATGACCAAAAATATGGAAATTATAGTTTTCCATCACATATATATCCCTGAAGTCCTACTTAATGTGGGGAATGTAAAGTTGGGCACGTACAACGGATTCCACGCCTCAGGACTATACAATACAATCAGTGACATATCAGTATCATACAGCCTAACCAACTCCTTTTGCTGTATTCCCAACAAAAGCCAAAGCCCTTGTGCTATTTTAACAACAGTTGGGCTGTCTTTTTTTCTTGGATCTTGTCTATTGTTACAAGCAAATCTGTCCTTAATCAGCACTGTGCTCCGAGGGGTGATTCAGCAGTACTTTTCATGATGAAATTGTATGCTCAATGGTAAAACCTCAAGCCAGAGACGATAAACATCACAAACACATGTTTGTTTACTCGCCAGCCAGCTCTGAACATGTGGATGCGGTGTCGTAAACCAGTGATACTGAGATGTGGAGAGCCTGATGCATGTGGGAAATGGATTAGTTACAGATTTAGTGTAAGCCCTTTTTTCTGTCTCGCTCACACACACACACACACACACACACACACACACACACACACACACACACACACACACACACACACACACACACACACACACACACACACACACACACACACACACACACACACACACACACAATGACCAAAGGCAGCTAAAATCTACCCTCAAAGCGTATGTGTGAAGCTATTCTTTCCGACTGTAAAATGGCCGTTGTCATCCCATTCACGTGACAGCGCTGAACTCTGACGCGCAATTCTCACCCTTTACTTTGTCGACCTGAGGAATACGAGTCCCATGGGGGTGTTGTAAAAGCATCAGGAGAGGGATTTTTTTTTTTTTTTTTACAACAAAGGGTCACAGTGGGAGCATGAACATCACAGCCGCTTCACAAAGCTCAAGGACCTCACAGCAGTGTGATTAGACATGTAGTCCATCACAGCAACTTCGGTGTCTGGGCTAAAAGTCAGCCGCTGCTTTAACTGTCTTATGTCTGAGTTATATTTTCTCTTTTTTCTTGTATAACTCAGTGAGAAAAAGGGCGACATGGTTTGGAAGATTTGATAATCATTTTAATCTGGTCAACAGCCTGAGCTTGTCTCGTTTCTTATCTCAGTATACATGTATGTACAGTACTTGTGCATGCCTTTTCATTTCATGCATATTTTGCACGCTGTCTACACGTGAGTGGCACACACGCACAGGGACATCGATGTGGCTTATCTGCTTAGGTGTCTGCGTCTCTGTCTGCCGTATATAGGCATATAGGCACGTGTGAGGCCAGATCTTGCCCACCCACCCCACTCTGCCTCCCATGCCTGACTGGGAGTGTGGGAATGTGTCATCCGATATCATACCTCCACCAAGACCTATGAGGACAGAGAAGGTAATCCAGTGAGAGAGGGTAAAGGAGTCAGAGGGGAGTGTCCTGATATGATCTGATCAGATCAACACAGCAATGCAAATGGGAGGAAAGTTAAAGGAGGTGATATATGCTGCACTCTCTGTGTTACAGTGCAATAATTCATAACCTTAAAGTGCAGTTAGGTCTTGTTTTAGCAAGCTGAAACAAAATATGCCCAGCAGATGATGTAGGAACTTGGACTATGCATCAATTTAAATTCTTCACAAAGGGATAACAGCTGCTCAGGTGCTGCAACCTGCCTTTTTAAGCTGCAGTGGAAACACCCTCATGGCTGGCCCAAACCTCAACTTAAATGAACACCAGTGGGGATCATTTAAATCAGTGTCACACGCTTAATATTGAATCAAGGCCAAAGTATACTGAAGCTGTTTTGGCAGTTTGTAATGAGCCATTCACACATATGTAGGTATTTTCTTTAATTTGGGGATTTCCTTCAGGCCAAATCAGGATGTCACACCATTAGATTTTCCATGGTGTAAGTGTTGCATGCTTTATGTGCAGTCTTAGTGTATAGTATGTTTTTCTTAAGAGTAACCATCAACGATTCTGGTCAAAGTGTAAGCAAGAAACATCGCTCTGAAGAACTTGACATTTAAATGTATGTAAGTTAATAAAGAACATACACAAAATGCACAGAGTGGACATGATGAATGAGGACAAATGAAACCTGAGACAATCATAGGCAACTCGATTGAGATGAAAACCCCTTTTTGTGATTTGAATTGCTCAGTTGGTTATTCAATATTCAGTATCCACATGAAAAATATTCCATCTGTTCAGGTTTGATCATTTGATAACTTGGGAACATATGCATCATCATAATGAAGTCACACATTTCTTTTTAGATGTCTTACAGGAGTAATAAAATCAACAGTAGTGACATAATGCAAATGTGTGACAGCACCTCAAATGCAGCCCATCTGACCATCACATGGTCTCCAAACCACAGAATACTAAATACAAAGAGAATCTGTTCTAAGTAAAAGTGTACAAGATAGAAACTAGAGATAAAAATATGGAAATTTTGAATAATTGATTAAAGTTTGGCATTTTGGATCCCTTGGCTGTCCTTTTAGTTTAGTTCGTAAACAGAGTTTGAAAGGAATCTGTGTACTTATTTGTTTGGCTCCTATGAGACCCTCAGTATTAATTTCAATTGAGCTCTTCACAGGAGAGCAAGGGAATTGGAAAAAAAAAAAAAGACGAGTTGTGTAATTGCTCATAAGCTCACTGTTTTCTTTTTCTAATCCTTATCAGCCACCTCGTTTAGATAATGTTTCCTTAATCGCTGAGTCTATATATATACCAAGTAGGGTAATTTCCCTTTCTCTCCTCCTCTGTCTTTGCTCCCAGTGGAGAGACAAGGAAACATGTGAAAAGGCTGATGTAATAACACAGATGTGACAGAATTAAGGAAAGCTTGTATTATATACAGTCTATACACGTAAGTGTTGACCAAAGAATGTTTCCTTGATCTGCTCTGACAGATTGTGGATTGAAAAAAAAAAAAACCAAAATGCAGTAGATGACTCTACTCAACCACTCAGTCCTTATCTTGATACACTACGCAGACCTCCCATCAAAACTGAGCGTCAGAGTCAAGAGCATCAGCTCTGAGTCATTCCTGGTGAATGCAATATGAGCTGTTTTTTCCACTGCTGTACACATGATTGTATAAAATAGAACAATCAAATGTGCTTTTGAAACTGAATTTCACACCCTGTCCTCATGCCAGTGGGATCCACACCTACATAAATGGCAAGATATTGGAGGCATGGATGGAGTTTAAAGGAGCATGGCCATTCTCAGTATTTTTATTTTATTTATACACCTACCGTGTATTACAATGAGTTTCGGGTGATCGATTTGCAATTGGATAGTGCTTCACCACATGAAAGTACAGGTGTAAATGCACCCAAAACGCATTGAGGATAGATTGTGATCCAATTGTGCTGGTCATGCATTGTGACCACTTTGCACACAAGTGTAAATGCAATTTTGTTGTAAATCCACATACATATATGAAATATGTAATCCTATATTTCTGCAACTGTTCCAAACCAGCGAAGTAGTAGCCATTAGCCAATTTTGTGCAACAAAAGTTAAACTTGGCAATTCATGTTCCAACCAAGCCACTTATGAAGCAATGGCTAAGCAAATGGTGAAGAAAAGTGGCAGGGTAACTTGTGACTTGTTTTAATGAACTGGTTGCAGTGCCGGGTGATTAACCCGCATTTTTCCCTGGTGGAGGGGAGGAG
The DNA here is from genome assembly GCF_963691925.1 of Scomber scombrus. Lineage (NCBI taxonomy): Eukaryota > Metazoa > Chordata > Actinopteri > Scombriformes > Scombridae > Scomber > Scomber scombrus. The sequence continues at coordinate 11,260,876 of NC_084991.1, forward strand.
GAGGATGTGCCGTTCAGTTGTTTGAGCTGGACAGAGCAATCAGATCTCAGTGTGGAACCTAGAGACACATATTAATACCAGATGTGAATGGGATATGGTTAAATCATATCTAGATTTAATCTAGATACAAGACACATATTTATGTAAAGAGACTCAATGTCTCAGCAGAACCAGCTTCTTTCAGACGACTTCCCTGTCAAATCTGGAGATTCTGCTGCCCACTCAATACATAAATAAATAGTTTATTCAAATTCAGTACTTTCAGAGGCTCTGGGTTAGCAGTTAGCAGATTTCAGTCCTAATAATACCAGATTTTATAAGAATTCTTCATTTCCAAAATGCTATCTATCCATTCTGAAAGACAAACAATCATTAGCCAACTTCAACTAATTATTTATAAGTCCTGAAGCACACAATCTATCAGAATTATGTTTGTTTTCTGAAATAATAACAGTAAATAGAAATGATCATACAAAAGTAACAAGCCATACAGAAGTATGTTAAATAAATAACATGTAGAAAGCTACAAAATAACAAAAAGACAATGTAAAAACAGATTAAATAAAAACACATTGAAAGTCAGTTTTACGTAATGACATTAACTATTTGTAAAACACAAACAAAAAAACCAAACATAAGTATTCAATTGAAAAGATGAGTCTTTACAGTGACTTTGAATAAAGTCCCTCTCTACTTGTTTATCTTTGATGTAGCTCTATTCAGTTCACTTCATCTAAGAAATTCATTTTGTCACCTTATCTGCCTTTTTGGTATTATACAAACTGTCTTCATTGAAACATGCGGGAAGATAAATGGGGTAAAGTGTCTTCAGTTTGTGTTAACATGGAAACACAGAACATTTTAGTCTCTGAACAACAGAGCAAAATCCTTCAGCTGAGTGGCTTATCCAGGCCATGAGTCATCCTCGCGTTTTGTTTAGCAATTCCAGAAATATTTTGCCATTCTGTGTCCTGTGATCATGAGCATTTTTCGTGCCGAAGCAGTGAAAATGTGCCTCCATTAAAACTACATTTCTCAGCTCTCATACACACACAAACACAAAGGCATGCGTGACTATGCTAACTTAAACATCCAGTCAAAAGTTGACCTTGCGTCTTGTACTTGTCCTCAGATGAGACTTCTTCTGACAAGTTGATTTTGTTGATGTAGGAGATGAATCCATTTGGGATAAATTGGCTGCGACTGATGTTCTCATTTTTCTATCTGAATGTGTTGGACTCCCATAGGAGATCAGTGAGACATGAAGGCTTTTTGTGCTCTTCCAAAGAACCATGTCAGTGAATAAAAGAGAGAGCATGGCGGTCCATTGAACCTGTCTATTTACACAAATCATAGCAAGGAGCTGATAACAGAGTTCAACAATAGAGAGAAAATGGTTGAAGTGCTTCGGATCACTCATGATATGGTTATGTGGCTACAGAGTGGATATGTTTTATCATTGCAGACATCTACAAAAAGCTATGTTCATATCTCTCTCCATGAGTGGCCTAAATGTATAATCAAACCAACCGCAATGCAAATCATCCGTTTTGCTGTGCCTGGATGTCTCTACTGCACTAATTCAGTACTTCCACATTCATTTAAGACTAGGAATGATTTTAAAATTACAACCATCCCTCCTCAACTAACCTTGTGTCCTTTCAGTTTAACTTTGTCTTCAGAATCCCATCTTTTCCTAACTGCAGCAAAACCATTTCCGTGGCAGAGCAATGGTTTTAAAATAACCACATGCACTAACACACAGAGATGCATGTCAGGTTTTTCCAGATGCCCCAAACAATGGCTCCATTCTTGGCAAATTCCCCTCATAGTAAATTTGATTACACATTCTAACTTCTTCTTGCTTCTCAACCACTTTGTCCTTCTCTGTCTCTCTATCTGTCTCCGAACCTCTCACTAGCAGTTGGTGTCATTTGGGTTTAAGGACAAGCAAGTTGATGCTCAGTTTATTTGGATAAAGTGCTCATTTAGTTGCAAGAGACTCTTTGCGAATTTAACAGAGATGTGGAGGCTGACAAGAAAGAAAACTATGAAGGCCCTTATGGGGTTAGACATTTTGTAGCTTGAATCTAATGTAACATCCTATGTTATAATATATTGTAGGTCATACATGAATCCCATTTATAAGTATCAGTGTCCGTCTTATTCACTCTTGGTCTGGAAACAAGGCTTGCTACCCAAAGCTTACTGGGAACACAGAGCAGTACCCACCTTGGCTAATGTTTGCTATTTTCACTAAATTGTGCTAACAGGGCAGGTAACATAATTGCATAATATTAAACTACACCGGAGCCAGGTAGAGCAGCACATTAGCCAACTGTCTGTCAATCACCGCTCACACAACAGACTTCTAAAGCTACTATAAGTCTTCAAATCTTATAAACTGAGCAATAATTTCCAAGACCTTTTTTTTTTTTTTTTTTTTTTTTTTTTTAAATGGGAGTCATATGGAGGCAGGTATATTTTGGAGACAGCATCAAGCAGTTGGTTCAGCCTCAAGCCATGGTTGTTGCTGCTTGGTTCTAAATTTTAAGAAAAATGTGCTTTGCAAATGTGTTATGAGGAAGGAAATGCATTTAGCTCACTTGTTAGACAACTTTTTGTTGGGTAACAATGAGTGTAACCAGAAACTTTGTCTGTTTACAAGAAAACTCCACATGGTACCTTTTTGTTTTTTAAGAGTTCTGATACAGATCATTTTTGGGAAAACAAGTTGCCTCAAGAAAGGCAATTCACATAACTACTTTTTCAGGTAATGACTCAACTTTCAATGAAGTGTCTGTGTCTCACTAAAGGCAGACTGTTTTACTTCATGTCAAGACACTGGGTAATATAATTCTTTGCTAAAGAATAGTTTTAGATAAACTATTTAAATAAGTGTTTTCTTAATGGCAAAAGTTAGATAAGAAGGTACCACTCATGTCTGTACACTAAATATGTAATTGCAGACAGTTAGCTTAGCTTAGCTTAGCATAAAGACTGGAAGTTGGAGGAAATGACTAGCCTGGTTCCAAAGGCTAAAAAGCATTAGCCTGTCAACACTTGTAAAGCTCGCTAATTGATATTAATTCTTGTTTGTTTCATCTGAACTCCAGGAAAGTCACTGTACATATCCAGGAAAAACAGCAAATAAACCTTCATAAGCCCCTGCTTGCAATCCTTGTGCTAAGTTAAACTACTGGTCTCCTTGCTCTACCTTTGTATTTAGATTCAGGTATTCATCTTCTAACTCTTGACAAGAAAGCAAATGAGCATATTTCCTAAAATGTCAAACTAATCCTGTAAGCCTTCCTATAGTGTGGACATGGGAAGAAAATAAGAAAAAGTAGAGTGTAACAGAGAAAAAGAAGGAGAAAAATGAGACTTTATGTTGAGGGGGAAAAAAAGAGGGAGTGGACAAACAAAGGCGAGATATACTACTTGCCATATGCCCGATGCCTGACTGTTTGTATGGACAAAGAGAGAATAACAGCTGCAAGTGTATGCCATAGCCAACTCCGACAGGCTATGAGAGTGTCTGTTAGCCCACATCTTTGATAAATAGCACTTTTACTTTCCTCAACATATTATCTAATGGTCTAAGCATGACTGGATGTGAGATAGTGTGTAGATTATTTGGTGTATGGCGATATCAAGAGGCCATATGTAAACAATATCTGTCATTCCTTTGTAAAACAAGAGGGAGAGTGAGGGGAACATGGGGGGATTCGTTGAGAGGAGGGTGAAGAAGTGAGAAAGTGAAAGCCAGGGTAGAAGGGAAGGAAGAAGGAGTAGGATATTTAGCATAATCTATTTATTTGTTCATTTATTTATGCTTATGTCATATTTTGTGCTCCATTAGGACAGAAAGCTGCTTCATCAATCACTATCAGGACAGCTCTCTTTCTCTCCTCCTAAGGCACTGTATCCAACAGATGCGCCGATGCAGCTGCTCCAAAAGTGGCCTGCCTCCCATTTTCATTCCTATCTGTCTATGAATGCACACACACATACGTACACACACACAATTTGCAAACACACACACACAGCTGGGATTTAGTCAACAAGGTAATTACAGGACTACAGTCAAGCTCCAAACCAGCAACACCACTGAAACACTGATTGATGTGAATGAGAAAAGTTGATGGCAATGAAAGGATAAAGGGGGACAAACTTCAGCGATGTGTGTGTGTGAGAGAAGGAGAAAAAAAAATCTTCTTTGACACATTATGAGAAAATATATATACCTTGCCAACATTAAAATGCTGCTTACATGTACACATCAATGAATCTGTATTAATATTCACATGATGTATATATTATACAGTATATTTTGCTTCATGACAATTCATATGTATTTTTGAATGCAGGACCTTCACTTGTAATACAGTATTTTTTTCATTGTGGTATTGCTACATTTACTTAACTACAAGAGTTGGTTTTAACTGGATATACCATATACTACATATGTGTAATTTATTTGAAGTGTAATTCAAGTAAACTAATTGGAAATGTCATTTAAGGCGCCATTTAGGTGATGGTAATGGAAACACATGGCAAGTACATGTTTTTTTTCTTCTTCAGTTTTTGTACAACAGCACAGACTTACACACATTTTGTATGCAAGGTCTCAGTGTTGTAATCTGGACCCAGCTGAGGTAGTATTATGGTCCATCTCCCTCTCTCCCTCCTTTTCTCAACCAGGGGAGAGACGCCATTAAAAATAATGAGCTTTCCTTCACCTCCTTGTGCTTGAAGCCAGTCAACAGATTCTTCCACTCTGGCACAGAGTGCTCACTGTACCCAGGCAGGGTTTAACACTTTTTTCCCCCTCAACTTTTAACAGTGTGAGAAAAAATCCCAGTTGTAGCAAGTAACCCATTAATGGCTTATGTACAGGCAGTTCACCACGATCCCTCTGGTGCTGTGCCTGAAAGTATAAAAGTTGGGTTTTTTGTTGGGTCACAAACAGGCCAGGAAATTAAGTTTTTCCACTGACTATACATAGCCTCTGATAGGATCCAAAAGTCAACAGTCACTTCTTATATTTTGTCAGCCAGATGTTTTATGGCTCTTTTATTTATTTTATTATAGAAAGGAGCTGTGTTGGATTAGTGTTTCATTCACAGCTTAGCTACAGTTTATGGTTAAAACATCACTTTTCCACTACATTGTGCCATAGTTGCTGTTTGGAATAAACTATGTTAATGATAAAAGACGCACAATTTGGGGTATCCTAAAGCTTTAATTGGGCTCGGGCACATACCGCAAACTTGTCATGTTTTGGTTGATCATGACCTTTGCAGTGAAGGCTGACTGAGCATGCACTTGGATTTTAACCAGCATCTGATTCAAACTCATACAGGAAGACATACTCACACCTGGGGGCTTTTAAGTGCAACTACAGCTTTCTAATGAGGGGCATGGGGCTGCTTTATACTGTCTTATATGAAAAAGTGAAATGTAATGCTCTATACAATGTTGTATAATGTGTTCTAATCTAACACAGTGGATAAAGATTAGGATTTTTAAATTTGGTGGATGAATTTAAATGTATCATCTCACTCCTGGCACACACACATTATGGATTGACATCATGGGAATGTCTCATCTAACTTTCACACACTCTTTCTATCCTATGCATCCAGCAGCTCTATAGGAATCACTGATGCTCCTCGCTCAGTGCATAACAGACTCAACATTGCGTCATCCATTAATCAATCTCATTTCACACGGGCATTGTCTATTTTTTTCTCTTTCCGCTTGTCAATAGCTCCGCTGCAGTTATCAGGTCAGTGTATTTTCCACATGCAGGCCTCTCGCATGTGGGACACGGACTGGGGTACGGTAAAGTAGGTGACAGAGCAGCCTCTGGGCAGCAGAGTGGTCCAGTAGTTTTACTGTTGAATGACTGTTCCATAACGAAAAGATCCCACGTCAAATCTTGCACATGGCTCATATGTCCACCCATGTATGCTTTCCAGCTTTTCTAGAGCAACACACACCCTGCCATGACACTACTTAATCACAGAGTTTATTTTTACCTGATGTTCTTATTGCATGCATTTTTGCATTCAAGTAAAGCGAATAAGGAGCTACTACAGTGACATTTCCTAAAATCTCCGCAACCAAAAAAAGTTCTGTTTTCCACGAACAGACGCATATGTGTTAAATGTGAGCTTAGTATGGTAAAACTATTTCCAAGGTTGATTTCAAACTTTTCCTTTAGTTTCATTCCTTGCAATCAAAACTAACTGAATCCAATCCAAGTGCCTTCGTGCACCCACTAGCAGACTCAGAGAATGTCACTTAGGTGTGTCGTTTAGATAAATCACTGGAATAAATGCCAGCAATGTGAATGTTAGAGCTCTTAAGAAAACAGACGGCTTAAAAGTGAAAAGGCACATACTGTAAAAAATAAGTTCATAACAGTGAAGGCGGTTGTTGTTTTTTTTTACTAAGACTAGTCAAAATGCTTTTTGACACTGTAACAACAGTATTGCTTATGCTTATTCAACCACTCTTGACCGTGTTCAGCCACCTTGTATACACAGACTGTCACGTCTGGACAATACTCAGCAGTGACTCTTGCAACAGCACGGTTGACAGGGTCTTGAAAACACACACACACTCACTGTATTTCTCTTTCTCTTTCAGGCACAGACAAGCTCATAAACACACACATTTTCAAAATCTCCCCATGCACAGTCCCATATCAGTGTCTGCTCTTATAAAAACACAGAACCACTTGCCAATCAGATGACAGCAGGAAAGACAGCTCAAAAAAAGGTCAAAGGCCACTGGAGTGTTTATATGTCTAATCAAGAACAAGAGACTGTGGGCCGGCATGTATGTGTGTGTGAGCCTCTTAGCTGGAAACACTTGGCTTTAAATCCTCCTATGTAGCATTTATAATCAATATACAAACATTTGTAAATGGTTACTCTTTAACCATCTCTCACCTCTTTGCCATAAGCACCAAAAAGGCTGGTTTAATCAAGCCAGAACATAGTAGTGTACATTGCAAAAGTCCTGACAGTCATCATGTTTTTAGAATGAATCAGAATTTAGGAATTTGGTGGCTTGGTCAAGGATGTTCTAGATAGCTGATGCTGGCCTTTCATCACTTATCCTTATCACTATCCATCATTCTATCTTTACTTGCTTCTCTATTTTTCTTCCTGCCTCTTATCTTCTTCCTCCTCAGTATAACAGGTGTTACATGACCACTTACCCATAAGCTATCCTTTCTGTGTGCTTTTATGGCTCCCACGCTTAATGCAGTGCCAACTTTTCAGGGGCTTTATGTGTTTTTCTTGGTGACGTAAAATATTCATGACTAATAAGCAACAAAAAATACTGAATAGTTTTGAAAATAACACTCTTGATTATGATTTATAAAAGTTTTAATGTTCAAAAGCTCGGGTTTTCTGCCAAATGATCGCCCCGCCTACTTCAAACTAGCCAGAAAAACACAAATACAGAAATCTTGTAACTGAAATAACCAAAACTGTGAAACTTTGCCAGAAAACTTTGGGTTGATGTAGGACCCCATCACTCACAGTAAGAAGCTGATTGAAAAAATATGTTTCTTTAAAGGGCTGAAAAAAAACAGGGGCATTTGGCCAGAGAAAACTAGATAGTCCCTCCATTCCTTGGTAAGTGTCTTTCATAACCCTCAGTTTCCTCCTCTTCCTCTGACTCACTTTCCAAGCAAAATATATATTACTGTACGTGCATGGTGAATATCTTTCATAACCCATGACTTCCTTCTCATTCTCAAGCCTTTGCTCTGCTTTTCAACTAAGCAAGACGTGTAGTAAAGTTGTCATCTTTGCTGCTGAAGTGGGTCAACATTTATCTACAGCCGGCTGGAACAGGAATCAGCCCAGGGATGCAGAGAAGTCATTCACCCATGTCTGCCTGCGTAGGAGAGTCATATCTGACAGGCCAGCCATTATGAATTATGGACAGGGGAACAAAATTTTCCAAATTGGACCCCTCATTCACACTCACTCCAGCGCCGTCACCACCCACCCACCTATCCAGGACAGGTTTGCATACATATACTCAATATGATGATCTTAATATTCAGGTCACTCTTTCTATTATCAAAGAAGTCACTTGATTCAAGAAAACTCTGCACACTAAAATTATGTTTTCCCTTGTTTTACAATACAATGTTAGGCCTTCATACTTGTCTTAGTAATAGTTAAGACAGAACTCTACAATACTTGATAGTGTTGAACCACGACCTCAATATTGATACATTAAAAAAATATGTAATTGAAAGTAACCTGATAGGGGAAAGGGGAAAAAAGTAACCTCAATGACAAATACATTGCAATTCCTGTGGCTGCCTCACAATATAAATCATCCTGTTTTTTGTTCAGTGCTTTCAGTTCGAAGCAGTACTAGTAATAATAATAGTAATCATAATGATAATAAGCTTTATTTATATAGCACCTTTCAAAAAACCTGTACAAACTTACACAATTCAGTTACATATCAAAATAATTACAATAAAATCAAGAAATAAACAAAGAAAATGTTGGCATTACCAGTAGAGCTATAGCAATTAGTCCATTCATGGATTCATTGCCAACTATTTTAATAAACATAAATGGTTTTGAGGCATTGAGTAATGTGACCTCGATGAGATCAAATCGGTCCAAGTGTGATGGGAAAGGAAGCAGATGGAGGACATGAAGGAAGCGCTGCCGGGATGTTCTCATCAAGTTAAGTCAGATTCACAACTAACTGCCTAACAGTCAGAGTGACTCAGACACAACATGACAGGCTAAACTGTCGCAGTAACCACATACAATATTGAGAGAGACAAGGTTTCATCCCTTTGTGGTTACACGTTGTAGTTTTGTGGGATAAAAATTGTTGGTTGAGACAATCTGGAAATGTTTTAGTCAAAACATCTGTAATGTTACACCTAAGTGTTGAGGATGTTATGAGACTGTAGAGAGGCCAGGGATGCCCAAAGCGACTGTAGATATTCACCTGGTTGGATATGGGGAGATATATGAGAACTAACAAAAAATCTGTATGTTATTATGAGTGTAAGAAACTCAAAGAATCATTCTGAACATAAAGAACAATTTTCAAGTTATCCGTCAATATTTTAGTTAGACTCCTAAGGCAAGAAACATTAAAACCCCTCTCATATATAGCAACGTTCAGTCTGTAAGTGTTACAAGATTTCGATTAATTAAGTGTGTCATTTTGGAATGAAACTCTTCAAAAAAGTGGAGGAACTCATTATTGCTAATGATTGTCTTTGGCAGACAGTTTCGCTTACAGGCAGGTACTTTATCAAACCGCGGTGACGACAGGCTGCATGTCAGAACCCACCTCCAACTAAAACACCCATGTAGTCACTTTTCACTATGCTTACAGTAACAAGTATTCAAAACAGCCCAGAGGAATCCATTGTGACTTATTCAGGAGGGAGGAGGTTTCTATACAGTGCTGTCTTAAAACATCCTCATCAAAAGTCCACAAATTAGTCACAGGAGGCAAAGCTGGCTCATTTTTACTACAGATCGAATGCTGCCCCTCAGCAATATAATTACACCAGGGTTTTATGCTTCATTATATTTTATAGTGGTTCTTTGAATGCCTCCCCTTCTGGTATACAGAACTTTTTTTTTTACATGAGTGAGTCTCATATGAGCTGGCATGGTGGATTAGTTTCAGATTAGGAGTATGATCATCATTAGCCTTTTAGCCATGTGGTGCAGGAGATGTTTGTTCTTACGTAAGGAACTCTGTCATACCAATATGACCAGCAGTACTTTGGTGGACACTTGACCAAGTAAATAATCACACTTTAACAAATTAGTATGTGACACTTGGAGCAATGAGTCCCTTTGGCATGTGCCTGACAATCTTTGCCTGTTGTCTCCACCTAGTGATGATTATTGTACGGTACATTTTTTTGAGTATGAGTTGTTTTCATAGTGGAAAAGTGACTAAATGAAATATAGTGAAAATAGTCACTAAAGACACTAAATTCAATGAATTTTCCCACTGTGCAGTGCACAAAGGAAGTTATCACCTCTGGAAAACAGGGTTAGATGATGAAAATTGCAGATGATGGTAAAACAACCACAGTGAGCAACCAGAACACTAATATAAATATATGTATACAGTATATATTTATAAAATATTTTGATTTTATTTTTCTTTATGAGTGCCCATCTTCATCTTTTAAACAGCACATCTGATCTTTCTCAAGAAAATAGAAAACACAGGATACTAATTAAATGTTCAATCAAAAATGTTTCTATAAGAAAAATGTACTTTATATAGACTATGGATATATTTTTGAGGATTTCTGGGTCTCTCCTTTTTATATGTAGAGATTAACAGGGTTTTTTTTTTATTCAACAATACATAAATGGGTAATATTATGTCATGAAATCATTTGTATATTTGTATATGTAGTTGTATCCTTCACTTTTTGTTGCTAGTTTTTTTTTTTTGGAAAGGAATATGAGTGTTGCTGGACTATTCAGGAACTAAGTGGAAATGCTGGATATGTGTATTGATTTTAAAATATACCTGACACTTAAATGCACTGCGTAACAGTTACAAAGATAATTGTTTAATCATTTCAGGAGGAGGGAGTTCAAACTACTGTTTTGAGTGAGAAAACGTTCAATTTCTAAATAAGTGTGAAAAGTAAATTAAAAAGAAGGAAAGAAAAAGAAAAAAAACATAGTATGTTGATTTCTTACATTCTAAAAGTTTAATTCATGGCACAAAACACAAATACAAACTTTGCACACTTGCAAGTAAACAATGGCAATGTCACTTTGTGGCCACAATGTAACACAAATCTAAAATGAAATACTTTTCACTCAGGAGTTTATACCAAATCCCACCAGCTTTAAGTGCTATCTCATTTAGACTTGTTCACATTTTGCTGTGCCACCTTTTTATTAGGAATAATATCAACTAGACTGTATGCTGTTTTCCTCATGCAGGATGAGTCTTGTGTTCAGTACTTTAACAACAAATTCTACTGATGCTGTATCACAACCACCATGGGGTCAACTGAGGTACAAAACGGTGTCGGTAGATAACAAAAAGATGTCTCTTTGAAAAAGAGAAGGTATTTTTTTGTATTAGTGTGCACAAACACAACTGGCTAGATCTGTCCTCTAGGGATCACACTTCATAATCTCTCTGAGGCAGACAGTTGCATAGCAGGAGGTGTCCAAGTCGAAGTTTAAGGTGAGAGTGAGCAAGCCCGAGTCCTCTTTTCCTTCTGCTGCTGTGACATTCAGATGCCCGTCACTTTTTCTACTGCTGCTTCCTGTCATCTCCCCTCCTCCCTCCTCACCAGCTGCTCTCTGTAGCTTGTAGCTGAGGTTGTGTAGAAAGGCCAGCAGGGGGCGGTAGCAGCCGGGCAGATTCAGTTTGAGGCTGCTGACTCTGAAGCGACAGTCTTCCAGTCCGTCTCTGGCCAGTCTCTCCTGGTACCAAGTCCCCATGGCGTTTTCTGGATATTTCACTGTGTTCCCTGGCATCGGTAGTAATACCTGATAAAATAATAAACGCTCAGTAGCAGTAGTGGTAACAGAAGAAATAGTAGCATTTATAACACAAGTATTTGTCTAAGCGCCATACTTGTCCAAGTGAGTAGACTCCCTCTTGTTCCTCTTGGTCTGTCACCACATGTATCTGGAAAAGCAAAGAAATGAAAGGTCAGTGACACTGAATGAATGGTCCCTCTTGTTAACAGCAGCTAAAATGACCAAAATGAAACCATAAGACAGCTGATTAACAGTTTGTAAAGAGAAACCTGTAGCAACTCCTCTAAAATATGAGTTCAGCTGCTTGTTTTTCTATTTTCTGTTCTATTTTACCTGAGCACTGGATTCTTGGCTGTCATCCGGTTTGTTTTGCCCTGCCTGGATCCACACCAGGTCTCCTTGCCTGGCACTGTGGCCCAAGGTAGCCAACCTGTGTGCCACCGCCTCGTTCCACACTCTGACAACCACAAGCAGATGGATCAGCACATTTATCACTGCTGCACTGTAATATTAAAAACTGGACAGCTAGCTTTCATTTTTAAATGGAAGTGAATTCAATTTATTATGACTTATTTAATGAGATTTACTCATGATTATGTCTGATCATTAAGAAAAAGAGAGTAAATCATGGATCATTCATGGCAGGATTTGTTTATGAACTGAAAGCATGAACGCAAGTGATTCTGGGTTAAACACCAAAAGGGGACAATGTGATCAAAGTCATCTTCCAGCTGTGACAGCAAACAAAAGAGAGCCATGTTTGTGTTTCAACGTGGCATGGCATATTCCTGCTGCTGACCTGCTACAGTAGGCGTGTGGGTAGAAGACTCTCATGCTGTGGGGCAGGCTGAGCCAGGCTTGGGCACAGCCATCTGGACCTGTACCGTAGCGGTTCAGAGCCCGCAGCATCAGCCGCTCCCTCGCCTTGGACAAGGGCATCAATGCCAAAGACTCCTTAGCATTATCTTTTATTAAGAAACAGAAAAGACAAAGAATGAAAGATATTAAAAAATCTCATAGTATGTTGAATCCCTATACAGCTATAAAATTGCTATATTTGTTGGTCTCAGCAATATTTGCTGTTCTCAGCACTGCAAAACCACAATGGATTTTCTACAGAATTATACATTTCAGCAGTTTCTTTTAGTTAAATTGAGGAACTAGGTATTAGGAGCAAAGTCAAAGAATAGACAGAAACTCATAGTTCCTCCACAGTTCCTGATGTTCCTGAACTTTCACATCATCTTTTATTGTTGTCAGTCAGGCTCTAACCTGTTTGAAGGAAGTGTCTCTTTGCTTGACTCTGAGGGTCATCACCGTCCTCCGGAGTGAAGAACAGATGCACAGCATTCACCTGACCCATCAAGAAGAACATGCATTATAACCCAGTACTGTACATCCTGATCCCTCTGGATTTTCAGAAACAATGCAGTGAATGAAGCCAACTTTGATGAACCAACAGCAGCTCATTTTTATTTCACAGTATTCGGAGTTCATAATATTTAGTTCTGTATATGGAAAATCATCTGCAACACTTACCATGTCTTCTTTTAGTAGAGCCAGTCCTACTTGGTCAGACTGAGCGCTCTGCCCAGTCCCAAACCTCTGAGGCCCATAGTAGTTGACAAAACCTCTGGCCTGAAAAGAACAATGAAGGTGAATGTGGCAGTGGCCATCTACTGGTATTTTAGCTTCTTTGAATATTAAAAATGAGACAGAAACAACAGTGAAAACATTGGTCCTTACTTTCAACAAATCATTAGAAGACAAAACCTGAAATGTATTTCTACTGAAGATGTAAATCTTAAAAAACAGGAACAAAAGGAAGAAATGGTGCATTTGTTGGGGAATTATTTTCAGCCGTGTATTTATACACATTTGGTGATCTAATGGGTATTTCCAACAGTAGGACAGTTTGTGAGGGATTTACTCAAAATAATCTAAATCATAATGAAGAAACATGTCTCTCTGTGCAGCTGTGTGGCTCATTTATGTCCTTTTAATCATTAACCTAAGGATGTGACATAAATGATGTGACATAAATGATGCCTTGTTCTCATCCTCAAGTTGTAAAGACTGTACCGCAGGCCTTATCACTCTTTCAAGAGAGGAATTGTAAAGGAAATAACAGTCTTCCTTTTATGTAAATAAGGCCAAATACTGTAACATTGCTTTTGGTCTAAATCTCTATTATAAATTCCTTAGATTTCATTTGTATTTTAGGATGGGGCAAAATAAATGTACTACATATAAGGATGGACAGGACTTCAAGTAGATCCTTTGTGGTGGTTTATATGTGAAAAATTCTCATTTGTGCAAGAGAAACAAAAAAAATGCATCAGATCTTGAGAAATGCAGGAGGTCATGTGTGTTGTCTCAAATTATAAAGAAATAAAAATGAGTAGTACCTTGACATTCTCCACTGCTTCTTTTACCAGTGATGCCAGGTGAGTATGTGTTTCTGCACCAGAGGGGTGTGTGTCAGCAGTCCCATGAGGCCTCAGGTGGCGGACCACCAGGTCAAAGTGGTTCCCCTGCAGTCGTCCAAGCCTCAGAGGCTCGCTGACAGAGCGGACCTGAGAGAGACGCATCCCTCTCTTCTCGAACTCTGCTGTCTTCTCTTTCAACCTAATGAAAAAAAGACATTGAACAAATGACTTGGAATAGATGTTAAAATGGTTTTAAAAGGAACAGAAGCTGTAGCAAAGAGCCTTAACATCTTGCACTGTCACAGGTTTTTGTCTTACTCTTGTCAATTTGTGAATGTCAGTATGTAATTACCAAACCAGACCCATGAAAGAAACACAACACTACCGTTGAGGTGACACTTTCTTGACCACCATGGACTGGTAGGTGATGGCTCTCTTATCCTTGATTCCAGCATAGGTGAAATCTGACGGTAGGATGCCGAGCGCAGCTGCCATGTAGCTGATGGCCTCAAGAGTCTCCAGGTTCTCCTTACGCAGAGTGAACGCTAAAACGGAGGACACATTTTTCTTCATAAAAACCCTTACTTTCTCATTATTATTTTAAAAAACTAAAGAAAAAAAATTGCAGATATCAATTACAGTGTGACTTTGTTTGATGATTTATGCCGAGTCATCTTGTGACAATTGACTGACTAAGGGCCTAAATGAACAGTAAATGTGTTCTCCTGTGCTTATTGAGAGTGGCTTTCCCATTTTTGTAAAGTCATGCATGTCAGGTGATGTTCCAGCAGGTATGATCAGAAACAGTGGGTGAAAAAGCACCTATTTTCCGATATGATTATAACCGTACCGGTGTAAACTTCCTCTTCCTTACGGTCCTCTGCTGTCCTCTTCTTTGGCCTGCCTCTCTCCCTCAGTCTAACTGAGATGGATGTCCTCTCCTGCTCATTGAAGCTTTTTGTCTCCACCAGTTTGCCAAACCGTCGGCTTAGGAAGTGGTGGACAGCAGTCCTGTGCTCCTTATCATCATCAGGTTGAAATGTGTATGACGAGTCTCGCACTTTGGCATCTATGAACCTGAAGAAGTCCTCCGCTTCCTCCTCTGTGACCAGCTGGGAGAGCTCTCTGTAGTCGGGGTCTTCCCTCACCCTGATCTCGGGCTGAATGGTGACGGTCATGAGGAAGGGGAAGCGGTGTCTGACAGCACGGTGGACATTGGCTCTCTGGTGTTTGTCAGCGAAGTATCCCAGAGATAGCTCCTTGTTTGCCGGCTTTACATCTTCTTCCTTCTCATCTCTGAGACTCACGACAAACTGCTCAAGCTCCTCGCTGACTGACTGGCCTAAAATCATGCTCAAGTCAAAACTGCCCGGGCTAGGTATGGTGACATCCCCCCTACAGTCAACTGAGCCATCAGTATCCTGTATGACCTGTAAATTATACTGCTGCTTCCATTCTGTGCTGGATTCACTGGCCTTTTCTGGGAATGCACAGTGTGGTGTCTGAAAAGCATGTGTGGCTGCTGGTGTATTGACCTGCTGTCCATTGATGTCTATTTCAGTCACCACAAAGTCTCTAATAAAGTTTTTAATGCTCCCAAGAAAGCCTTCATGGTTGGATATGAAGCATGCAGGGACGTTCACAGCATCACTGTCCTGCTTCATGGTCACTTCATCCACACACTTAGTCCTGTTGCAGAAACGGACACAACTCAAATGTTACTGAGGATAAAAGTAACGTTAAGAGTTCAGGAAAGATGACAGATGCTTATTTCTGCTGTAGAAGAGGTATTACATGCACAACATAGCAGCACAATAACAATAGCGCCCTACACGTTAACTACCTCGAGTAGGCGACGTAGAGAGCTGTTCAGAAAAGTACAGCGCATTTCAGTCTGTAAAAGCCGATATATAGTAGCTACGAATGGATAATGACAACGTAACTGCTTGTTTTTGCGATGAACCCGCCTGTAGCATTTAAAAACAACCACGCTGAAACGATTCAGTTTACTTCCGCGTCATGTGACGTAACCAACCTGGGTGAATTTTCTTAAAGGGGCCGACACCTGTCTGCTTTTGTTCTCAACTCAGCTTCAGTTTCAGTAAAGATATATAGCCCCGATATCACATTGTTTCTAGCCCTAAAACTTTACAGAGGGAGTCCTTGTCCATCCTAGCCCCCCCGTCCCTGGCTTGGACGTATTTGTTCGTATTTATTAGTTTTTATTTTTATAAATTCATGTTTTTAACTGCAATTAATTAATTTTATTGTTGTGTTTAATCTGTTGTGTGGTCTGTGGTGTTTTTTCTGTATTCCTGCTGCAAGCTAAGTGCCCTTTTGGGACAAAGAATAAAATGAATAGGAATCTGAATCTGAAATGATTTTTGTTGTTTTGTTGCAAATTACGTCATTATAACAAACATTATTTTACAGCATTAAAGTGAAGAGTGTGAGAGCTGACTACTACTACTACTTCTACTACTACTACTACTACTACCGCTACCAGTCTACTACTACTACTACTACTTCTACTACTACTACTACTACTACCACTACCAGTCTACTACTTCTACTACTTCTACTACTACTACTACCACTACCAGTCTACTACTACTACTACTACTACTACTTCTACTACTACTACTACCACTACCAGTCTACTACTTCTACTACTTCTACTACTACTACTACCACTACCAGTCTACTACTACTACTACTTCTACTACTACTACTACTACTACTACCACTACCAGTCTACTACTACTACCACTACCACTACTACTACTACTTCTACTACTACTACTACTACTACTACTACTACTAGTACCACTAGTCGTCTACTAGTAGTAACTACTACCACTACCAGCCTACTACTACTACTACGTCTACTACTAATATCACTACTAGTCTACTACTACTACTACTACTGCTAACTACTACTACTAGTCTACTACTACTACTACTACTAGGTCTACTACTAGTCGTCTACTACTACTGTACTGCTAACTTCTACTACTAGTCTACTACTACTACTACTTCTACTACCAGTCTACTACTACTACTACTACTACTACTTCTACTACCAGTCTACTACTACTACTACTACTACTACTTCTACTACTACTACTACTACTACTTCTACTACCAGTCTACTACTACTACTACTACTACTACTACTACTTCTACTACTACTACTACCACTACCAGTCTACTACTACTACTACTTCTACTACTTCTACTACTACTACTACCACTACCAGTCTACTACTACTACTACTTCCACTACTACTACTACTACTACCACTACCAGTCTAATACTACTACCACTACTACTACTACTACTACTACTACTACTTCTACTACTACTACTACTACTACTAGTACCACTAGTCGTCTACTAGTAGTAACTACTACTACTACTACCACTACCAGTCTACTACTACTACTACGTCTACTACTAATATCACTACTAGTCTACTACTACTACTACTACTGCTAACTACTACTACCAGTCTACTACTACTACTACTACTAGGTCTACTACTAGTCGTCTACTACTACTGTACTGCTAACTTCTACTACTAGTCTACTACTACTACTACTTCTACTACTAGTCTACTGCTAGTACGTCTACTACTATTACTACTACTACTACTACTAGTCTACTACTACTACTAGTACTACTACTACTACTACTACTATTACTACTACTACTGATAACATCTACTACTACTACTACTACTACTACTGCTGCTATTTCTCCGTATTAATTTAACCTATTTACCAGTGTGGACAATATTAACCTACTGACACACTGACATCAAAACTAGTCTTTCTTTTTTCAGCAAGACGTTTTCTTGTTAGTGCACTGGATTATCAGAACAGACAGAAAAGCTTTACTCACAGAAAGCTGTAATTGACAGAAAATGTCATGAAACACATAATAAACTAACCAGATCCCGTTGTTAAAATACTATTAGTCTATTTGAACAAATGTGTTCATAACTTGGAAGGGACAGTAATTCTCAAGAATTTGAATGTGCCTTGAGATTTCAAGAGTGGGAAACCTGAGGCAAGAGGCTGCAGGAAAGCATTTCATAATGTGCACACTTCCCCTTGCTTCGTGGTGAGACATGATGAACCACAGCTCAACTTTATGTAGAAACCACTCCAGTAATTTCCCTAAATATCTAACAACAGAGAGATGTGATGGTGCTGACTTGGAGTCTTATCATCATATATTTTCACACCACTGTCTGCTACAAAGAAGCATCTGTAAATAAGGGATTGCCACAGCTACATGTAAGCCCACTCTTGAATGAAAATAAATGAAATGAAATGAAGAAAAATAAATGAAAAGAATGCCACAAACTAACTCATCCACATTTTCTGGCATTTTGTTTGATAGGCCCTACCTCCCAGAGAGGGTAGGGTAAACAGCCCAGATCATTGCATGACAGAAAAGTCAATGAGCAGACTAAAAAGGACACTTCATCCTTCAAAATAGCTGCTAGTTTTAGTGATCACTCACAAATAAACTGATTTATTTTATGAGCATATGGAGCAACATACCAGCAATGTAACACAACAAAAAAAACCTTTTTATTCCCCTAAAAAAAAAAAAGTCAAAAAACTATGCTCTTTCTTTCAATACAAACACATAATAACCAGTGGATGAGACCATATCATTGCTTAGCTCTCACGACTACTTAGGACAGCAATGAGTTATTGGCAATGTGTATTAAAAAAATGTAGCCAGTCTTCAATGGAATGAAAGAGTGACAGCACATTATTTTAGGGTGGAGGTCTAGTTCCTGAGCACTTACATAATATCCTGCAAAATGTGAACTCCACATTTTTACAGCAATGTGTTTCTAGTAATGGTGTTCCTACCAGCTGCTTTGGACTAAGACCCTGAAAGAGTCGTCACAGGGATGGGGCAGGAATTACATCTGCTGAGACTTTGTAAAGCCATGTTTAAGTCAGAGAATTCCTGTGTTTATTCCTTCATTTTCCTTAATAAACATCAAAGCAACTGAAGAAAACTTATGGGTGGAAATATCCAAAAATGAAAAAAAAAGAGTTGAAATACTCGGAACTTTTAGTCCATTCGTTTCAGACGATTAAACCACAGGTTCTCATCAGCAACACACAGGATGTTTTCCCTTGCAATGCACCAAGTGAAAATCCTCCTTGCATGGCATATCCATCCTTGGCAGTCCTCTGCACCTGTTGCCAGGCAACCAGCATTCATTGCCTCCAGGAGGGACATCTGGTCATATGGCCAGTGATCACATACCTTCCATCTCCACACAGAGATGAATTCCTCAGTTTGGGTTAAGAAAAGGAGAGCATGCAGAAAGGAATGGCATCATTATACAGAGCTGTGCTGCAAACCATTCAGTCAGACGACGAGAGCTGTGGATGGCAACATTGTCTCAAATGATGACATACAGAGTCATGCCCTCTTTCTTCAGTTTGAACCAGTCTTTCATTCAGTGCGTCAAAAATTGTGATGAGGTGTTCGTTATTGTATGGGCCAATAGTTGGCATGTGGCAAAGGACACCATCATTGGATATGGCAGCACACATGGTGATATTGGCACCCTTCTGACCTGGCACTGTAACAGTGGCCTTTTGCCCAATGAAGTCTCCTCATTTTAGTGAGGTTGAAACCAGCTTCTTCCAAATAAATGAATATGTGATGTGCCCCTTCAGGTTCAAGCTCCATTGATCTCTAAAGAAACTTCATAAAAATGAATTCTTCCACGACCATCCATCTATCTACAATAGCAGCCTTCTGTACAGCCTTCAGCCCTAAAGATGTTTTCTCTGCCAACAATGTGTTGTAGTCCATGGATACCATAACGTAAATGTAAGACGCATACCAAAATTAAGGATATGCCAATCACATAAGTATGATTAATGAAATCACTGCATTACTCTAGACACAGTTTGTTCTGCAAACAGGACAACAAAGTAAAGCTAAATACATAGTGGTATATAGTAATACATTGTGACTTACCTATTCTCATTCCAAAAAATTATGATAATACATGTCACAGTGCTCACACTTACAACATCCTGGACCCTCTGTCCAGCCTCTCTAAAGGACAGGCCATGATTGATGAAATGGTCAATTGTTGCCCAAATTTCATTTGACACTTGAGCTCTATGTACTCCTCCTTCTGCAGCTCCTCCACCTTGCATGCAAACTCCTATCCCACGGGCCTCTTACTCTCCTTACTTACCTTTGGTCTCTTCAGATGCATCTCGCAGATGCATTAGAGATTCAGAATTCAATTAAATTCAATTAAATTTATATAGCGCCAAATCACAACAAAAGTTGTCTCAAGGCACTCGAGACAACTTCTAGCAGGTCTAGACCTTACTCTTTCATTTTGAATGATAATTATGCAAGTAATTGCTATCAGCTCTGAATAGATGTTTTCCTTTTAACACAGTTGATACGATAGACTTTGGAGTCTTTCTGAGATCTGTGTTAACTTTTTTGAAAAATGGTGTGAAAACAATGAAAAGGTATTAACATGTTTGCAAGAGAAGACTGCTGCTGTGCTTAAAAGGTGATGAGGAATATCAAGTAGTTTAATCAAGCATGTCTCAGCAATTGAGAAAAACGTTAATGGGAACTTGGAGTTTATAGAAAAAATAGAGGGAATACTGGATCATCACCTTAAATTATTATGTGCTATGCCTGCAAATATAAACTTGAATATTACAGACACATTTAAAATTAAATGCAAGAACCATTTACAGTTTTTAAAGTTACTTGTACATATGAATCTCATGAAGCTGTTTTAACCAAATTAAAACTAGAGATATTAAGATTGTACACTAAAAGTTATTTATTTTGTAATTATATTCCATGGTAGGTCTGTGCAAGGATAATTTAAGCCATTCACAACTTTCTCTCATGATACTACATTCATTTTACCATCCGTCACAAATATTTCTTGAAGTGTTCCCACATATCCTGAAGATGCTCCATGAGAATCAAACAAAAGAGAATTCGTCCAAGCATCTTCAGTAAAGACTTTTGGCTCTTTACATACTTCCACCCACCAACATCCTCTGCACCACAGACGTCACTGTGCATTGACTTTCTATGTGTGTGTGTGTGTAGACATCCTGCTCACCAGATGTTCATCTGCTCCAACGGGAAATGCTCCACTCTAGATCTGTTTTAACAATTGAACCCTTTTTGTTCTTACAGGGAACTCTAGGGATCAATAACATTGCAGCAATGTTGTCTGTGTGTGTCTGTTGAAGGGGGGTAGATAGATAGATACAACTCTAAGAAGTCATGTGACGCAGCCCCTCACTGGTTCCTTTGTTCTTTCAAGACAACAACAGACAAAAAGTGCTTTATAGGGACTGCGCTGAAGGCAAGTTCAGTCATACAAAAACACACACAATCTAGGAATTTGGTGCTCTTGCCACATATTTCTACTAATATATATACATATTAATCTATTCTGCTTGATCCAGGAAAAAAAACCCAGAGCCCTCCACCACTCCAAAATATAGTGTTCTTCCTTTTCCTTTGGTTGGATGTTTGAGCTTCACTGTGTAGAATGATGTATGTGACATATGAAGGCTGTTTTGACATTATTTTATTTGCTGAAAGGTGAAAATGTCTTTGAGTTCACCTTAAATCTCAGTTTGAAGTGTGAACCTACCAGTAGGTTGTATGACGTCATCATTATTTTGCAGCCAATCTTGGTCCAGTATGCAACTTACACAAGTGTGATGTGGAAACTGGAAGAATCCAGAGACTTTACAGTGGAGTAGGAGACGTCTTGCATCCAGCGGTAAAACTTCAAAAATGTTTATATTTACATAGTCATAGATTCTGGATTTTTTAGTGAGAGAGAAGAGTAGATGTCATTTTACGATTTTTAACAGTGTAATTTTTTTTGCAGAATAATCTTGTCAGACACATATTATTCTTCACTGCAGGGTAGTTTCATATTTCTCAAAACATGACTGCATCTTTGGCACATCTGTGTGTGGGAGGTTTGCAGTACTACACAGAGTCAGTCCTTCAGGAACACTTTTTACTGCATATATTGAATTTATCTCTTGCTTTTTGGATCAAGTCTCAAAATCTGTCTGTGGTCAACAAATTTCACTTCTCCTCTATAAACCAAGCCACCAAGGCCCAAAAACAGAATGAAAAAAAATAATAACATTTTCTACTAAGTATTTCTAAACATGTGTACAACTGTTTCCCCTTCCAAACATGACACTCATTATTCCCCCATTGCATCCCCACCACACACCCACCCACACTTACCCTGCCCATCCTCCCAGATGGGAGGGCCTTGTACTAGCAGAAGAGCAGGGCTCCCTCCCCCCTGCATTTATAATCATCAGGGTGCTAAAGTGCAACATCTAGCAGAAAAGTTTCTATGTAAAACCAGGATCATTTCTCTCAAAAGATATTTGAATATATTGCTGAAAGTTCAAGGGAAACAAAATGGGGAAAGTGAACGTCTGTGTGAAAGGAAGTTACATTGTTGTGGTGACTTTGATGGGGGTAAGTGTTTCTTTTGCTGCTGCTTTCGACAGAAAATGTGAGAAAAGTGAGAATCTACTTGTATTATCATCTGCACTGTAAAGGACTATACAGTTTTGGATTGGATAGAGAGCCACCAGTGCAGGAAAGTTAAAAGAACAGGGTGGTAAATACTAAAACAAGTATCTCTTCAACATGATTAACAAAAATAGTATTAGTAATAACTTATAAGCAGTAAAAGTCCCTTTTTGAAATAACTTTTAACATTTGATATTATTGGTTAGTTAGCATATGTGGTTTCCTGCTCAGTGTTGCCAATATTGGTTGATTGTGCAACATGTGATGTCCCTGTTTTTTCTAATATGGTTTCCTCCTTGCTGTTTAGATCATTGTGACTTTATGTACATAGTGTGTGAGCACACTACTCATGATTTAGTCTGAAGGTCTTACAGTACAAACAGACTCTGTGATGCCTCATTAATAGCAACACTAGCAGTGAGATAGGCCGGTAACAGGGGAATGAATTAACCTATTTAAGTTAAAGAAGTGATGCCTATCATAAACTTTTTCTTTATCGAGAGTGTTGGTAGTTAACTGCAAAAAACAACCTTAGATTAGTTTTACAATACCATGTTTTGATGAGAAGTGATGGTGCGAGCCCCTAGTTTATATGAGTTACAGAATTAAAGGTCTTAATGTAATAAATAATGCTTAATGTGTTGATGATGTTGCAGATTATCAGTGCCCTGCTGTTGGCAATCACTCTGTTTACTCATGGATATTTCTACGGAGAAGAAGAGGTAACAAGTTTATCTGTCTGTCTGTGAATGTATCTTAAAGATTGACAATATTGATAACATCTACTATCATGGTATATCCCAATATTGAAATATGTAATGTGAAATAAGAAATTGGAGAAAATTCAACTGAGAAACCATCAGAGTATGAAATTGTATAGCAAAATGGTTCCGAAATTTCTGTAATCTCACGGTTTAGATCTACATATCACCAAACCTTGACCTGTCTGTTTGGCAAAATTGGTTTCACTCAACTCATCAATCAATATGGTAAATGATCAACTGAAATCATTGAGGCACTGTCAGGGGAAAACATGGAGAATATAATTCCAATGTTATATATTCATTTTGCGAAAGGCAGAGGAAAGTCTGTACACTGTAGCTCCCCATGCAGATATAGTTTTAATGGGATATCAAATCCCTTTTTTCTGCCTTTCATAGATTTAGTTCTGTGGTCAAGCACCTGGTTTTCTGTTCTGGATTTTTCTGGTCTACCACACTTTTTCATATATTCATTTTGAAAAAGATTTCCTCACACTCACACAGAATATGCACAGTATACTCCAATTAACCTTGTTGTGGTTATTGTTGTCTTCAAATGAGTAATTTAATTTATAAGTTCAACCCTTAAGTACAGTTCTGGCATGCTGACACAGTTGGATCAGACCCAGATTTTCTCCCTTTCTAACTGAACTGAACTTTTTTTGTTTGTTTTTTCTCCACAGATAGAACACATGCTTGCAGGTATGCATTTTATGTACGCTATTTCCATCATAACCCTGCTCTTGTCCATCACTGGTGTGTATGGCGCCTGCAAGGAGAAGAAATGGGCACTTATTGTGGTTAGTAAACAAGAAAACATTTTTTTACAGTTTTAGTAATACTTAATCTTTTTCCCAGAAACTGATTGCCCATGCCTGTGTGTGTGTGTGTGTGTGTGTGTGTGTGTGTGTGTGTGTGTGTGTGTGTGTGTGTGTGTGTGTGTGTGTGTGTGTGTGTGTGTGTGTGTGTGTGTGTGTGTGTGTGTGTGTGTGTGTGTGTCTCAGTTTGCAGTTGGATTGATCCCGTGTACTCTGTTCATGTTTGATTTGGAGAGGCGAGAACTGGGTTTGCGGCCAAAGGTATAACAAAGTTGATTTTGATATGTGTTGTTCTTTTCTGTGATATTTTTTTGCACACAATATATATATATATATATATATATATATATTATTATATTATATTATATTATTATTATATATATTAACCTCCTAATCTCAATCTCTTGTCTATATGTGTCTTTAGTCTGTTATAGACAAAGCAACTTCCCAGTGTCTATGATTGTTACTCAAATGAGCCATAAAACTGTTTAACCTAACCAATGATAACACTTCCTTGTGTTCCAACAAAATAATATTTTTAAATAGTACTAGCTGAATTTGTAACATGTGTTTAACAGACATTTCTTTGTTTTGTTGTTCAGGTAGCTGAGAATATTAACGGGCAATACCTGAAAATACTGCCGCTGAGTAATGCCAGTGGGCATGATATAGAGAGCCTCAACTATATACAGATGGAAGTAGGTAACTTTGTGTGTGTGTGTGCGTGTGTGTGTGCGTGTGTGTGTGCGTGTGTGTGTGTGTGTGTGTGTGTGTGTGTGTGTGTGTGTGTGTGTGTGTGTGTGTGTGTGTGTGTGTGTGTGTATGTGTGTGTGTGTGTGTGTGTGTGTGTTTGTGCGCACAATCACATTTAGAAAAAAAACTTTAATGAAACTCCTTAAATTGGCTCCCTGTGATGCAGAAAAGCCTTCACAGACGTTTACCGGATGTGGAGGATAAAAACACATGCTCCCCTGATAACATGAGCACTTAAGGCTCATTGTTCAGCTGCTTGAAGGACATCACTGGATGTTACAAAATTCCGCGCAGCTGAGCAAAGAACAGACTGAAATTCTATTGTATCGTAGTAATTTAGTCGGTGGATGACAAAGGCTTGAGTGTTTTCTGGGGAAAAGATGTGACCCACAAATTTTTTCGAATTTTGGTGACCCATTGGGAGCAACACACTGTTGATAAGAGGCAGAATATATTAGTACTGTAGTAAGAAGAATGGGATCAGCAAGTGATTTGTTTTCATATATTCATATTTTCTCCTCTGGCTTCCTTCTCAGTTCCATTGTTGTGGACTGGATCAAGGCTATCAGGACTGGGGCTACAACATCTCAGAATCCTGCTTGTGCATTGGAGACTCCAAAAATCCATGCGTGAGTATCAAGGCTATACTTTCGGTGTTGTCTGACAAAAAGTCAGAATTAACTGATGATTTGTGATTTCAACTGAATAACTTGAATCCCAACTGTACACCTCCATTGCTGTGACATCTACTGCACAGGTAGAGCACCTAGTACTATTTGTTAGTCATTGAACTAATGATTTGTGTCTATGTGTGTTTCAGGTGGCAGCCCCCGAGAACAGTAGTCTGTTTGAGCATTATGAGCATGACCATGACATCATGATTTATAAAGAGGTAAAAAAAAAAAAGTATTACCGGCCTCACAGGTTGATGTATAAACTGTTACTAAAAATATCCCCTACTTTCATACTACCCTTTATAGTGATGTTGCTACCCGTGTACATAGAGCAACAGTGCAATTGTTGATTTTTTTTTTTTAGCTGACTATAAAAAAAAAAGAATGAATAGGGTAAACATTTTTATCCTTAAATAACTAAACTAAATTAGCATGGAACTAAAACTGATAAGTGACATTTGTTTATCAGTCTTGCTTAAACATTGTATGAAGCATGCTTTAGGGTCCAATGAACTCTTATTTTTCTGTCTGTAAGAAGGATCCTTGTAAAATTGAATGAAGATGTTTCCCATTAAAAAACCCTTCAGTAGTCTGAAAACTATTATGATACCAAGCAGCAAGATCAACCACATATCCCCAAAATTAAGGCTCTTAGTACTTCCCTGCTTACAGATGCAGTCTGAGAACTCTCCTTCATCCCTCCTAAAGCCGGAAGTCTTATGTGAGATATAAAGTATGTGAGTTATCAACCCAGGGCAGCAGCTGGTGTCACTAAGTTCCTCTTCATGCCCATATAAGCGCATTTATGAAATCTTTTGAAATTTAATGTCAATGTGACCTTACTAAACTCCAGGTGGTGTAAGAATTCAGTCTTGAGGATGCTTGCTGCAGACAAGGCTGTGTGATTCTGAAGATGCTGTATGAAAATGTCTTCCTAACTATATTCATGTAGTGTGAGTTGTCCATTGTATGATAGATTGTAGTGATTGATCCTCTTCTGTTTCAGCCATGCCTTCCAATCATTATCTCACATGCCTTGTTGGCCATAAACTTGGCAATAGGTATAAAGTTTGGACTCACATTAATCTGGGTATGTACTGTCTGTCTGTATGTCTTATTAAACTGTGTACACCTCCTGTACCTGCATCCCTCTTCATCTTCAATGCTGTATCTTCACTTTCATTTGATTTTTTGTTTTGCCATCCTCTACCTTTTCTGCCATTTCAACACACAATATGCACTGATTGGTCATGACCTCCATTGTGTGTTTTTACCTCTTCAATTCCTCTGGAGCACTTATTAATAAAAAATTCAGTTGTTTCTGTTTTCATGAGCCAAAGTCTTTAAGATAATTATCTTTTTTCATCTTGTCATACTTTATTTACTAGCAGCAGTGTAACTGTTAACCTGTCACTTCATTGTCTTTGTCTTTTCCGCCACCTGCAGTCTCCTTCTAACATTGCAGCTCAATGTAAATCATTTATTGGCATAGGCTTAAACAACATAAGAAAAAACATGAATGCAAAGTACAGAATTGACTCTCTTTCATTTTCCTCTAGACGTTTTCAATCGTGCTCTGTATTATCATCCTGTGCCAGCTAAGACGGAAGAATGATAAAGATTCCCCCACAGTGATCTACAGCCCAGAGGCAAAAACTGGCAACTACACCATCCTCACAGAGACTGCAGAGTACAGCTGATTTCTGTATTTTTGGCTGCTCTTCATTGTGGCGAAGGTCACCATGTCTAAAAAAGTTAAAGCTGCCACTCCACTCAAAAATGTGTTTCATTTATTGTTGTCCCCCTTGGATGTTTGACCATCAGTGCAGAGTTTGACAATAACTGGTGGGCCTTAAATCTGAATTTGATACATGAATGTATGAGTATGATATGGTGACATCACAACTAGTTTTGGAAAACAATCGTAGTCCAGTTTGCAACGTCCACAAGTGTGATGTGGAAACTTGAAACCTCCAGTGCTGAGAATGGACTTTTGTGTCAAGACGATTGATTATGATTTTTCAGTAAGGACAAAGGAGTACCTTAAATAATGTTCAACAAGATAACTGTTAGGGTTTTTACAGTATGTCTCTTTACTGTTTATCTCATAAATAGTTCATGCTGCCTCCAACAATAAAAACTTGACTGCATTTTAATTTTTCCTTAAATTGTACTTAGATTCCTTATATTATTTCAGTCATGAACATCTTTTGTCATCCCTGCAAATACTATACTATTTCTTATCTTATAATGGAAAATTTTGGGCTATGCAAATTACCAAAGATTATTTCCTTTGCTTTGTGATAATCAAAGAAGATGGTGAAAAACTAAGTTATACAAGGTGCATATTAAATCTTAGACCAGTTAAGGAATAATATATAATTATGTCAATTACATGAATGTTAATTAACCTTCACCCTCCTACTGCCTCAAAGAAGTGTGAAACAATAATGTCAAAACTGTCATCTCCACTATCTTCAACAGATATCAAAAAGCTCAAATAAATGTATTTATTTCATATGATGTGTCTTAACTAACAAATATATTTTTACATTTTCATGCCAGAGTCTAATCATAATGTGGCAAATCTGATTAAAGATTTCTGGTGAGCTGCAAGGTGAGGCATAAAGAATGGAAAATAATCATTAAAATGATATGCTGCAGTAAAACACAAATGGAAATATGACTGTAGAAAGGTTTATATTATGTAGCACACCACAGATTTATTCAGAATGTCTGATTTGGGTTTTTCTTTTAGCGCTTTGATGTTCTGTATTATATTCAGCCAAATGTTAGACTAAAAAACAAATTACCAATCACCTTAATGTAAGAAGAAGCTGCCTGAGTGAGCACTTGCTTGTGTTCATGGCACTGTAGCAAATTAGGAAAAGACACAGTAATACAGATGACAGGGATGGTGCATGTTTTGGAAGCAGCTACCAATTAAAACCTGTCTCTTCTTTCCTAAGCGCTGACATGTTAAAGAATCCCATCACTCCCTTTTCACTCCACCTCCCAATCAGGTGTCAACTGTGACCTTCAGTTTGTTGGTTTGTATTTGTAGAGACAGTCATGAGAATTGCTGTGGATACTTTGAATTGTGTAATAAAACAGTTGTAGCCTCCTCATTGTTATTGGCTTGGCAGGTTATTTAAAAATGCACCACAGACAATTAACATGAAAACAAAAAAAGCTATTTCCAAATGTTCAATTAGGTTTCAAAAAAGTTTTATATTGCTCACATACATCTACTGTCAAGATATTTCTTCTCACCCTGATAGCCAATATACATTTCCTATTTTAGTTACTTCCTGTTTTTTGGTAGGTTTTAAGATGTAATCTGTAAACTTTACAGACTGTAATATAAAAATTGTGATTTTGGTCGATATAAATAAAATTGACAATGACTCTTTTCATTTGTAGCTTCAATACTATATCAAACTATGAGTTACAGGGATGCAGCTCTAGTGAATTCAAAGTTTCTAAGGTCTAGGGTATTTCAAATGAAAAACTACGACATCAAAGGAACAATTATATTTTTATTTTTGCTATTTACAATATATTACACAAGTTCATTCCACACAATTGAAAAAACAGTATATGACAGAAAACAAAAAAACATACATTGAAAGAACATATTATATTAGGCAATAATGGTTAAAGTGCACAGGTAGACATTGGATCTGCCATTTCAGATGAAATTAATTTGACGATTTAGCCAAGGAGCCATTTCAACTGCAGGCAGCTCATGCAGCGAGTCATATTGGAAGTGATGTGGCGTAAAGGCTACTTTGGTGAGAGTGGCATTACAGTCAGAATTTCTGTAAGAATACTGATGACCCATTTTCCTACACGAGCCTCTCACAACCTGTCTGGCCTCGCCGAAAGCTCCCCAAACCTTAACAGCAAACTATATTTTTTGGAGACAAAACAAATGAGGTTTTACTGCATGTCTACTGAATGTGCAACAAAACAGAATCCCCCTCAGCTTTTTGCCTGGAACAAGTGGAGATGAGCAAACATTGTTTACTCAATGAATGTGCTTTGAGAAAGACTGAATGAGGTTTCAAAATATACAATGTGCATATAACAAGGCATCAAGACATTCTGGTGTCCCAATAAGAACTGTGACTCATTCCTTTGTCTGACCTGATTATTCACCCATGAAAATCCATTGCTCAATAATAAATAAATATCACTTTCTTATAATCAAAGTACTTTGTAAACACAGTTTAAGAAAGGTGCTACATAAGAGTTAATAATGTTATTATTTGCTTGTTCAAAGATTATTACTTGTTGTAATGCTGAAAAGCTTAAGATAAGTACAAATATTTAAATATGTAAGTTCAATTGTTTAATTAGTTAAACCCATTAATTGATGAACTTCCAGTGATATTTTGTGTCTTCACTTGGTTGGAAATTTTAGCATCAATCGTTCATGTGTCATGTGATCATTACACATGATGCTATGACGTAATACAGCTGGTTCTTCACTAATGTCAGAGTTGAATTGGATACTACAGAGTCACAGTACAGATTTTGTGAACCATGATGATGGATAAATGGCTGTGAAGCTAAATGCAGCACTACACTCCCCGAATGCAACTCCACCAAAAGAAAACAAATAAATTAATAAACGTTTTGTGCTAGTGTCTCAAGTGTTTCTGTACAGATGAATTAGATTAATGTCTGTCTTCTAAAAGACGCATTGAGGTGCGAAGGAAATTTATAATAAATAAGACAATACTGTACAATAAATAACAAATGTAAATGGGGCCAGTGTATTTAGCCCTCAAAAAAACTGGTCACCTGTCTGGGGTTTTACCCTGCCTTTTATCCAATGCATGCTGGGATAGGTTTCAGCCACTGAGACACTCACCCCAAACAGGATTACACAGTTTAAGAAAACAGGCAGCTGGTTAATGCTTGGTAAGATATTCATTTTAGATCATAATTTAAGGTGAAAAAACTGTGAATCAGAGATATGACAAAAGCATGTGAAAATGTGACGATTATTAAAGATTACTTTGAGTTTTCACAGCAGTAGGCAAAAAAAAGACTCATCTGAAACTGATCTATGCATGTAGAATACTTTGCAACATCAGTTACATGCATTAACATGTTAATAGAAAATCAGATCTTAAACATATGTTGCTATAGCACAAAGTATCCAGGTTATGGTGTACAGTATAATGTGTGTGCAAATTTAATCAAGGTACGCCCGATAATAGTTTGCAGTGTGTATGAAAATATACTTGGTAGGTGACTAGAAGGCACCAGGAACATATCTGTTGGATTGAAGAAGAGCCATGAACTCCTGTTTCCTTTCTATCTGGACCATCAGCTTTATGCTCATAACAAGTAAAACCACCTGAGAATGAAATCACAAGAGTAACATTTTAAAAGTGTGTAAAGTTCAGTAATAGTTACAATGATATTCTGCTGACCTAGCATCAAATCTGACTACCAGAACCCTTTCTCCTGTGTCTATAATAATAATATTTCTCCTTAATTTTAACCTTAGCTTGAATTTGGTTTTTAAATATGATAAACCTGCAAAAAATGTGTTTATTGCTATATATTGTATGAAATGTGTGTCAAATCAAATTTATAGCTGTTTATAGTCCTATCAAATATATACTGTAAATGTGTAAAAATGTGACACATACCCAAAACACTCCGCTTCCAAATTTAATACCCATTGCCAGAGAGAATCCACGTTTCAGTGCAGCAACATAGATTGGTAGACAAGGCTGTAAATAAACGTGTAAATGTACTTATTACATGTGAATATGTGAATTACAATGCAGCAATACTTAATCTGGGTACAATTCATATGAAGATTTTGTCATTCTTTTTGTCAATTGTTCATATGTAGAGAGAAACACTTAGAAAACGGATTACATGCTATGAGTTAGCCTGTTTATGAGATCTTTTACCTCTTGATAAACATACTGGTTCTTTGGAGCCCCGAGTGTTGCGGTGCCTCGCAGTCGAATCTGAAGAGGAATACAAAATCCCATTACATACTGACAAATATATAATATGCTTAATGACAAAAATTAAGTTACAAAAACGTTTTTTAATTTCTATGAAAAATCTCAGATGAAGGTATGATAGCCTTATTATTACGTCAAAGTAGTGCTGCTGGAGCTTTACTTTTTTAGACTTTTTCCCTTCTCCATGCACCTTGGAAGTGGGTGAAGTTGTGCCAGAAACCTCTACTCTGTTTCTATAAACAAGTGTTTTTCCCCTTGTGGAGAAAGGTGGACTATCTTTACATGATTACAAGTCTGGACCACAAATAAACTGGTGAATGCAGCAGGTTCTTTTAAATTGTTTTTGCACGTGCCCCTTCTGAGAAAATCTGTTGGTATGAGTGCTTCTTGCAAGAGGCCCAATGTGTGGCTTTAAGACAAGCAATCCTGATGAGTCACCTTCACTGTTTATCTTCCGTTTATACACCAGTGAAATGAGATACTCACACATTTTCCTGGATATTGACAGTGACAGGAAGCAGGAAGGTTGGTGCCCCAGTCTTTGTAGCCTTCAACAAGACCACAGCACTTAAACTAGGGGTGACACACACAGAAACACACACACAGGCCAAGTGAAAACCTTCAACATCTGGTATTATGGCCTTTTTTAAACTCATTTTTATAAATACAGTCTATTTTAAACAGAGCTGTGACTCTTTTTTTTTTCACCAAAGCATCTTTTTTGCAGCCCAGGTTCCCCTATGGTCAGGCTGTTTTGGAAGCTATTCACATAAAATCTGCATTATTAATGACCACCTACACTGATTGCCTGGAAGTATGGCCCTCACCTTTACCCCCAGGAAGCCAGAATACTACCTCATGAATAATGCAGGTTCCCTTATACCAAATCTTTACCTGGAGTAATGGCTGCAGCTGGAGATGTCAGACAGTATACTGTATAGGAAAAATCATGTCTAAAGAGATAGCTAGCTAAGCTTTAACACAGATACATACTATACACTTGAGCAGAGAAACAGAAAGAAACAATGTTTATGTGTAGGTTTGTTTTAAAACTTAATCCAAAGATTGAAGATGAAAAATTTGAGAATCCTGCAGCTTACTGAGTCTGGTGAAGCAGCCAATTGGCTGTGAAATGTATGGAACAAACGCTTGTCAGTAAAAGAGAGAAGATCGTCTCCAACAATGAATTTCAGTCATTCCTGATGTAACGTTTCATCCTCTGGAAAGCTGTAAAGATTTTTAACTGCTGAACAGCCAGCAACACTTCCAGTGCCCTGCTTTGCTTGTCATCTGGCTGCAGTGCAAACTCTGACTAAAGAAGTTACAACAGGGGTTGGCTCATGCTAAAGCTTCCTAGCATATTTGATTTGACTCTCTGGTGTTATGTATTAACGGGTCCTGCCTCTGCTCGCAAATTTCAAATTTCCAATTGAGTTATTTTACATTACAGGAGGATCCCCGCCATCACCATAATTCAACCCAAAGCTAATTTTTCTTGTTTTCCACAATACTAACCCTTTAAGTTATCCAAAATCAACAAATAAAAACAGGACAGAATGTATTGCACAATATAAAACACAACAAGAACATCTGCTTGCATGAATGACCCTTTGGACCATGCAGTAACATTGCACAATCCCTTCATCATCAACAAGTGATATAGTTGGTCCAGAATGCTGCAGCTTATCTTTTAACAGGAACACACAAGTGAGAGCCCATTTCCCAAGTACTAGCCTCCCTCCACTGGCTCTCTGTGCATTTTATGATTGATTTTAAGGTTTTACCTACAAATCATTAAATGGGCTAGTTTTAATCTATTTCTCTGACCTTTGGCAACCGCACTGAAAGTCCATGACATGTCGTGGACTTTTGTGTTTGTGGTTTTGTATGTTGCAGCTGGGGAAGGTTACAGTGTTTATATATTTTGTTAAGCTATGCCAGTCAATTTGTGGAGTCATTTCTTACGGTGTTCTATTATTCACTTTAAGTAAAAATACAGAGATCTGATATTGGCATTTGTGGACTTATGGGTTAAGTTTGTTTATGTTTTCTGCCTTCGGGTTTTAATGTGTCTTTAATGAAATCTAAGTCCTGGCTGACATCTCTTATAGATCATTTGTGTTAATTTCAGAAGACGACAGATTATATGAGATTGTTTCCCTGCTGTGTTTCCGTGCTTGCTTTTCCCTCCTCTGCTCATTGACACACCTGCCCTTCATCTAGACTCGTTAGTCCTGCCCTGATCCCAGTTTCATCCGCATCTGTTCTGTCATTAGTTCTGTTTATATTTAGTTCTGGTTTTCCATCTTTGTTGGATCCTTTATTCAGTTCTGTTTGGTCTGCTCGTGCAGTATTCTGTTTTGCTATGACCTGCTAGCCTTGTTTTGCATGCACAAGCCTTAAAGCCTTTATTAAAGAAGTTTCTTAAGCCTCACTCAGTCTGCTGTTCTCTGCACTTGGGTTCCCTTGACTGCCAAATCATGACACACATGGCCCATAAAGGTTACTCAGGTCCGCTGAACATATGTTACTGCTTGTTTAAAGATCAAAGTGGAAGCACAGGGGAGGTTGTGCCTTTGCACTTATAGACCCCAAACACTATTTACAACCATATGCATTACATATTCAATATGTATGAGGGATGACTCCCACAGGTTGAGAGGAAGTGGATACCTCTTTAAGATAAGACACGCCTGCTTGTTCAGCCACACCCAAGAGGTTACATATACTGCAGGCATGGCCTCATCGCTGTTTGTTCACCACCTGAGTGCACTGACTGCTTCATTGGTCTTTTTCCTCTTTATTCTTCTAAACTTGCTGTCTAAAACCAGTCATGTTCCAGTGGCCTCTGGCAAGCTGCAGGCTGTTTCTTCTCCCGTGCCTCCTAATGTTTCTCTTTGCCCTATTGCTCCTGACTTTAGTGGCTGTTTTGAGATAGTGTTCCCACTTTTAAAATGTATTTTTCTGGCAAAAACCTTGAAAGAATAAGTCCCAAACTACCCCTAAGATAACACACTCAGGTGGTTGTCTGTGTGGAACGCAGTCAAAATCAGCTAACACCTGACCTGAAACTGCACAGAGCTTTTATGCTGGTATTAATAGAAAGCTAAGCTAACCACACTATGCTAATTGTAAACAGTCGTGTTTGGCAGAGATGTACATCAAGCTAGCAGGGATAATCTTGTGTGGGGTTTTCAGTACCATAGTCAAATGTGTGCCTTGTAGGCCATCAGCAGTTCAGGAATAAGCAAATAATCCCTTCCCACACATACATGGACATGGCGTGTTACATAATCATGTATCAAAAGAGAGGAGAAATAGTCTCCTCACTGAGAGAGGTTAAAACCTAATGTTTTTGTGTTGGACTTGGATAAATTTTATTAATACCGGTCATGTGACGAGATCATGCCTTTCTAAATCCATAGAAAGTTGGAACAGTGCTGACAAAATATTTGAGAATTAAGCTTTTATAGATGGACAGATGGTCACAGTGCACAGATGCATTGGTAAACAACAGAATGGACTAACAGTGATCCAATGTAGAGCTGAAGTCGTAGAAATAACAGCTACTTCTTTGTGGTCAAGATGCTAGTACTCCTGCATGTGTGAAGAAAGATGGATTATATTTAGATTGTTTATTGTAGAAACTTCCCCATATCAATTAACTTAAAAGTAAGGAAAAGTAAATAATTACTGACGTGTGCTTGAATACTGTATAGTAGGGTCCTGTTGGCTTTGTTGGTTCCAGTAAGTGGCATCATGGCCAGCAACTTGGACTCCTCACGAACCACACCTGTCTGAGGAAAGAAATCACATGGAGCACTTTTATTTTACACAGTATTAAATAGCTGTAGGTTATGTTTACACCATGGAAATGAAATGCAGAAAATGAGATGTTGTAAATGCAAAACATTCAAGTACTGTACCTCATAAACGTCTTGGTAACTTAATGCTGTTTTAACAATTATTGTTTGACTGGCTGCCGCCATCCCAGCTGCAAACTACACACACACACACACACAAACCATTGATAGTAAGTGAGAAAGAAACACCAACTGCCCTACATTAATAAAACTTTGTGCAAAAATTGTGCACAATATTTGCTTTTCTCAACACATTTCTTCTCTTGACCACAAAGATACAGGAATACATGCACAAGCACGAAAGCCACACACTAAGAGATTTTTCTGTTGTGTTTTTTTTTTACCAGAATCAAACACCATCTCTTTCCTTTACAAGCTCCAATCACACCGAGCACTGACAGCAGCAGACAGCCAATTTCTAGGATGTAGAGTATCACTACAGAAACATTGGACACCAGCTGAGGAGAGAAATAACACTGATGTTAAAAGAACATTTTCTGGACATATACCCTGATCAACTCTAGAAGAATCTAATTTCAAATCCACTTGTTAAGTCATTTAATTACACATGTTGTATTTTGATTATTTGTTTTCAGAGATTAAGTAGGATTGCCATGTTAACATGGCTTTAAAAGGGGTCAAAGGCCAGGGTCACTTACTGACCATTACCCTTAACACCTGAAGATAATTCACCATCATGTTCAAGGACACGTCAACAGGCAGATGCTTGCCAACATTAGCGGGCTTGAACTCTTGTTTTTTCCAGAGAAAGGACAATATTAAAAGGCACCGCTGTAGTGGGTGGCAGCAATATTGATGGAAGACCCAGCATGTAAGCCTATTAATCATTCCCAGGGTGTTCTTGGTTATCCATTCACTTGTGTTATCTATCATAATTTTAACCCAGTCACAAGAAAAAAGACAGTCTTACTTGGCCAGCTTGTAAGAGGTCCCTATGACCCGCCACTGTCATAGTCAACATGAAGAAGCACAGTGCCTTTTGAAGAAAAGAAAACATAACATTAGATCTGCAAAGTACTCCAAGTTAAGAAATGAAAATGCTCAAGGCTATACAAGAAAGAAATATCTTTGTCATCACATGTGTCTTTACACTTGTGCTGTCTTTTAGTGAACTCAAAGGTGTGACCCCTTGGAGGCAGAGGAGCTGATTTTGGAACAGAGCATGATTAAATGGCAACAGCACGCCATCTACTGTAAGATCGGTCCAAAACTGAAATAATGATGGTCTAATCTTGCCATTACATGACATTCACATCACAGCCAAGTCCAGGCCTACTGACAGTGAGTGTTAACTCACAGATGACAACAAAAACAGTGTCAACATGAGCATCATTAGACAGTTTGATGAGGGAGGAAAATTATGTTTATCCTTCTTTGTAAATGCAAATGTATAAGCATAATTTTGATACAGCTACCCCTGAATGTATTTCTCATATCTTTAAATGTGTTACGTTAAATTATTATAGTAGCTATACATTGGACTGCAGACGTTGCAACATCATACATCATTTTGATGGAGCTTCCATCTCTGTGTGTGAGACATGCATAACATCTTTAATTGGATTGATGATAAACTGAGTAGTGATTTAGGACAAATTAACAGTATCCAACCACAAACGACTATATAATCGGAGACACAGACAATAAAAGGCAATCAGATAGGCCTCCTTGGTTTAACTTGCATTCATAACCAGTGAAATCTACCTACCATATTCACAGCACATGCGAAAATAAACGGCCTTTTCAGGCTCGTTTTATCCGCCACCACGACCACTGCGCTCCGCTGCATGCTGCCGATGCTCTGCCAGGCTTTAAAACGCCCTTTCAGACACAGAAAACGTTAAGGTTATATAGACCTGCTATGATTTTAACAGTGAAGCATCTATCCGCACAGGACGTCACTGCGATGTACAGGATGAGGGGGTCTGTGCCGCCTTCACGTGCAGTCGGAATTGTCGGAATCAAGGGGATTAGCGCACAGGAATGACGTTCAGGCATGATGGTTGCATACAATATGAGCAGGAAGATCAGATGTCTCCACATAAATCAACACACCCCTTACCATCCTCTAATATATATTTTTTAAATGTTTTATTATTTTTTTATTAAGAATTAAACTTTTCAGACGTGTTTATTTCTCAACATGAAGGGATGCTGTTTTGAAGCCTCAACAAAATTGGAGGAGGTAAACTGGAAAACAAACATTCATTCGAGCTAAATAAATTCACACATGACCCTTGTGTCCTATTAGATGGGTTTTCTCTTTTTATGCAGCTATTAAGTGATTTTGTAGGCTTATTTCTTTCATCCCTCATTTATTATTCTAATTTGGGCATCAGTTTAAGCGTCATTGTGCCATTCAGGTAAAATATTTCACACCCTGCCTGTAAGAAAACAAAAAATGTTACTCATGTCATGAGTAGACCATGTCATGAGTAGACCAGCATCCTTCAAAACTAAGAACCTAGGGTTGTAAAATGAAAGTTACAGCATTATTCATCTATCGCCATTCATTAGCAAAATATTAGTGATGTTTCCGAGTTGGAAAAAACACGTTGAGACTTATTATGTATGACTTACATGTAAGACAAAAGTTAGCTTATTAAAACTTTGCAGGTAGTGAAATTGGAGATACATGATATCTGACCAGATAATTCATCAATATTTGACGTTTGTCTTCGCAAGCCCATCACAGACAAGGCTAAGTGACTACTTTTTTTGTGTTAATCTCTTCTGGACCAATGAATGGGTTTATCTTCACAAGTGTATGCATGGCCATTTGTTCAAACCCACACAAATTCACTTTAAATTCTAGATGAGATCCCAAAGCTGCTTTAAAATGTTATTAGAGAGAAATAAACACAAAATGATGCTCAAACATTTAAAAGGATTTTCTTTAATTCCTACTGCGTAACATATCATATTTTTCAACGAGTTGGAAAAAGCAGATGCAGAATGTGATGTCATGCAGCATGGAAAATTGTAAAAGGTCAGGATCTTTTTAGAGATGTAGGAACAGCCCTAATGATAGGAATGCTGAGTTAAGCAGAACATCTCTAACTGATTATCATCTAACTAGTTTTTCATCTGCTCATAACCTCCTGTTCTTTGTTGGCTGTCTGAGGTGGGCTTTATTCTGCCAGACCACATGGGGGCTGTACTGTAGATCCCTTTTTTCCTTAAACTGCAGCATCACTGATCGCAGTTTAGCCCTCAGTCTTTTGGTCAATGTTGTGTTCTTACTTCTTGAAACTTCCAAATAACATTTTCCCAACTGATAAAATATGTACATATTTGCTTATTTATCATTCTTATCCTGCGTGAATCATTGAAATCCAAGTTGCCCTTTTATGACTATAACACTATCCAAAAACATTTATTGTCCCAAAGGTCTATGAGGTTGACTAAGCTCCTAATAAACTGCATTTCCCACAATCCCGCAGCTGTAGTGGGGCTGGGCCACTTTGTAGAACAGGTAGGGTGGAATTCTATTGTTTCCACAGGTGCTCTGTAGAGAGAGAGAGTGTGAGAGAGAGAGAGAGAGGAACCTGCTATATAAGTCTGTATGACCAGGAAATACTGATGAGAGAGGGAGACGGCGTTAAAGAGAGGGGGAGAGACACGGGAGAAGAAAACTGACACGTGTGAAAGAAGAGCAGGTGGATCTGACAGCACCCTGGAATTACTGATGAAACGGCAGTTTTGCATCCTTTTTTTTTACATTCTATCTTAGTTAGCGAAAATTCCTCTCTTTGTTGACAGACAGCTCACCAGAACCTGTGCAGGAGGCCAAAAATGATGGGATGTGTATTTATGCTCTCTGTTGCTGCGGGCTATAAAGTGGGTCAACACCTGAGAAGGAGCTGAAAGGAGCAGCAGCAACAACACTGAGACAGTTTTTGTCCTGCTGAAAGAGAGAGAGACAGGCAGGCTGAGCTGGTGAGAGACACAACAGCAGAATTAGAGAATATAACTGAAGAAGACACACTTACTTACTGTTGCTTTCAATTTTTTGTAAAGCAGTAAATGTGTAGTCAGGTGCTTTTTAACTTCCCAGCAGCACTGTTTTTAAAATAAAAAAAGGAATTTACATCTTGACAAACAAACTTTCCTACAACCTCAAACTGGTTTTACAAGCTACATGAGGACTAATTTAACTGAATTCACCCTGCTGTTAGGAATCTAACCTGAATGAATGAATGAAACTGTGTTCGATTTTCCATCCTTTTCAATTCTCATTCAAGCGCAAGAGTGACTTTACATCTTTCAGCGTAAAGGCCAAACATTCCTGCTGATCTACAGTCGTCTGCAGTTGTTTCCTCTTTTCTCCCACTCTCACAGCCACAGAGAGAAAATCTTGCTCTACCTCCAACATGCAGACCCCAGGACCTGAACATGACGATTCTTTTGATTTCCTGTTTAAGATCATCCTGATTGGAGACTCTAATGTAGGGAAAACCTGCGTGGTTCAGAATTTTAAGTCAGGGTTTTTCTCAGAGAAACAGCAGAACACCATTGGGGTGGATTTCACTGTACGCACCTTGGATATTGAGGGGAAGAAAATAAAGGTTAGTATGTGGTGTGTTTGAGTTTGTGTGTGTGTGTGTGTGTGTTTGTAGTGGACCTAAAGACATACATATCAATGGGAATATGTAAATGTGGGGTCTGTCAAGTTGATTGCAGTGATGTTAAAACATAAAGCAGCCAACATTTAAAACCCTGAATTACAAAATACAAAGCTGCATACATCTGTTCAACCAACCACAGGTAGAGGCAGAACTTCAACAATATCCATTCAAAAAATGAAGTTAACAGAATAGATAAAACACAGCTGTAAAAAGAGTTTGGACATATATACATTCCACAATTGATTGATTTAAGAAACACCATCAAAATGGAGCATACACTTGCATATGACTGTTGTATAATGTAAAGGTTTGGCATTTGGAAGAGCTAAATAAGGACCATAAGAAGACCGTATTTTGCAGTGTTTGTTGCTAAATACCCTGATCATTATCATGAAGACTTGCTGGTGTCAGCTGCCTCTGACAATGACAGGCTGCTCAACATGATTGCAGGTCTTTTTTGTTAACTTTTGAATGGAGAGATTGCAGAGTAAAGGTAATCATTTGTCTTAAAGGATTGCAATATTTTCTCTTCATGCCAAAGATGCAAAAGGGGCCTGTCCTGTGTGATGGCCTTTTCCAGGATTAGGAGTAAATTGAGCTACAGTGTTGTGTCCTTTGGTTAAAAATGTCAGTTAGACTCTGTCCAAAACAAGTTAGACAAGCTTTAATCATGCAGGACCTGAACTTCAGGTTTCTCTGCCCTGTGTTTAGTACAGACAAAAACAAGCCTGGAATGATTTCTTTTCTTCTGTAGCGTAATGACAGGAAAGGAAGTAAATGATGTAGGTGCAGCCTGATAAGTTCCACATGCATCAAAAGTCAATTTGTCACTGCAATATTCACTGCTTAAATCAGATTAGTACCAGCGCTGCTTATTTGTTTGGGAAAGTCAATAGGCAAGAAAACATAGCACTTTACAAGTGAAATTAGGCTTGAATGCATGCATTTACATTACTGAGAACAAACAGAAGGGCTTAAGTCTGAAACCCATTTAATGTTTAATTAAATTTATTCAGGCAAATCATCACTAACTTATAAACTGATCATTTCCTGCCAGGTGCGATGTGTAAATATGCCCAGAACGAGCCACTTTCTGTATTGATATATCAACATTTAACACAATTTCTGAATTCTCACTGTCTCTCTCACGAGGTTTATGTGTAAATTTGTTCTAGCCATAGGCAAAAGTGGATTCTGTTACACAACACACACACACACACAAACATATATAGAAAAACACACCTATAGTAACTGTATTGTTCTGTGGCTCAGCTATTTAGATGATAGAGTAAAAATTCATGGCACGCCTTATCAAAAGACAGATGTTATCAACTTACCTTAAATGTAGGACAGAACATTCCTCTTGATCTTTCAGTATTTATGGTTAACAGAAATATTTAAATATATATGTCTGACCACAGGCAGGCTGTTAGCTGTATTTAACAGCTATTACAGTAGCATTACTTTCAAATCAACAAATCAATCATTTCAAGCTTGTAAAAGTAACACAAAGAGTTAAATTATTTGGTAATTCTAGAGTTTTGGATTCAGGCAAGTCAACAACAAAAAAAGACAGCTCCTGTCACCTCAACCCCCAACCAGCATTTCAAGCCTGAGGCTGTACATTTGAGCCAGCCTGTTTGGTACATTTCACTTCTGTTTTTCTTTGGTAATCAGCAAACATTACTGTGCTGTTTTTTTTTAAAAACACAAACTATATGCAGAGTGATGTTTTCCTTGAATTTTTGAGTAAGTTTCTTTGTCTGTTCAGTTTTTTAAAAAGTGAATCACTGCACTCCCTGCTGCCCTTTATCTTTACTGCGTGCATATAAAGCATTAAGTACCATAAGGCAGAGAAGAAAGCACAGGATCTGTTTAGGGAGCTGATCACCATAAGATCTGGTTTGGAAGCTTATTCAGCAAAAGTAGCCGCTGTTCAAAACCTTCAACACTGCTCCTGAAAACAAACAGGTTGAGCTGAAGAGTCTGAATCCGTTGCTATGGGAGCTGTTACCACGTTGACATGTGGTCTGTGCTGTCAGATGCTTGGGGACTATCCTGCTGTGGGAAACCAAGGAATCACTATTTCCACAGAGAGAGTGTGTGTGTGTGTGTGTGTGTGTGCGTGCATGCATGTAAAGCATCCATCCAGTCATTTGTATTGCATTATATATAGCTGTGTGAATGTTAAAGATGATTCACTGTTTTTACATCTGTGTGTTTGTGTGTGTCATAGATGCAGGTGTGGGACACAGCAGGACAGGAGAGGTTTCGTACAATCACCCAGAGCTACTACCGCAGCGCTCACGGTGCCATGATCACTTATGACATCACACGACGCTCGACCTTTGACTCGGTGAGCGAGTGGATCCGAGAGGTGGAGCTCTATGGAGCAGCCAATGTGGTGCTGGTTCTCATAGGTGAGTATGGATGTGACTGTTACACGTGAGTGCACATATTTTTTTGCACAAGGACACATGGACAAAATAACAGGAACATCTGAGAATATACTGCAATGATAATAATTGGTTTATATTGTAAACGTTCCTGCTTTTAGATTTTTTTTTTTCTGCCTAACCACAAAGTAATTAAGTGCTGAAAGATTTTCTCCACCAACTGAGTAACGTGCTTCAGTTCTCAGAGAATACTCGGATGTTTGTAATGCTGCATAAATGGTCTTCCCAGGACAGACTGCAATTTCTGAATGTAGTTAGAGGTAATAATTTGAACTTAAGCTAACAGGTGTGGCTTTTTAAATGCCTTTTAATAGCATAGGTAGCTGCAGAGGAATCAATATTTTGAGTATGCGCTGGATATACACAGAGCACTCCACATAAGTATCAGGGATTTCAAGTTCACTCAGCCACTGCAGCTCTTTTCCCTCTTGGTAGGACATTTACACAAAGCTATGACACACTCCAACACTCCAAATAAGTCGTCATAATCTGTCAAGCAGAGAGAAATCATTTAAATCAATAACTAATTTTCTAACCATACAATTATTTCTGTTATGCATATGTAAATTTTAAAAAAAAACAATCCCATATTTACAAACAGGTCATCAATAATTGTGATTTTGTGTGGTGAAAGTGACTTTAAGTCGAACTTGGTTTCTTGGCCTGTGAATAATCCTGTTGTGTCTGTAGAGAAAAAAGATTTCAACTCAGTGGATCAATGATGTCCTAAGAAAATGCACCATCTCTTTGCAGCAGCACTAACAATACTGTTCACACACTGTTGGTATAATAGATAATAAATCTTTTGTGATAGAGACTCTGGTGAGATATTAAAGTTTATTTGAAGTTGAAGTGGTTTCCTGAGGTGTTTTGTCTGCATCTTAGTTCCCCATTTGTTTCATTGTAGGTAATAAATGTGACTTGGAGCAAGAGCGTGAGGTTCTATTTGAGGAATCCTGCAGTTTGGCAAAAGAGAGGGGTATCCTAGCTGCTCTAGAAACATCTGCAAAGGTAATAACTATCTTCATGCACATTAAGCACACATCAGTTACATTTGGGTCAGATGAAATAGCAAACCTAAGTTCTCCCTCTGTATGGCTATATCTAGGAGAGTCAGAATGTGCAAGAAGCATTCATGATGATGGCGAGGGAGCTGCTGTCTCGTAATGGCCTTCATGTCCAGCAGGGAGATGTGGAGAGCGACGGTAGAACACCCAGAGTTCTCCTCCGAGCCAACTCTCGGCCAGTGAACGGCGCCGCTTACACAACACCAGAAAAGAAGTCTTGTTGTTGAGGAAGAAAGTTCAAGGAATATGAAAATAAAGAGTTAACAGTCGATGGATAGTGAGACAGGGGGGAAAAAGAGGAAGATCACGAGTATACAAAGATGCATGGACGTGGAATATGGCTGGCAAGGCCTCAAGAACCGAGGAAGTCTGGGCCATTTATTGGAAAGTATTGTACCATCCTGTTTCTGAGGGCTTACCCATTGCAAATAGGATTGTTTGTACTACAATGACATAAAAGTCAATGCTACAACCAGGCAGGTTTGCTAATAAGGGGGTAAAAGACAGTGGTCAGTGGTGATGGGTGTGATCAGTGTTAGGGGAAGGTTGCAGTAAGCCGATGTAATTTATATCAGCCTTACCTTCACTGTTTTATTCCTCCATTTCATGCCATATCATCTGCACAAGATGCTGTGGGACTGTCACTATTCCTATTTTTGAAATGTTTGCACTACCAGAAATAAAACAATCAATTAAAGAAAGCAAATTTCATAAATAGCATTTTACGAACTTTTAGAAACAAAGCCAGAAGCAGTTAACACAAAAAGTAACAATAATAATGTGGTTATTTGCTGATATCCTGCTCTTATCCACACTACCAACAGTGCAATTAAGCAAAAACCCAAAACAGTTCAATATCTGGTGTGTTTTTGTCAAAATGCTGTATTCATATTTCAAACAACTGCTGGTAAAAGTTTTGAAAATTATGAAGGGACTTATTTTATTGTAGTTGGGTGGCTTATTTCACCCAAGTGAGCTCTTGCGGTGCCTCTGTGACGAGCTGTGATCTTCTGCTGCTGCAATCTGGATGAAACTGTCCTGGAGAACCTGTGTGCAGTGTGCTCAAACCTGCTGAAGCCAAAAGACTGAATTATTACTCTTTTGTTTGACTTTCTCTTGTAATAGTTATATATGCAGTAATGTCTCACTTTGTTATAAATGTATTTAAAGGGCAGTCAATGTGTTTTCAAATGGATTCTTTCACTGTCTGATCAGCTCATACAGTATGATGAAAGAGGAGAAGCTAGGAAACTGTTGGCTTGTT
This sequence comes from Scomber scombrus, assembly GCF_963691925.1. Classification (NCBI taxonomy): domain Eukaryota; kingdom Metazoa; phylum Chordata; class Actinopteri; order Scombriformes; family Scombridae; genus Scomber; species Scomber scombrus. The sequence continues at coordinate 11,305,778 of NC_084991.1, forward strand.
TGGTGTTCAATGTGGATCTGGGTGATAAATTAAAGGAAAATCCAATATGAAGTGTAAGGTTTTGGGCCGCTGCGTGCCTTCAGAACAGCATTAATCAAACGAGTGTCTTGAACTCAAAAGATATTACCTCGTTTGGTACGATGATTATGGCGGTGGTGGGAGAACGTCATCTAACATATATCAGTTCAAAATCCCAAAGGTCATAATCTGTCAGATCTGTTGACTGTGAAAGCCATAGCATCTCATCTATTCTGTTACACTCTACAACTACTGCACATTGGACGCTCATCGGCTCAGGCAATAAAGACCAAATTAATCTAAAATATCTGAGTGGCAATAAGAAACAATCAGCGAAGCTAATGGGCCTAATCAGCTTGAAGGCCAAATCATGCCAAACTCACTTTGTAAACACAGCAGCCAAACTAAAGAAAGCTGGCTAAAAAGGCCCACATCCAACATATAATCTTTCTTGGTGTAATTCCAAATTGGCAGATTTTATGTAAACACCAACCTGGAAGTTGGATAGCTGAACTCAATCAGCTCATGATTGAATAAACTTAATGATTTTTAGGCAGGGCAGCCGGAGCTAAAAAAGCCAAGGGTAGCCAAGTCAGTGATCAAAAATGAAAATTCACCTCCATCTGGTAAGCAATAAATGATCAATTTATATCCATAAAACCATTTTATTCCTCTATTCATTTGGCAACAAGTAAGTTGTAATCTGGTCTGGTTTTCATTCGTTAACTGACAGCAGGAAATGTTGACATATTTGTCTTAGGGTTAGGGCCAAATATAAAACCCAGACATCTTAAATGCAGAATGTGCATTATAAGAGAGATTCAAGTTTCAGAGAAGAAACATGTGATTAGGTCTCCAGTCCACTGGGTGGCGCTGACTCATCAGTGAAAACTGTGTTTTTTTCTGCCTTTGGCTTCCAAAAATATAAAACTTCATCCAAAGAACTCTTCTTTCTTGGGTGCATTTAATATCTTATTTTTAATATCATATGTAACTTGTGAACAGTTTTGTTGTTCAGTTTCAGGTGTAAGTTACTCATTCACATTTGAAATGTGAAGAAAATTCATGGTGCACTTCTAAGTAAAGTGTATCTGAAACCTATCTGCCTTCATGAAAACAGGTCACTGTATGATGCTAATACATCTGCTTCCTGTCATATTTTGTGGCTAATTGGTGGCACTTGGAAAACAAGGTCTGTGTGTGTGTGTGTGTGTGTGTGTGTGTGTGTGTGTGTGTGTGTGTGTGTGTGTGTGTGTGTGTGTGTGTGTGTGTGTGTGTGTGTGTGTGTGTGTGTGTGTGTGTGTGTGTGTGTGTGTGTGTGTGTGTGTGTGTGTGTGTGTGTGTGTGTGTGTGTGTGTGTGTGTGTGTGTGTGTGTGGGGGAGGAGGCATGACTTTCAGGAACACAAACCAGACTTAAGACAAGTTAACTGGGAACAGCTTGTGCAGTTGGGGACAAATGTATGTCAAATGAGTCCCCACCTGGTAAAACGTTGATTTTTGGGTTAGAGCAGTGGTTATGGTCAGGGTTAGGGTAAGTGTCCAGGAAATGAATGTAAGTCTATCTAAACACCGCAAAAGTGACTTACCTGAGTGTATGTAGTCTGTCACATACTGCTTTTGGGGATTTCAGATAATGCACCAGTTAATTGGGGACAGCTTGTGCAATTGGGGACAAAAGCCGTGTCCCCAAAAAAGTAGTTTTTTGGGTCAGTGATTAAGGTTAGGGTTAGGGTAAGGGTTTGTTTTTAGGCAAGTAATGGTGATGGCTAAGGTTATGCAGTCTTCAGGAAATAAATGTAAGTCTATGTAATGTCCCCAAAAGTGACCATGGTCTGATATGTGTGTGTGCATGCACTTGCACTATGTTTTTTTCCCTCCATCCCACAAGTCTGTTTGTCATTCAGTAAAACAAATGTTCAGAAAAAATAAACCCAGTTTTATTTCCAGAAATCAGGTCGACTGACATTAATTAACACAAGAAATACCAAAAACTAAGTATAGCCTAAACAAAATGTCAGAATGACTAACAGAAAAAAAGAGCACCGGCAGTAAAACTCAGAAAGAATTTTGTTTTGTTTTGGGGCTGTAAGGATGCTGGGGGGTTATACTAGATCTGATACAGATTGGATTGGGGATGTTTTGCCAAAGGATAATACAAAAACCCAAATGCCATCTCCTAAATCAATGTTTAAAGGTAAACTCAGTAATATGACATTGATTCTGAGTATCTCTTAGGAAAATGAGCTGTTTTTGTTATCCACACAAGATGGGAAAGGATGAATACAAAAAAGACTTCTTACACTTGAATAATTATCCCAGAATTGTACTACTTATTGGTCACAGTGGCATTTCAAAATATAAAATCACTGAGTCTACCTTTTATTAATCCATTCTTCAGCATGTCCACAGACCTTCATTTTAGTCCAACACTCCATTCTCTTGTGTAAATTTCCCTCCACACTAAACATAACGAACCACAGAACTACCTCCATTCTAACTCAGCCTGATGATCTCTATCTTATTCGGCTTCTTTTCCCTCAGGGGCCTAGGCAGGAGCCCCTCAGCCGTCTCCTCCATCACATGTGCTTCATTTTCCATTCCTCCTTGTCCCCCCTGCCCCTCTTGTCCTGTATCTGTCTCTCCTATATGGTTATCCTTGGGACATTCCCCATTGTAGGTCTTCACATAATCCGCGACGCGCCAGCCCTGGAACTCCTGCGGCTCGGAGCAGATCAGGCCGGTGTAGGTGACGCCAGGATGGTGCTTGAGCCAGTAGATCAAGTAATGGATGTTGTAGTCGCAGATCCAGGGGTTATTGTCCAGCGTTAGCTTCCGGATAAAGTAGAGGTCCTCAAGCACACCGTACTGGAAGTAATGAAGGCTGTTGTTGGACAGGTCGAGCTCATAGAGGTACAGCTGGCCTGCGAATGCGGCTGGGTGAAGGAGAAAAATAGAACACAATAAGTTTTCATTGTATTGATTGTGTGTTTTCTTTAACATAAACCACCGAAATGCATGGTTTTGGCAAAGTGTTGCGCTTAAAATTAATAAAAACTTTCTGTATGAACTATGCACCATGAAAATAACTCCATCTTTTAAGATTATTTGGCTGTTGCACCTGTAAATGCATCATATGTATATGATTCAAGTGCATTTAATAGAAAAATGCATCATTTCATAATCATTTTGATAGTATTTTTTTCAGTTGTCTCTCATACAACTTCATATGAATCAGCTCGAATAAACTTGAACAAAGTTGGCTGACATTTTTAATGACTTGCAGACATAGTTCATGTTTATGTGTGCATGTGTGTGTTAGAAGGGGAGTAATGGGACAGTGGAGACTGTTTCACGCTGTCCACTGGCCTTGGGCTTCGCTTTGATCTTTACACAGCGGAAGAGAGGAGGGGAGGAAAACAGGACGGGGAGGAAGAGGAAGAGTGTGTGTGTAGAACATATAGAAGTTAACAAATATGGTGCAAGTAAAGAAATCACTGCAATAGAGACAATAAAGGAAAAGAAAAATGGATACTTTGAACAAAAATCATTACATTTTCAAAAATTGATAAGTTGCTGTCACATAGAAGGAACTAAAGGACAGGGAGGGGCCATAATGGAGGGATAATAGAAGGATGAGGGACGTCCCTTGTTTCATCTCCTCATCCCCCTCTCTTATCTCTGCCCATGAAACTGACGCTCCTCATTTGGCTACTGTTCATTTGCTTCTTTTTTTTTTTTTTAAATCCACTATGACCACAGTAAGCCCAGTGTGATCTACTTTCATCAAAGCGAAACAGTATGAGCAAGAAAATTGTGTTCAGTTTGCACATGTCATCAGATTATTAAAAGGATAATGATCATAGGAACACAAAGTTTGATGATGCTACCAGAAGTTGCCTTGACGACAAAGCTTTCTTTGGCTAGTTGGTGTGAAATGTCATTTATTTCCCTTTGTTCCCACTTTCTATCCCTCCTGATCTCCTGATATCCTTTCGTCCATCTTTTGTCATGAAATAAACATGAGCAAATAGCTCCAGATAAAATCCTAAATTCCAAGTAATTTATCTAGTACTCCCACCAGGATCCATACAACTCACTGAGACAACAGTTTTAAACCCTGTCAGCAATTTTTCCAGCTGTAATATAAACAGATTAAAAATTATTTGAGCTAAAAAAGAAACAGAATCGCATGAAAACACAACTCCCATCTAACTTCTGCAGAGGTGATGAATTAAGGGCTTACAAGCTTGTCGTGCTCTGGGCTGATGTTGGCTACACAAAATCAGCATGGTCAGCATAACAAAGATATCACTGTTTCATAAGTCACATGATTACATCTGTGTCTGCTGCTGTGTTGTTGCTTCACTTACAGTCATGCTGAGGAGATGCAGGAAAGGTCATCTTCTACAGTACTAAGATTTGGTTCCCCCTAACAGTGACAATTCCTTTAAAAAGCAAGTCATAGCAAAGTGTGCTAACCTGACCCCCAAATGCACTCTACTTCTGTGACTGGCTATATCATTTTGACTACTTATGGGTTCATCTAGCATGGAAAACCACAGGCATCTGGCACACAAATTCGCCAAAACCAACCAGAAATAATTGCACATAATCATTACTGTTAATCCAACTGTTCTGGAGTCTGGAGTTTTTCTTTCTTCATTTATGTTTTTTTATCACTCTGGCCGACTTCCACAATAACCGTGTAAATAAAATAAAAACTCCTGAAAACCGTTCTAAAATTTTACACCAAATGTGAGCACAATTAGAAAACCACTGCCATATATTGACAACATCTGAACTGCACCACTTCTCCAGAACATAATTACTACGTATGCTAGATTGTGTCTACTATCCAAACGTAACTGTGGGTTATTTTTGCCGGCTTCATTTTTTACCTATGCTGTCATATTGCTTTGAAGACGGGCTGGTTCCTGGGTAATGAATCAAACTGCAGGTTTTGTAAAGGGAGTTCCTCCAGGGCAGGAAAACATCATTAGCCTGGAGAGAGTAATGAGCCTGCACTTTTGTAATGCTCCTCTAGTACTGAGGAGAGACACTGTTCAGAACAGCTGTTCCGCCTCAGTAAAAGCTCCAAATAGTTTTTTTTCCCCCTGATGAACAGAGGCCTAACTCTCCTTATGCAGCCTTCCTTAATCACTGTTTTGTGTTGAGATATATATTTGATTACGTGTGTCTTAAATGCACTATATTTTACATGTACCCTGTACATCTTGCCTGGTGAGTTGAATTATATTACAGCCAATCACGGACGAGTTTAACCTTAATCAACATGAATGTCAATGATGAAATGAATCCCTAATTAAGGAATAACACACCAATGAAGCTAAGAGATGAGCTGATGAATCACATACATCTTTTGCTGTCTTAGGCAATACTTGTTGTAGAAGTGTTTTATTTTCATTACAAGTGCATTTGAAAGGTTTTTGTTATGGCAACATGTCATCTGATGGGCAGTTTTCCCATCATATCACCCATCAATTGTGTACCTTCAAATGCAATCTCTTAGCAATGTAAATAATCCTGGATTTATGGTTGAACATAAACATAGATTGGTAAACATAGATTGCAAACATAAATATGCACACGTTCAGTTGCTTGTACTGTTAATGTTTGTCTGTGGCTGTAAGTGTAGATTTGAACACAACATGTTGTGCACATAGTGGATGTGTTCTGCATTACTTTTTTCACCAATGACGTGTCTCAGCTTGAAATCCTTTGTAGGCTAGTCGTATTTGGCAACTCATCTTGCTGAAAAGAGAAGCCATCTATCTTTTTTAAGGCTTATTTGTAGTCAACTTAACCCATGGTAACACCAAATTTACGAGTAACACTCAACTGCTAATTTCCCAATAGCAAACTCACTTTATAATTTAAACTACCAAAATTATATCTGAGCGACCCAATTGTGTGAATTGTGAACACCTGACAGCCCATCAGAAACAAAACTCATTAAGATGCCTGTGGCTATGATACAAGGTGTTTGTGTCACCAGATGTATGTGCACAGGTGTGTGACGGGATGTGTTGTTACCTTTGTCTATACGCTGCAGGTTGTTGCTGCTAAGGTTAAGTAGCTTGAGGTCTTTGGACAGCAAGAACTGCTTGGGCCTGAGATGTGTGATTCGGTTTTGGGACAGATCCATCTTCACTATGTCAGATGGCAAGTCAGATGGGATGTGATTCAAATCTGCAGGAAGAGAAAGACAGAGAACATGAGTTATTACACTCTCAAAGGAGCTGGCAGCAGAATGAACGAGGGAAGAAGTGAAAGACTGTAACATGTAAAACTTGATACTTGCCATTAAGCAACTTTGCAAAGATTTCAAATAGAAAGAATGAAAGACAGTACAAGTATTCATGGTAGGTATTTGCATAAATATTTGCAAACATATAAAGATGCATCCCTGTTCATAGGTTTTGAGGTGCAGATACTGCAGATGTGCAGTATGCAAAAGACCAGAATCAGCAGTAGCGCTGGAAATCCAATCTGTCTGCATCTTTATATATTTTCAAGATGTCGTATGGGTTGTGTGCATCATTTAACATTTTCAAAAAGATGGAGTCAGCTGTGAGAGCATGTGTAACAATATTTCACTTCTGTGCCAGGTACGAGGGTTTCCACTCATTTCCAGTGTTTCCAGACTCTCACACACACATTTCCCTCCTGTAAGGGTTAGGGTTAGTTTGGTTAGATTGTCTTTGAAGGCCATAATGCATGCAACAGTGATTCCCACATATTCCCATCTCGAAAAAAGATCCTTTTTAAGTTTTAAGTGGAAGTCTCACGCCGAAGTACATTTTTCAAATGCTCTATCATCCCTGCAATGCCTCGGCAGATAAGATAAAGATCTGTCAATGTCCATACATATTATCCCAAAGCAAAAGAGTTGAAGCTAGAACCTGGTTTCAAATTAGTGGAAAATGTCTGGAGCTTCTCCACATGTGATAAACAGATCCAGAAGTCCAATTCTGCTTTTTTGAAATTCGTTGTTGGATTGGTGCCTTTTTAAAGTAAAAAAGCCTCTTAATGAGTTTTGAATTGTTTTGTGGTTCCCAGTTATTAGGCCTGTTTCATCTATCAGTGTCTGTAAAAATATGACAATGATTTATATTGGAGGTTGCATCCGCTGTACTTATCATGGTGTTGTTCTGTTTAACCCTTTATGGCAAACAATCTAAAATCGGAGGCATTGATTGACAACAACCTCCTAAATGTGAGGGTTCTCTGAAAAAGAACCCATAATGCATTTGGCCTTTCCCATGTGAATTTCAGTGGAGCACAATGCATTTCATCAGTCACGTGTCTTGAAAACGATGAAAATGATGTCACATCCGGCTCTAAGAGAAAAGCATGCAAATGTCGCATCTGGTCTTAAAGTGATATATATATACATAAATGTTCTAACCCTAACCCTAACCCTAACCTCTATCTCCAAAATTAACATGGTTGATTGGTTTAGAAGCAGTTTGCAAAATGGTTGCAGATGAGAGGATGTATATGTTGTATGTTTAAGCAGCGAATATTTATTTTGATATAAAATAACCTTTATTTTGAAAAAACAAAACAAAAACATATTGTGTACAATATGTGTATTTACTGGCATACATAAACAGGATGTATATGTGCATGTGGACTAGCTTCCTGTCTGTATTTATTTACATGGACTGTATAATTTGGTTTGAGGAATGCTTATGGGGACTTTTACAGCGCAGATGTTGCAGTCTTTATGCACAGTCTTAACCCGCTACAGCATCTGTAGCAGTCATCATAAAGGCACGGTGCCATAAATCATTACTGACTCTAAGAAAATATAATTATACACTCTCAGACGGGACAAGCACAAACAGCATGCATACAGATGCAGCTGATACACTCAGGAAATGTAGTTAGTATTGTTCAGTGATTCTGTGATGGCTGATAAATGTGCAGCAGGCAGAGACATTAACAGAGGCAGTTCCATGTTACAATCTATCAGTCCTCAACAAAGAAGACTTGAACTCTAAAGTGATTCCCACTCTACCTCAGGTCAGGTGTACATGTGTCTGCATCTATTTCCAAGCAGCTTTTCCCTGGAAAAGCTGGAAATTGCTGGCACTCTTCAGTTACAAACCTCAGACTCAAATTCCCAGGCTCTCTTGTGAGAAATCAGACATCAACCCTTTGAGCCAAAGAGAAATCCTCCCTGTCCAAGACAGTTACATCTGTGGTCTTCTCTGTTTTACACTGAGCGAGGATAATCTCCCACAGTGAGACAGTAGATTGGGTCAGTGGTGTCTGTGACCAGAAAAACCTATGCTTCTCTGGATAAAGGAGAGAAAATAACCTATAACAATCCTTTATTCAGAGGTATGCTGTGCCTCTGCTGTTTTATTGCTTCCTGCAGCTAAATATGTTACCAGGAATAGGCGCCTTTGGGGTATCTTTTGATTTTTAATGGAGCAAATCTTTTAGATAAAGTGTTGCGCTCTCTCCTATTTGAACATCTGTCTTATATGCCTCTACAGAGAGGGCGGCTGAATGAAGAAACATACAGAGAGAGGTTGGGAGAGAGAACATGTCAGGAAAAGTGAAAATAATTCATTCATTCAATTGGGTTTGACTGGGTTTGAGGGGGCTTATCTGATAAGCTCTCCCTTTTGAGAAATCCAAGTATCTCACCTGATTGCAACAGCACTGATAAAACATATTCTATGGAGACTAAATGATTGCACCTGTTTTATGTCAAAGTGCCTGCTTTGAATTACTTTGTTTCAGCCATTTCATTCTTCCTTTATCCATCCATTATTAGTATAACACGTGGATCTTGCAATGCAGTGGATGTATAGCAGTTGAATAAGAGGTCTTCAAGACTTTATCTAAAGATAGAGCTAGAAGCTATGTCCATGATTTAGTGCTGCACATTAATCTGGATAATCATCTACATATCCCACTCCAGAGGCTAAGGGTTAGCATTGAATGATTTACAGAAAAAGTAGTCTGTAGTCTAATTGTTTCTCCCTCCTTTTCTTCACCATTTATCATATAAGTTGTCTTGCAGTGTTGCCATTATCAATCTCATTTTTCAAACGGTAAAATATACAGCACCATCTGCAGGATATATTTCATTACAGCATTAATACTGAGTCTGTTTGGAGCAGGTGGTGCAATATAATTTACTGTTTAGACAGTAGGAAGAGAAGCAGTTAATTTTTTCATTGTGCTGACATGATTACTCCGGGGTCAGCTGTGCATAGTGCAATGAATATTTGTGTTCTGGACCCATGCCCCAGGCTTGACAAGGAGAAAGATTTCATGAAGTATTTTCTGTATGATAGTATCAGGTAGCAGTACTGTATATTGGTTCATATTTGACCCGTTGCCATCCAAAATGTAACCATATTCAGGTAAGATATATTGTGCTTTAGTGGCTCAACATACTGCACAATGTATGAGCCACACAGGTTCTCAGGCGAGCTCTGAAATGTCTTGCTATAAAAAATAAATATTCGCTCTAGGTTTTGAGTTGGTTTAAATATACTGTACTGTTGGGGCATTGCATTGGCTCTGCTTTGTTAGCTGCTGGAAACTTTTGTGTAGTCGTGTAGTCTGACTACACAGAGTTGTGTAGTCAAATCGGTTTACTCCTTAGGGAAAGAAGTAAGACTGTTCTGCATATCTGTTTCAATCCTTACCCCAGGCTCAAGAAAAAGTCGGAATGAGTAGCAATCTCTTCCATCTCTTCCTGTCAGCATCCTCTATTGTTTCCTCCTATGTTAAAGATCTGGATTTTGTATGCGTGTTATATTTGCTTTACTTACAACACTTTGTCATCATTCAGGCAGAAGATATAGAAGCCGAGGTGAAGCCTTTTCTAAACATGCTGACAGCCCTGTTTATATATCACTATTACAGCAACCAGATTACTGCAAGTAGTCATGTCCTCCCTTACAGTCATGGTCTTGGGGGTTTACATCAAGCTCCATTTAAGAAAAAAAAAAAGCCAATGTCATTGGCTGAGCATTGTGGTAGTATGTATTTATAAATCCCAAAAAGCACACCCTCAGCAGATCTTTAAGTCGGTCATTAAACTCACAGTTGATGTTTGGAAGCTGTACATAATCTGTGCAAAAGGGCTATTTCTGTCTTGGCCAGGACTGAGTAAATTAAATTCCCTCCTTTTGATTTTGTTACTATGACAACAGTGTCTTGGGCAATAACAAGATAAAGAAAATCTTCTCAATATAATAAACTTATTTTCATCAAAGGTGCTGCAAATCATGCAGTGCAGTAACTGCCAACTTGCCTAAAATAACATAATAGCAACTAGTTTTAGTGGAAATTCTTAGATCCCATGGTCTGTTCTCACAATGTTTCAGTGACTTTTTCACCGCAGCAAGAAAAAAAAACGATTTAGGGAAACTCTGAACCCCAGTAGTCAAACTCTGGTTTCATAACATTTCGACAGTACTCCGTGTGTAAACAGGACCTGCAGGAAAGCTTCTTGGCACCTTCTTGCTGTTGGACAGAGCGATGTTCGATACTGTCCTCTTTCTCATTCATGCTCTCTTCCTCTCTCCCTCTTGCTCAAATGACATTATGGAAGATTTCTTTTTTCTTTCTGCTGACTAACTGCCTGCTGTCTGTGAACCAGAAAGTCCTTGGAGAGCCTGACATAATACCATCCAGGAGTCTGTGTGTTTGGGAATTATCCAACTCACCATATACAAGTCAGTTTTCTGCCTACTCACTTTTCTGCCTGAAGTTTATGTGGAGGGTTTATGTTACTTCTGAAACCTATGGGTTACAGATGCCCAAACTATCTAATACCAGCTTTTTAAAGATTTATTCTTTTGCTTAGAAGGCTAAGAGGACTTGAAAATAATAGTTTTGGTCTGAATAATTTCACTACATTTCCAGTACTGAGACTATATATTCTCAAACATAACTCTTATTTCCATCTATGAGAAACGCAGAAGAACTCCCATATTGACTCCAACCACTCTGTATAGCACTGATCTCCAGTGAGAATGATGTGGAGCCTGAGATCTGCTGTGGTTCACCTCAGAGAAACAGCCTTCAAACCAGAGGAGGGGGGGCAGAAAGAAAGAGATAGGCAAGAGGAAAATTTTGAGTTTGAGACAAGAGAGATCAGAGTAGGTTTCCACTCTGTTCTGGGGTTTTTTTCTATTTGCTGCCTGCTGGCTTTCCAGTCCTGTGTGAAAGAAAACCATGTTCCACATTTCGTTGCGCCTGTCCACACAAATTGTTTTCACTTCATCTTTGTCTTTACATGTTTGTCAAATTCTTCATTTCACTTAAAGTCTCAACAAATTAATTCTTAATGTCCCAAGTCCTGTTCCTATGTACAGACCTAAGGGGCCCCAAAAGCTCCAGGTTCAGTGCACGTCAATTTGTTTTGGCAATATAATTCTTATAAAGAAAACATGTGCCAAAATCAATTTTTGGGGTTTTATTTTTGCTTTGTTTTGGGCATGCATATTTCTGATACTAAAGTTGTATCTAATGGAAAGACCAAAAAACTCCAGATGGAGATGGAGCAACCCAAACCCTAACCCTAACCCTAGTAACGCTATGAGTTTTTTTATACATGTGATGTGATCAGTTGTGGAAGGAAATGCATTCAACGCATTTGTAGATCACACGGATACACACAATGGGCCTGATTTTTTGGGCCTGAGGTTTGCTGGGTGTAAAAACATGTGCAAACTTGACATCACCCGCAGAAATACGTCTTGTATGTGCAAGATAATATGCACTGTCCATTTAGTACGTTTGCCATGATGAATATGCAATATGGGGCATTTTTACACCAGTGTGCAAAATACAGGGTGGAGAAAATGAAAATGTGTTAATTTAGTACAAGCATTGCGATTTACCATGTTAATTTATTTGGAGTGGAATATTTTTGGTTTTACTAATAGCCCTGACATTGTCACAAATACTCCAATACTCCAAACTCCAATATAGTGTTTTTTCTGGTAACATTTTTTTTTTTTTTTGCTTTGTTTGTTAACCTCTTCCACCAGAACCTCTAATTCCATGGGATCAGATTTCATCCTGGAGGGTTTCTGCACGTCCAAACTCCCCATGAAGACAACCAAAACCCTCACTTAAATACTGCTGTCTGCACCTGTTGTCATTTGCGCAGTTATTATTAGTAGATCACCCTCAAAACGCATGCTAACCAAACATGCAATCTGTTGCACTGTGCACGCAATTTAGTACCCTTTATTAGGGATCTTAGTAAATCCGGCCCAAATGTGTTTTGGTGAGAAACAGTGACTGTAAACATAACTTTTGTTTGTTTACAAGAAAGCTACTTCCATCACAGTTGCAGTTTAATAAGGAGAGACCTTGGCAAGAGGATACATAAACGTGGCACAGGCGCTATTAGCTGGGGTGTCAAAAGGGGCCCAAAGGCAAATTTCCGCCCCATAAACCCCTAAAAAGTCAATTCAGTCGGGTTTCACTTAATCTGAGAGGGTCACACAGAGGGTCATCAGATAGTAATGAAGGTTAACTATAAGAATGCAAAACAATAGGTGTTAAGTCATGCAATGTGATATCCAAATTTTTAAAGGCATATCAAAGTCTGCCCACATCTGTACGTGTTGAACAAATGTAGAGAAAACAAGAATGTGTAATGATATAATCTAATAATCTTAGATTTCACTGTGATTAACAGCTAATACAACCAATGAAAACATTGGTGCTGAAATCAAATGCAGTGAAAACAACACTCACCCAGTATTAGCTTACAGTTCAGCAATATGAAGGTTTTCACGAATCAAAAGCACAGAAACAATGTATTGAATGTAATGCGCAACAGCTGTTTTATATTAAGCAGCATTCAATCACTTCACTTATCGCTTTCATGGTGGGGCACAATTTAGGAGGCAGGATGGAGAGAGTTATTAGCGGTCATAAAAAAAATAAGAAGGAAAGATGGATGGGAGAATTGGCCTGTGAGAAAACACAGAAACCTCACAGTGGTTCAGATAAAGAATCAATTCAAAAGACTTACTGTAGAAAAAAATCAGGAAAATATGCGAAAAACTTCCTCGAGCATTTGCACAACACTCACTGCATTGTGTGGTTTTGGCTTGTCTGTGCTCTGTGAAAGATTGCTTTCTCTGGAGGCCATAAGTGCTCCATTTATAGATGCATCCAATTGCTTGTTTAAATCCGGGAGCTCACTTGGTCTGAATTATGGACACAGACAATCTTTCATTTCAGTGTGTTGACAGTGGATGTTCTTTGGGTGACAAAGACAGGATGGAGATAAAGGGGTTCGTTGGACAGACAGATGAAAGGAAGAAGATGAGAGAGCAAACCAGATTAAAGAACTCATATTAAAGTGGCAGAGCTTGATCTGTCTGCACAAATTTAGCAGTCGTTGTACGTGCCTCCATTTGAAAAGCAAAACTGAAATATTTTTTTATAGAAAACTGGGGGACATAACAGCCACTACGATAGCAGCCGCATAGTGGCATTTTTACGCAGGGAAAACCAGATGTGAAAACTGGAAGAGCTAAAAGAAAGTTGGAAAAGTTGTCCCATTCCCTCCCCCCTTTCTCTTTCTCTTCTCCTTTTATTTAGACTGATGCCTGCCTGTTTTCTATCTTTCCTGCCGGTTTCTACCCAGGCAGTTTGAAAACCAAAATCACAAACAGATTGAGATGGTAGTCATTACTCTCTTTTAAAACCTCTAGGAGGAACAAAAACCTGCAGAAAATGCAGGATTTCTATTACAGGCCTTGACATTTCTTACATCACTTTTATACACAGCAGCCACGATGGCTAGTGATTTTCCAAAGTTATAAGCCACTCAGCATTTTCACTTGCCACACATTTCACTGTTGGGAATTTACATATTATTTGATTAAAGTTGACTATTATAGTTGAACAGTTATATATATATATATATAACTGTTCATATAACCAGCTATTCTCGACCTGGCTTCAACTCTTTTTCTTTGTCTCCTCTTCCTTTTCAGTTTCATCATCAGGTTTTGTGTTGTATCTCTGGGGTTTGTTACACCTGTTATGTGCTGACACATCATAGCCTGTGTTTCTCCAGAGGGGCTTCTTGTTCAGGTGTTCGGTCACAGGCATGGATTAGGTCTAACACGAATGGTACAATGAGCAAACACTGTGTGCATGTATATTTACATAAATCATTTAAATGAAATTTGTCAAGCCCTGATTAGAATATAATAGATGTTGTAAAGATTTGGAAAAGCACTGAGCGCCACAAATAACCACATAAAAGCACAAATAAACTACCCACAATGCAGCTGACCAAAATGCCACACATAACTTGCACAACATGGTACATTGCAACTACAGCAAGTAGCCTGAAATATGATAGAATAAAGTGAAATGAAATTACTTCCCCTACCTTAAACTTCCTTCCTCAAACCACTTTGGGGAAAAAAGAGTAAGTGTTTGAAAGCACAGACTACGTCCAGCCCAGAGCTCTTGGCCGCCCTACATGGCAAACTTTATAAAAACAAATTCAAGTCTACCTTTTCAGCCTTGTGGTAAGTAAAACATTAGACAGCTAAATGACTACTGGCACTCAGTTTTACTGAACAAACAAGTGTAAGTTTAGACTGGAGAGAGTTTGTAGCTGAGTGTTCACTGAGCAAACCTAACAAATGTACCTTTTTGTATGTGAGTTAGATTTCTGCCAGGGCTGCCTATTGTGTATTTGCCAGTAAAATTATGTCTGTACAGTAGCTAACTATGATTGCATTTCATAGACCGGAGTTTGGCCACAAATGAACTGGAAATGTAAATAGAATCTTTGTATTAGTTAATGGTTGTTCAGTATTCGGTTTTTACCATGCCTCCCGTTTCTGGGAACACAGAAGCAGTTTGATTTTTCCTTACTCTTTCAAGGAAGGAAGGTTAGATGTTCATCCAGTCTGATTGCTACTTTCACATAATTTAGTTATAAAGAAAACACCTACTGTAACTACAAAACCATCTACATGAAAACAAAGTAACTCTATCTGCTTGAGATGGAGATATGTCTCTAAGAGTTTTAGAAACAAGTAATTTGGCCCTGTGTTGAGAATTTACTGTTTCAAAACATGAAATTTGTGGTTCAGAGTTTGTGTAAAGTTCACAAAATGTTAGGATTAGGTTGCATTTTGGCATGGCACAACACAAGATAAAGATCCAGGAATACAGAACTTGACTGTCTCACCTCTGTTGCTGCAGTCCATCCGAGGTTTAGGGAAAATGTAGGTGTGGCACATGGACGTAGCGTCTGGCTTCACTTTGAGCGGTGGAGGCTTCGACCCCTCCGGGCCGATGTCCACCTGGTTGTCACACAGCGATTCCACGATCACCCTCCTCAGTTTCTGGCCCCTCAGTGAATCGGGCTCCGCGCATTTGGCGTAGTTGCCCAGGTTACGGTTGCTAGGCACCTGCAGTGTTGTGATCAGGCTCTCCAATGAGCATCGGCAGCTCCAAGGGTTGTCATAGAGACGGAGGTAGGTGAGTCGGGGCAAAGGAAGCAGGACCTCCTCAGAGGCTGTTTTCAGTTTGTTGTGCTGGAGGAGCAGGGTGGTGAGCTGGGACAGGCCGCTGAATGCTTGCGCCTCTACCATGGAGATGTCGTTCTGTTGGAGGTCCAGGCTCCTCAGCCGGGTGAACTGGGAGAACATGTTGTCCCTCAAAACCTATAGAGCGAAACGTGAAATGTTGATTTTTGTGGATTTTCTGTCATTAGTAGTAGAATGTTAGTTCAGTGTTCATTGAGAGAAAGCAACAGTGCACGTGGGTTTTCCTTATATGACAACAATATCTTAATTTCTATGACAACATATCCCCACTCTAACCATGGTTGTAGTAGAGAAGCATCGCCATAGTTTCTGAATAAAGGCGCTGTGTAGAGCACTGTTCTCTAGCTGGCCACATGGCGCTGCGTACACTCTCTCCTCATTGGGAACAAATGAAAAAAGAACTCACAAAAAAACACTACATGGACACAAGCTTTAAGGTAATCAATGTTCCACTAGGTTCACCACTTTTTCTGTCTGCTGGGTAGGTAACGTAATGTCCACAGCTGTTTTAGCTGAAAACATCTGCCAGCTGTTTTCTAAAAGCTGGACTTGTGAGAGTGAAATGAAACAGCAAAGTTATGGGCTGCGAAACAAAACAATCAGATGAAAGATGCTAAAACACTTTTTGAAGATAATGATAATTCCCTGCAGTTTAGGCACGAGAACAACTCCTGTCACGTTTCATGTAATCGTTTGACCCACCGTTAATTCAAAAATATGAATTAGCGCAGCTATGAGTACAGATTGTAGATTGCAACTTTAATTTGTACACTTTGAATCTTTCATGTTTTTATGCCAAATCAAACAGGGTCAAAGAAACAGCTTAAAATAGCACATAATGGACTTTCTTCATAGTTTCCTTCACTGCTCATTCATTCAACAAACCAACTCTTTGAACTTGAATGGGAGAATGTAAACCTTAAATATACTAATTTCTCACTGATTTGTTCAGCGTTTATAACTCATTCATCTTAATTCATTACCTTGCTGGCAAAGTATTTTGTTTTGCTCCACTCAACACCTGTGAGCACACATCCTGTCAAGACACGGAAAACCCGACACACACACACACACACACAGCAAGAAAAATCTGTCTTTGATCTCGCCACCAAGTAAATGGTGTACAGATGCTGATGGTATCAACAAACTGGTTGGGTTTAAGATCAGGGTAATGCCTTGAGACACTAACTTCCAATTGATGCAGTGAGCCTCATTTGTTACAGAAAGCTGTAATTGACATTCTCAGAATTGTTAGTTATGGTTAGTTGAGTCTTATATCCGGACCGTAGCAGCTGGTCTGTGTCTTATATCTTTATATTTACACCATGCAAGTCTGCACTTGCCTGAATCTTATTTCTGGCCAGCAGCAGGTGGTGAATATCTTTGGGCCAGTCTTGCATCACGGTGGTCAGCTGCCTGTCCTGGCAGTCCAGGTACTTCTCTCCTGCCTCCATGTACTCCTTACACTCCTGAGTATGACGCCTCATGATCCCGGCCCTGCCTCTGCCTCTAACACGGCCCCTGGCGCCCCTCTCTCTAGCCCCAGACCTAGGGCCTCTCCGGGGCTCAACTGACTGCAGGAGCAGGAAGAGGAGGAGGGTGGTGATCAGACGCATGATGGGAGAGGAGAGGAAAGGAAGGGAGGCCTCTTGGTAATCCGGTCAACCTTGGAAGACTGCTGTCTGAAGATTGGTGTGACAGGACACAGGAGGCCGGTCACAACTGTGTATGAGGAGAAAAATAGGAGAGAGAGAGAGAGAGAGAGAGAGAGAGAGAGAGAGAGAGAGAGAGAGAGAGAGAGAGAGAGAGAGAGAGAGAGAGAGAGAGAGAGAGAGAGAGAGAGAGAGAGAGAGAGAGAGAGAGAGAGAGAGAGAGAGAGAGAGAGAGAGAGAGAGAGAGAGAGAGAGAGAGAGAGAGAGAGAGAGAGAGAGAGAGAGAGATCAACCATATGAAAGTGGATTTTCAAGGGTTGTCAGTTTGAAATCACACAAATAGACTCAAATGTATGACTGGAATAAATTGTTACATTTACTTGACACTTGAATTGCTGCAGGTGAGTTGTTTTATGTTTAAAAGATCTTTTGCAGGAATAATCAATCATTTTATTCACAAATGAAATAAAATGCAGAGGGACTTCTCTTGGTGGCATGCTTACAACTACAATGGTAACACACAATGCACATGTTGGAAGAATTAGTGGGAGGAAAGTGGGGAATAAGGGACAGGAAAGAGGAAAAGGCTTTGGAGGAAAAGAAAGAGACACATTTGTTACATGTTTAAATGTTATATGATGGTAAAGTTGAATGTTTTCTACCATCAGCTAAACAGACCCTGATGTTTCCTCTCTCTACATTTATGTTTTCTACATTTACTCTTCCACTACTACTTTACTCTTTTTCATTCGCAGCACCTTCCTAGAGACTTACACGTACCATTTTTTGGGTCCCATTTTATCAATTAAAACATACTCAAACATCCATCCACTTGCAGGATGTTTACATTTGTGTGTTTGGCAATGCTTGTGTATAGTAAAGCTTATGTTTGAATCACTAAGTGGTAACACCTGTTTCAGTACATCCCCTGCACACACAAAAAGAAAAACAGAACATTTGATGTTATCCTATGTGAAATATTGCATTTAGCCTATAAAATATCCACATGTGCTTTATATTTGAACTTAAAGTCCTGACCAATATGAATGTTCCAAAAGGGACTTTTAAAAGCATTTAATGAACTGCCACAACTATGGTATGGCAAAAAAAACCCAAAAAACTAGGGAAAGTTGGAAGAAATGAATATTGACTGTCAGTAGGAGACAAGACACAAACCACCATCCTCAATGTCGAAGTCACACCCAATTCCATCCTTATTTCAAAGAAGTTTTGAGGTTGAAAAATAACTTCATGCAACTTCCACTTTTCTACTGAGAGAGAAATGTACATTTTTGCATGACTACAAGAGGCTGTTTGTCCATAAAACTTACAAATACTGTAGATTGCATTTGAACAAACATGCACTATCTGACTCACGACTTCCTCACATACTGTCCTTGTATCTTTTTCTCTCTCCTCCTTTCAGCCTAGCAGTCTGGCCATTTGTGTAGCTATGTAAAACTATCATCAGCTGCAAATATGAGGACTCCAAGACTGGAAATATTAATTTTTATATCTTGATAATGAGGGCGATTGTCTTTTTTTGCTACTTGTTTTGGACTCCCTGTTTCTGCTGCTGACTATATGAATACTGTACGTGGGTGCACGCACATTTTATGATAAAATAAGTGAGTCATGGGTCTCTTGTGTGATCAAAAGCAAAAAGGCAATGCCCATTATGTCTGCCAAGAAACACTGTACACACACACACACACACACACACACACACACACACGCAGGCACACATGCACGCACACACAAGCACACTGAGTCAGTCCAACTGTACCAAACCGCAGACCCCCTTACAGTCTTCCAGTGTCTCACACAGTGGAACAAGCCTGTCAATGCAGATGGTGTTGTTCCATTGAAATTACAGACGGGGCATGTTAGCTAGATACAGACAGAAACAGCTGAGAATGTATCTGGTGACACACTTTCCAGTGCATTTAGTACTCTTTAACAATCCAACTATCAATCATCTCAAATGAACCACAAATGAAAGTTCAATATATTTGACTGCAGATGATGCAAGCAATAAAACACTTCAGCAAGCTATTACTCCAAACCCAATAGAAACTGACTTATTTTCAGTTAGTGTGTTTATATGTATTCATATATAAGCATGCCCTTATAGATTGGCATGTTGTTATGCTTACATAAACTTGGATGGTGTACAGCGCATGTTCTTGGGCAGCTGACGAGAGACAAGTTTCAACACAAGGCTGAGACTCGTGCCAGCCCAAACTTCAGACTAGACGAGACTCTGAGGTGGAGAGCATGGGGAGAGGTCTTTAGTAGATCCAGACACAACCTGCTTTTAGTTTAAGTAGTTTTGTCTAGTAGAGGTGGTTGATATACAATAATGCAATCCTACTTTGGCACTATGGTCACTGGGTGAAGCATGGCACTAAACTACAGATTCAGCTCAAGGCGAACACACGCTCTAGAGCAGTTCAGCCACATCCTCCAAAATACACTTAATGTAGAAATTACTATGAATGTCCGGGTAACAAATGAAAGGAAAAATAAACATGCACCTTGGCAATGAGCCAACACCAAGCCTCCAGAACAGCTTCAATGCTCATCTGCAAAGAGTATCTGGAACTCCTCTGGCGATAAGACATCCTGTCTCCAAAAGAGTTGACCTCATTTGATGGTTTCATGATGAGGGAATACTGGTACATCATTTAAAATGTTATATTGGCATAACAGAAAAGGCAGAAGTCAACAACTCAACCACGAGGGTCATAATAAGTTTTTAGAAGTTTTTTTGCCATCACTTTGCACACCATCATCTAGACACTAATGTTCATAAAATGGAGTACCAAACTTAAGCACTAGCAAACAAGCACATTGTGGTCTGAGCATTATGTTTCATATTGCCATTAAGTGGACACGAGTGAATAGTTTGGAAATTATTCATTGAATTGAGAATCTATTCTGAATCATGTCGTGACACCAATAATCTGAATCAGTTCAAAACATGACATTCCTAAGGAGTCCCGCACCTAAGGGACAGCACTATAAAAACATATTACTCCAAAATCTCCCATAGGTGTCCAACTGGGTTGAGAGCTGGTCCCTGCAAAAACAAATTAGCACTTTGATTTGATTTTGGACCTTCTATACATGTCACTGACTGTAAGACAAAAGCATCTACAGTTGTCTGTCCATTATTTCGTCAGGCCTCTGTATGGGTTACTCTAAATGAATAAAGGATGATCTTTGTTCCAGAGTGCAGTAGTGACAGAGGCTTGTACATGTGTTCAAAATATATGTACAGTATGAAGCAGAAAGTATTACTTTCTGTAATAAGTGAAATAATTTGGACCAAGTCAAGTTAATTTATTTATAAAGCACATTTAAAAACAACAGGCATTGACCAAACTGCTTTCCAGAGAGATTACATTTATCAGATTGATAAAAACACAGAATAAAAATAACAGCACATACATGAGTAAAACATAAAATCAGATAAATCACCACACAAGACGCATTGCACAAACAACAAGTAAAGGCCAGGATGTAGTCAGGCATGTCTTCAAGATGACTAATAAGAAGTTAAAGAAGGAGATTAGTCTTTAGATGGGTTTTAAAAATAAATAAATGAAGCAGGAAGATCTTATTGTTATTGGCATACTATTCCACAATTTGGGAACAACAACTGAAAATGTTATAACTTGGTGCATGGAATGGAGGGAAGTGATTGGTCAGCAGATCTGCAGGGTGAGGAGGTAGAATAGGGGATGAGCAGTTCATAGATGTAGTTTGGTGCCAGTCCTTGCACAGCTGTAAAACCAAATCAAAATATCTTAAAAACAATTCTGTATTTCACAGGTAGCCAGTGAAGAGAGGCTAGTACAGGGGAGACACAATCTCTCTTCTTGGCACCAGTCAGGAGTCTCCCTGCTGCATGTTGAACCAGCTGCAGTTGAGATAAGGCTGACTGACTGATTCTCACATAGAGAGAAATGCAGTAGTCAAGGCGAGAGGACATAAAAACATAAACTATAATCTCCAAATGAGTGCACGTACTCCTCAGATACTTTCAACATCACAGCTGTCAAGCAGGAAAAGTACAGCTCTTCTTAAAAAAACCATGACCACGGTCAAGAGACACATTCCAGCTGTGACCATAACAAACCCACTCAGGCCAAACCCAGCCCTGAGGTTCAACTCATGCCCATACTAGCCCAAATTAGCTATTCCAGTCTAGTATTATTTCTGAACTTAGCTTCTTCTGGTCAGTCAATGCCAACCCAGAGAAGTTTCAAAGAAAAACTGTCTCTTTAGCGTCTGTAAACATTTTGGGTCAGTTCTTTTCGCAGGGGCATTGCTCTAAATATCATAAAGACTTTTTTTCCCCCTTCCACTGCCATTTGGCCTAAACTAGCACAAAGTTCAGTCTGGATATGAAATGTGGTAGCAGCATGTCTCTTCTTTTGGACCATGGAAAAATAATTATTGTAGGAAGCATTTTAGGTCTTTTTGAAGAACAGATGGTGGGTAATTTGTCTCTCCTATACATGCATGATGTGTTTTTTGGAGTTTGTATTGAACTTTGATGATGAATACACATCCACAAAAACATTAGAAAACAACTGTTGTAATATTAAACTGCATTATACAAAATCATTTTTCAAAATTTAAAGAAAATTAAGGTTAATTAAGCACTGAATGTAACTAGCTATTTCATTAGCTATTTTCTTTTCAAATGAAACTTCGTCGGTTAAATCATTCAAAATAAATACAGTTCACAGATCAATGGCTGGTCACACCTCATTCACGACTCTGTCTGGGTGATGATTGGTCGATTAAATGTACTGCTGTCCTGTCCCACCTACTGAAAAGTCAATCCAGTTAGCCACATTCACTGAGAAATATTGGCGACTCCCTTCAAGGAGTTAAGGTCTCTCTAAAAAGTTGCTATATATGTCACTAGCCCCTTTTTTGGAAAAATAGTCACTCAAGGGGTTTGAACAGTTGCTAAATATAGTGACAAATTGCCTAAATTGGCAACAGAAAGCTGCTAGCATGTTAACATGTTCACCATCCTAGAATCCATCGTTTGAAAGTCATCAACTACTGTAGATGTTTCTCAAACTCCACAATGTTATGTTTACATTGTCTGGACTCCAATTTAAATAGACCAGACTGAAAAAGTCAAAGTTACTCCTGTATGTCAAATACATTATCTCATAAATCATATTCTACACTTCATCACTTTATAGTGCCACATTTTTGCTGACAGTTTTATCAGTTTGTTCATAGTTAAGTGAAGGTCCTGCATATTAACGAGTAGTTTATATGCCTCAGGGTAACTCTGTTAATGGTATGTTTTTTGGTTTTTATACTGGGTGCTAATCATTAGATATTCTATTTTGTTAACATTCCTGGCTCAATACTCAATACTGTCACATTTCAACCACATTAGGTGAATTTTACAGCGAGACCGCAATTCAATAAATCTTTATTGGGTAATTCTGGTGCAGCATGGTAGAAACATTATGTGTGTACAAAAACAGCAAAAACACTATATACAACAATAGCAAACATTAAGTTTACAAGATGCAATAGGTTTAAAAAAAAGTGTAAGGACTAGAATATATGAAGTGCAACAATAAAAGGTGGACTATAGTTCATGGTTAATGCCAGCAATTGCCTTAGGAATGAAGGAGCTCTGGAGCTATTGAGCCTGGGGACCTTATACCTCTGTCCTCTGGGCAGAGTGTGCAAGAGGTGGGATCAGCCAGCCGGGATGGAGGTAGCCTTTCTGACAAGGTGTCTATAGTACAGAGTGTCTGTAACTTTTAATCCTTTTAAAGTTGATGTTGTCCAACATGAAAGTCCACATGAAAGATTTTAGCTTCCTCAGTAAAGACAGTCATTGTTGTTCTCTGGAGTGGATGGCATTTGTGTTATGCTCCCACTGCAGTTTGTCGTCGATGATTGTGCCTACTTATTTGTAGCTACAATCTCAACTGTGATTTCTTCTATGATAGTCTGATGTGAATTGGGTGGGTTTTTTGTCCTTCATTTTGCATGTCAACCAATCAGATCAGAGAACAATCAGAGAACACTGCCGGTAAACCCTTCAAAGAAATGTAACAGTTAGAGATTATGTCATACAGTGGGGAAAGAGATTAAATTACCAGCAGTACACTAAGCAGAACTGCTTCTGCGCCATTGTTTCTGAAACTGCTGAGCAAATGGAAGAATCATGATTCGGTAATTGGCGTTAAATCTTTCGGATGGCTGTTCTAACCAAAACAATTTAGAGTCAGGCTAAAGACAAGCAAGAGGCAGAGTGCTGAACAGAAGTGTGCTCTTGATCAAAATAAACCACTGAATAAATGCTGAAGTCTGTAGTGTTTTCTCAGTTTGTGGAATTGGCTTTGTGTGTGTGTAGGGAGTACAGACATAAATGTCTTCTCCATCTGAACCTGATGGTGCATGTCTCTCTGTTGTACCATCTTGAACATGCCTTAATCTGCACATAAATCTACAATTTTTCATTCTTTTTAATCCTTGCACTCCTTACTCTATTTTTTTCTGCTTATAATTCTGTAATTTAAGAACTGCTTCAGTTTCTACATGCAGTAGCACAGTAATACATGCATTATACAGATTGAATTCAGTGTAATGTATGTGTTACATGATGAAGTGGAAAGTATAATTTAACCAGGCGGCTTGGCAGGAGTTCAGTGTCAACACTAGTCAAAGAAGTAGGAAGTTATACTGCTCTCCCAAAAAGCCAGAGGTCAAAGTGTGAATATCTGAATGAAGCAGCAGACACATCTACATAGCAACCACACATCAAACATTACATTATAACTATTTTTATGCAGAGAGGCTCAAAGAGGGATACATACTGTACATGCATACTGCAGGCACACCTACACAAGGACAGAGGACAAAAACAGACAATAAAAAAAGAGAAATGCTGCGTCTGTGTATGCTTTCTGAAATGTCTGTGGGCTGAGATGGGTCATTTGGTCTCAGCAGACCAGAGGAGACACAGACAGGATGGCCTCTAACACCATCACATACCACCTACACGGGGAAAAGGGGGTGTAAAGAGACAGTGACGGAGATTAAGAGAAATACAGATGGAGAGTGCTTACATATTTGAAAACCATTTTCAAACCATCTTTCAGACTGTCTTGACAAGATTAATGTCAGAGGCTGAACCTGAATGGAATGAAAATATCATGATGTCAGCAAAAAAATCCCCTTGGCAAATAGTAGGGTATGTTTAGTTTCAGGTGTAGCAGCTGTTCTTCTGTAAAGCCAAGAACACACATGGATATTTCTTTTAAAGTCTTAACCAACTGGGGGAGAGACGCAGCACCACATATAAACAATAAACTCCTGCTGAATGAATCCTAAACTATGGTGACCTCCCCTGTTTTTCCATCACTGCATGGATATAACATAATCCAGCTAAAATATATGTGTGTCTGGCTTAAAGCTACACTAATCAATATTATTATAATAAGGGACTAACGCACAGAGAATTATCCAACTCTTCAGTTCGCCTCAGCTCTATGGAATCTTTCAGCATCTTCAAATGATTTTTTTGGTTTTGCAGCTCACAACTTTACTGTTTTTATTCACTCTCACAGCTCTCATCCACCTTGTTTTTAGTGACTGTAAACAACATGTTCAGCCCAAGCCAGCACACTTCTAAAGTGAGCAACTAGCTGGTGAAAATGCTAGGCCAGAGCTAAAGAGGGAGTGAATATTGACCATACAATCAACCAGACTGAGGAATAAGCAAGTCATACAAA
Source organism: Scomber scombrus (assembly GCF_963691925.1). NCBI lineage: Eukaryota > Metazoa > Chordata > Actinopteri > Scombriformes > Scombridae > Scomber > Scomber scombrus. Next base: position 11,330,838 of record NC_084991.1, read on the forward strand.
AGCTAAACAAATCTTATCCATGCATCACAATGTCACTACCTCTCATCCATAAAGCCATAAGGCTGCACAGTCTCTACCTGCCCATAGAGTCTTTTCATGCTCCAATAACACTACACAGGGCACCGTGGATGGAAAGAGTGCAGACCTCCAGAGGAAACGGTGAAGAACACAAGGGTAACACTATTGCAGAAAGAACGTGAGAACCATCAAGAAAGGCTACAAAAACAAGAACGACAGACCGAAAATGCCTTTTCTCCTCAATAGAAACATCTGAAAAATTCAGCTTCCATCCAAGGATTTATTTGAAGGGAGAGGCAGGGGCTGGCAGAAAGTCAGTTGGTCAGTAAGTCTGTGTTTTGTATCTGTCAATACAGAAAAAACTGTGACAGAGAGCTAGAGAACAAGAACAAGCTTAAAGGTGAGGAGTTTTTTTTATGAAATCAGCTACAGCTGCAGAACAGGTGCAATAATTTACTGACTATTGACACGGAATGGCATTCTGTGCCCGTGGTCCATAGGCTGTTGGTCCGGATAGGTTTTCCATGCCAATAGTTGTTTGTTCTATTGATACTTAATGGGTGTCTGGAACTAATTGCTGGACCTCATGTAGACCACCAGCCGGACATTTGTTACCCTTACTTCAGATGTTTGGTCTCTTACACAGGACATTTTTACTGCATTTTACCGATCCAACTCAAATGATGATCTGTCTCTAACCAAGTGATTTTTGTGGCTATCCCTAGCCATTTTAACCCAGACCATGGGAAGGATTGGCATATCACCTGCAAAAACGCTCCTTCATTTTGAAACAATTTGAACTTGATGCAATGTGTATGTGCACTAATCGCATACCGACAATAAGTGGAGAAATGGAGAAATCCATACCAATATCCACTTCCTTTTTTATTTCCACTGCCAGCTGGCCTCTCAATTAAGTTGACTTTACTTTGTTTCCGTCAGGCTGAGTTTCCTGTGTGTGTGTGTGTGTGTGTGTGTGTGTGTGTGTGTGTGTGTGTGTGTGTGTGTGTGTGTGTGTGTGTGTGTGTGTGTGTGTGTGTGTGTGTGTGTGTGTGTGTGTGTGGTCTGTCCTAGGTTACATTTGATGACAAATTTAAGACTGAAGACCACTTAATTGGGGACAGCGTGTCCAACTGAGGACAAAAGCCATGTCCTCATTTGGGGAAAAAGATGACTTTTGGGTCAGTGGTTAGGTTTTGGATTAGGTTAAGGTTAGAGTTAGGCAAGTAGTGGTGACCGTGGATCTGACGTGTGTGTGTGTGTGTGTGTGTGTGTGTGTGTGTGTAACAACCCCGCCATCCAGCTGTATCCCAGACAGAGATTAGTACAAGGAAAGAGTGACAGCACAGACTATGAGAATTTAAAGAGAATGGGGGTGAAATGGTCTGACCACAAACCTTTAAATCCTAAACTAGAGGATGAGACTGTGTATGTGGGGAGAGCAAGCAAGAGAGAGAACCCTCACACATCCCTGAGAGCCTAATTGAAACCAGACCAGTTCACTTCTGCAGAACAGGAGAGGCATGAGGAGTAGAGAGAAAATAACACTTGAGGTTTTTTTTGGTCAAAGCGGGTCAGAGGTGGTGAACTCAAAAAGGACAAACATGAGAAATAGAGAACCTTTCAGTTGGAAACAAACCAAACGCTGTGCATTTGTGTGTCCTATATGCATGTCTTCCAGTTTGGTCTTATTCTCTGGAGTCCAAACAAAACCGCAGGAATAGCAACTGACAAAAAGGTCAATGTCCCATGTAACTCCTATGTACGTATCTTTCCAGCCAGCTTTTAGTTGACTTTATGCAGGCATCAGTGTGGACCCCCCATTCTTGTCTGCATCTAATCATGTTCTGAAACTGCTAACAGCAGAACACTCAGCGCCATTATAAAACATTAAACACAGGATTACTTTAGTGCTGAAATGCTTCAGGTTTATTAACTTAAACCAGGTTTATAAATAAGAAAATAAAGAGATGGGGAAGCAATTCATTTCATTGTTATGCAATAATCTACTCTGTTCTCCTCTGTTCTATAAATTCTTACACATTTCATTGGAATTGGGGAGTTAAAAAACTCAACAAAGATGTGCCACAGAGCTAACACAAACAAACACACACTCAACCTCTTCTCCCAAGAGTCAGCTATTTTGGTTGTCTTGGATTGGCAGCAGCCACAAATTAAATACATACACACATGCACATGCAATTTCATTTTATTGTTTTTGCAATATCCTACTGTTTTCAGTTTTATATTGTTCTCTGTATCTGTTCTACAAATTCTTACAAATTTCATTAGAATTGGGGAGTTATAAAAACTCTCAAGGGATGTGCCACAGAGTTTGCACAAACACACACACACGACGTCCTCCCTCGCAAGCCAGATATTTTGATTGGCTTGGATTGGCGGCAGACACAAATTAAATACATACACACATGCACACACATACAGGCAAGCCTAATCCTCCCACTCACACACTCACTCCTCTGACTACAAAGTGTTCCATTTAAACATAACTGCAGCAAGCTGAAACAGCAGAAATTTAAGTAAAAGGGACCCATGCACTTTGTAATCAGAGTAAACTTGCAAGTCAAGCTTTTTTTTTCTTTCCCTTTTTACACCGCAGGATTTCAGAGTGAAGCCACACGTTACTCCACTCTGCTCCGCGTGAGTCCTAGGAATTTAAATGAAACTCACACTTCTGTGGGCAGATGTACATATAGCTGCACACACGTATATACAGATGCCTTAACAAGCAATAAGCATACACACAGTTTGTACACACACTCTGCTGTTCCTGGCTTCCACACAGCTGACATCAAATTCTCCCCTTAAGGCTTTCTTTCTTTCTTTTTTTCTGACCTGATGAAAAGCTGGCTGGGCATTCAGTGAACATGAGTCATTTGGTGAACATAGTTATCCAGAGTTTATTACAGTGAAAAGAGGGTCCAAGTGGGTAAAGTAACCCCTGTCTCTGGCAGAAGTGCTGCCTAACTCCATTGCGCTACATACAGGGAGCTGAATACCTCATAATGGCTGTGTGAGTTATGGTGCACAGAGCCACCAGACAGTTACATAACAACAGCGGTAACGAAGCATCTAAAATTAGCAATTGAATGTTTTTTATGCTGCAGAATGTATGTACCTTTGAGATGAAATCAGGATCAATGTGACGGTCAAATAACTCCAAAAGCTTACTTCAGCAATTCCTCAACTACTGTACTCTATCAATATTCAACTTCAACATAGTTTATAACAAAAAATCTGTTATGCATCTTTAAGAGATAAGTGCCAAATAGTCCATGTATGTGATGAGTTAATAAGGTACTACACATTTTGCAAATAAGTCTCCTATCTTGTAGCTCAGTTCTGTCATACATATACTGTACGTGTGTGCAAGCACAGCTTTGCAGTGCCATCATGCTTGTCCAAAAGACATACGAGCAGTAAATAAAATAAAACCCCATATGTTCTGTCACTTAGCAAGTTTTACATGACCTACTTGTATTCACTCTTTGTGTCTATACATTGGACTGAGTGCATGCCTATAATGTCTATGGAACAAAGGAGTCAGAAAAGTGGGGAAGTCATAAATAAAACTTTCAAGAAAGAATTTTTTCAAAAGGCAGAAATAATCCTTTGGTGGATTTTATTACAGCACATTCTGCAACCTTATAACCTCTTCATAGCAAGATCAAAATAATATGATGTAATCTTTTCCTAGCCTTCTGGGAATCGGATTTTTATCACCAAGGAACTTTGGTGCCAAACCATACTTGCCAGAGTTGTTCTTGCAATACTCAGTATTGTCACAGGAAGGATAAGGGATTTGCTGTTTCTTTCATTTGAATAATCTTTTGTAGATAGATGGAACTGTTGTACTTTAGTCCATCAGATGAGAAGGTTTCAGTCCTACCTGTGCAGGGACAGAATCTGGCTCGGGCTCTTCCACTAGGACCTGCAGTTCTCCGGTTGGTCCCACGTCCCCGGCTCCTAATCCTGTCATGAGCGCTGCGTCCAAGCCAAGAAAATCTGCCTGGCTGCCTGTAAAGTAAGAGCCAGGACTGAGGGAAAAACGACTGGCTGCTTCTCCAATCTCTCTCTCTCTCTCTCTCGCTCTCTCTCTCTCTCTCCCTCCCTCTCTCTCTCTCTCTCTCTATCTGCACTGAGTGATTGACTACCGCTTTATAGTGCCTCTCTCTTCCTCACCCCCTTGCTTTTCACCCACTCAGCTGTATTGCACTGAGTGAAGTGTGAAGAGAGAGGCAGGGAGAGTGTGAGCAGAGTAAAACTGATTCTCAACGGATTCAGGCTGTGTCTGGTTTAGCATTACACACTCTCTCTCTCACACACACACATGTAGGAGGGCTGCAACCCTGCACGGGTCCCCTCTGTTGAAACCAGTGAACCTCCTGCAGGATGTGCTGCGAACATTGGACATCTGGGTGGCATGACGGCAAAACACCACCATCAACACCTGTGTGCTTCTCTGTCTGGTTATGTGTGCTGTCATCTCTTCTGGGCAGACTGAAGAGCCTCTGAGATGTACATTTTAACAGGTTTTGTTCCCAAATGGCATTGATCCACCTCCAACATCTGCCTTTGATCACTGCTTCAGCAGGATATCTCATTCATGTCCCCTTCTGGTAAATTGCCATAGTACATTTGGCGGTCCTTTCATTTTTCATCTCACACCATCATCGGGTCAAAATTTCAGTTTGTTCAATATTTTGGTTCATGACCAAATATCTGCAAAACTAATGGCATTCACATGAGCTGTAGTTTGTAAAATAAGGCACATGGTAAACATTACAACCGTTCACCACCATTATACCATGGCTGTCGACTCATAAATCATTTCAAATTTATAATTAGAATTATTTAATTAGCTATTGTGCAGTTTGATTTCTTTGACATTTCTTTAACTAGATCAGATTTGAGCTTCAAGCCTCATGTTAGAGTTCAATTTTGTGATATTGTTTTGCAGTGTGGTTCATCTGTATATTTACTTATGAAGCACTGAAGATTCCCAAAGTGACTGGATACTCTCTACCACTTGTTGCTAACATGAACCATTCGGTCTCACTGATACAAAACAGCTCCCAAAGAAATAGTTCCATCTACCAGTAAGGGGTATTCTGTGTAATTTTATGGTGCCAGAGGACATCCCTACTAATTTACACAGCCACTGCCTTCTCCTCTGTTCTTCTTCTCATTCCTCTCCTTTTTGTTTTCTATCTTCTCTTCCTTTCTCTTCTCCTCTCCTCTCCTTTCCAAAGGGTCAACACTGAGTGAAACAGCTCCATATTAGGACCACCACTCTGTGGCTCTGTGTTAAATGGATTGTTTACTGCCAAACCCTTCAAACAGCTTGAGGGCACTTACAATAGTACAGCTGTTTTAAGTAAGTAGGAGGAGCTGGGATGGAGACCTTCGGGCTCCTCTGCAAAGAGCATAAAACACTCAACCTGTCTGCTTTATGTCAGACAGTGGACATACAGTAGCCCTCCCACCAACACCACCACGAAACATACAAAACCCTACTGTATATACACACAAATATGCACATCTGCAAAAGCAGACATTCAGCAAGACTGAGATAAAATACAGAATGGCATGATACTAAACCATAAATGCAATTTCCTCTATAAAACCTAGCATGCATGTTCCTGAGTGTGTGAACATGCTCATGCCCACAGATGAGAGGAGCTGCTGATCTGCCAGGCCAGCTGTGATGCCAGTGGAGAGATTAAATATGTGTGTCTTGTTAAAACACTTGAAATACATTCTTTAAAGAGCCAGGTCAAGGTTAAACCCAATGCATCCCTTCTAGACATTTTTATAGCCTCTTTGCATGTTATAGATGTCTGATGTGAGTCTTTTAATATTTGATGGGAAAAATGTCTAATTTTGTCCGACTGGCAGTTTAAATGCTTGTTTTTGCTTTGTTATATCTTAAAACATCTCTGATATCAATTGTAGACCACATATCTTTTTGTGTCTACTGCAAGTTACTGCACTGAAATGTATGGAAACCAATGGCCTCCTGGGAGGTAGAAAATCCATCTAGATGCCATACTAATTCATTTTAATTGCATGTTTCGGAGATTGTTTGGATGTAATGTAATGTAAACATGAAACACTGCCCTCTAATTAGGTTTAAGCTGCATTTCCTCAATTTCCAACCCTAACCCCATTCACCACGAAGATATGAATGATGGCAGCAGTGCTTTCCTGCCCTGAGGGTAAAAGAACAACTCCCTAAATGCTCTTACTGTATATTCCTCCATTCCTTCTGTCTTCAGTATTCTGGTATCTCTGCTCTCATTTCATCTCAAGAGAGATGAAATAAGAGCCGATGAAATGAGAGCAGATGTGTGCACACTAGATGTACTATAGATTTGGTGTCAGAAGTAGTGGTCCAAAAATTTGGATTTATATATATTTTTTACCTTTAATCATGTCCAAACCATTCTTAAAGCTGCCATAATTGTATTTTTTATGAACACTCAGAATCAAAACTGACTGTTCTGCATGAGAAGAGAGATTTCTATTTATTATATCATATATCTAACTCTGCTCCTCTCTATCCGCTTTTCTTGTCTCTTTGTCTTTCATGTCTGTCTGCATCGTTTTTCTATGTGTCACCGTGGTTTTCTAACTGGCCACGATCCATGGCAGACTGGAAACGCATTGGAACAACACATGTACACACAAACACAGCCGTACGGATGTAACTATTCAGACAAACCAGATGACCCTGATATCTCCATCTGCTCAACATAAATCCTATTTATTCAAAGCACCATACACTGAATCCCTGAATCAGTCAGTACTGATTCCATCCATGCTCTACAGGTAATTTCTCACATATAAGACAACCAACATTAATCACTAGATCAGCATCATGTCACCTTTTTTTCCTTTGTCTTGTCATATTGTATATTCCCAGCCTTTCTCTTCTAGCTCTAATATTTTCACAGTTTATCTATTGTGTTCCATCCTGCTGTCTGTGTGTCTTCACTCCCCTATTTCCACTCCTTTTGGTAATTTATTTGTTTTGCATGATTTCTTTCTGCCTTTTTTATTTAATTGTCTGTTTTTCTACTCCAGAAGAACGACTAGACGCTATGAAAGATGCAAACTGGAATAAGAGTTTATCATCTAACTGTTGAAATCTTTCAGCCTGAGTTTCATGTTACGCTGCATCCCGTGGAATATACTGTATGTCTGAAATGTGTCTGTGCAGTGACAAATAAAGGATGGAGGCATGAAAAGAAAGATATACATGAAGACACAATGAATGATTCTGCAAGTACAAGGATAATTCAAAATATGTATCGTATAATAAACTCTAAACCATGTCACTGTCTGGGTGACATGATGGATTAAAGGATCGTACTATAGGAATACAGTGAAGTGCAAATACAAATTAAGGCTGGCTGTAGAAACAATAAATAGAAGGAGACATTAAATATATTTAATTAGGTGTCAGTGAATGATTACCATATGTCCACTTTGTAGTTCATTCAGCTGTAATGACTAAGACTTACTTAACTGTAACGGTGTGTTTAGACTAGTAATGACCATTAATCCCTGCTAACAGGAGGGTGGAAAAGAGAATAACAAACAAATAAGAAAGGAAGAAAAGTGATTCTGTTGCATGTAAGCCCATATAAAATAAAAATGTAGGTATCATTGATTTTAAAAATATTTTGTATTATATATGGAGGTGACATCAAATGATATGAATCAAATGAAATAATAATCAAATGAATAATTTTGATTTGAATCCTCAGAGGGAGTGGACTTCATTGTTCATCCCTTTAGGATATTTATATGAGCTTGCTAATAGTTAAGTGTTTTCATTGCAGACAGATGGCAGGTATGCTTCCTATTATTAGCAACTAAACTGTTTGGAAACAGAACTTAAAGCTGCTCAAATCAATATTTCTGTATTAACAATTAATCTAATATGAAAGGGACACAGAGATATGTCATCCAACTCTCTTCTCATTTAGCATCTTTCACCAGCTTGTTTTGTTTTTGTGAAACACAACTTTACTGTTTCATTAACTATTATTTATGTCATCACAAAAACACCCCACTGTACAGCACCCAGGAAAATGTAGCAATACATCAACAGTTGTTTAATAAAGTGGAGCATTTAAGAGATCAAGAGCTAAATATTGCCTCTTGGACATTGGATAAGTCCAAAACAGAGTTAAAACGAAACTGACTATTGGCAGGAACACAATTCTGAACTGATACTAACATTGCTCCATTTGCTAACACTTACATCATCTCAACCTCAATGGCCAAAAAGATCAACTAATACTGCCTTAAAGCATATTATACGTTTGCAGGTACAACAGTGTGCCTTATTATATTCAAGAATACATCTTTTCGTATACAGTACAATATATCCATTGCCATCCATCACTGTATTGCAGGAGTTCACACAAATAAATCAGTGTCAAAACCTTTTAGTCACTTTTAAGGGGTAAACACAACTTATAATAAAGACCAGACATTTTATAGGAATTACATTTTTCACATGTTGACTATGATGGTTGCGTTTCGAGCAGCTGCATTAAACGCTATCAGGTTAACAATTTTATCATCACACTTTCACTTGTCACTAATGACCATTTCCCAGATATCAGCATTACGTGGCTCTTCTCCCTAATGTGATAGACAAACACATTCTTTCTGGCTTGTTATTCTTTCTTATCTGTCACCCCATGCTTAGTTGTTTTCTCACTTGAGTGATAAAATAATGCTGAACAAGAATAAGTTGACATAAACATGAATAGCTACATCTCCAGGCAGTACTGGGAGAAGACAGGATAAAACACTCCCTTAGGAACTTCTGGCTACTGCCCAGCTTTGCTGCACAGCAGTTGCTTAGCATCCAGTGTCATCCTGGTTTTCTTAATTGATCTCAAGGTTTGAACCAACAGCCTACTGGTCAAAAACCTGCCTGCGTAACTCTTAGCGGACAGAGGCAACATAGCTGTTGTCCCTGTGGAGAGTGCAGAGTGGGGTCACCAGGACAAGTTATCCAGCACCGGAAATTTCTCCTGCCAAGCAAACATTATTCCAAGGAAGCACAGTGTTTTCAGTGGCTGGAAGAAAATATAGATGTATCCATGTAAAACTCATTTGAATAGAAAGTGTGGCTTCTTGTGTGACTTTGTATTAAGCTGTTAAGTCCAGTGTTGCTTGCGTTAAAAATGGGCCTCCAGGAGACTTGTGTAAGGGTGTTAGAGAGCTGCTCACCACATTTACACAAGTCTGCTACAAGTTACAATTGTTATAGTATAATTATTTTTCTTATGTCAATGCATCTACTCCCCATCATAGATCATCTAGGAGAAAAAAACAATTAATTGCAAATGCGTACTCTGAAAGTAATTGTCCCCTTTCTTCTGTGTTTTATAACTGTTGTTTGTAAAAGACAAAGGATAAGATGCTTATATTGGCTGGATCCAGTCATCTAATATTCCATATTAGAGCATCTGGGTGTTTAATGAATACAGCGGTGCAATTTTCTATGGAAGAATGGATGGCTTTGTCTTTGAAGCAATCAGGCCAATTGCTTAAAGATGTTGAAATGAATTTCAGTGTGGCAATCTAATGTAATGACAACATATTAAAGTATTTTAATTAGTAGGAGTGTGGGTAAGTGCTGCTTATGTATAGTGCTTCCAGTAACATTGCATGATGAATGAGGAATTATTGAAATTTTTGCATTTGCTGTGGTTTTTTTGTATGTAGTAAGTCTGCGTCTGTTCCCACAAGCCTGGCCTGTGAGTGCTCCTCATGTGTTTTATGAATGTAATGATAGTTGAAGCCACGTTTACACAATACACTTCATAATTGTCCTGAACTCTAAAAAACATATCTCTAGGAGGATTACAAGTAACCCATATTTTAGCTCAAGATCTAAGCTTGTAAGATTCTGCGGGAAATACTTTTTGCATATTTTATGTATTGTCTGTCTAATGGAACAGAAAATACCCTGAAAGCCTGTGAAAGAAAAAAAAGAAAGAGACAAGATTCTTTTGAGAGCAGAGAAAGACTGCAAGTGATTGAATCCAACAAAAACATAATAACATCGTGTTCTGTATTGCTCTCTTGTCCTCCTGTCCCATCTGTCTTGTAAGAATGATTTTTCTCTGTATCTAATGAATCACACAAACATGATAAACTCACCATCCAGACAAAGTAGTTTCATATAAGATTTCCTTGGTAGGGTAAATATTGTGGCCCTGAGTAACTCGAGATGGCACTGTCATTTTATACTCACTGAAGATTTGTTTGGGTTATGTTGTAAATATTTACAATGTATGAAAATGCTGTGAGATATCGTTTCCAATACAGAAAGATATGAAAGAAAAGACTTCACTTACACCAGAGTTTAATTGTACCAACATTGTAAAGAGGCTCATGCTTGGAGGACAAGGTTAGACTTCAACACAGGTAACTAAATATCAGGAAAGTAGGCAAGACACACAATAGAACAGGGTCACTCAAATTTAAGTCTTAGAGGTTATTTAGCAGGGCAATTTCAGCAAGGATGTATAAGTGATGATATTTCAGTACAAAAACTCCAGAACCATGTAGCCGGAACATCTGGCTAGTTAATTGCCTTGATTCAGAAGAGACAATGACAATAAAGATCTATCTATCTATCTATCTATCTATCTATCTATCTATCTATCTATCTATCTATCTATCTATCTATCTATCTATCTATCTATCTATCTATCTATCTATCTATCTATCTATCTATCTATCTATCTATCTATCTATCTATGTATCTATCTATCTATCTATCTATCTATCTATCTATCAGAAGGTCTCGTCAAACTGCCCCTTTATCTGATGAGACTGACAAGTCATAAATTGGGACCCACAGAGATGGAAATAAAGTGAGACTTTCTCCTCACACGTCCTCCCAAACACACATGACTTCACAGGAGAGGTGTAAAATGTACATCCCTAATGAACTTCCAACCCAGAGTTAAGATCTTATGGTGTTAATGTGAGAAACGCCAGGATGATCAGACTGACATGCGAAATCCTTTCTGTCAAAATGTGAAACAAAACAGGGACATTTGTTCCAGGTAAACGTGGTATAATCTTGTTTATTGAGAACAGAAGACTTTCAATAGCCATTATTGAAAATATTCTCCGTGTTTAAATTGATTATGTGAGTATCATGACGTAAGAACATTTCTGATAGGATGTCAATTCATGTCTGTTATATCTGTGCCAAAATGAAGGATGCATTTTCTTTAACGCGTACAAATGTGACAGCAGTGATGAGAAATTAAAGAATTAAGTTTTACTTTATAATTAAAAATAAGCCAGGGAACACATCTCTCCCCCAACCTCACAAACAAAAGCGGCTGTTTCAAGTTTGCTTGTACTCTTGTTATCTCTTGTCACTTTTCGTCTTGTGTTACTTCTTGTTATGTTATGCTCTTCTTACGTTTATACTCACTTTAATTTTTTCTGAACATGAACCTGCAGCTATCAGAACCGATCGGGTCCAGTGGGGCTTGCCGAGATTGCTTCTTGCCGGGCTTCCCTCCATCCCGATCCACTTCCAGCTGACTGGTCTTCGTCTGAAAAGTAGCATAAAACCATCTTTCATTGTGATCAGGCTGGTGAACGATTAAAGAGTTTATTGCTGACTCAAGATCCAAATTACGCATTTCCAAATATAGTAATCTAAACACCATTTAGACATTTAGACCATCTCATTTATCACTGCTGTGACTTTAGTAAACTTGTTATTATCCTTTCTTTATGAATATTTTCACTCTATAATCCCTATTATTGCATTGACTGCTTATTATTCTTGCTTAGTTAATAAATAACCTGTGAGTATTATTGACAATTGTGTGTGTGTGCATTTTATTTCTGGTGTGAACACATTCTTGGTTCCCTGACGCCTAGAATTAATAACTTTAGATATTTGACTGATTCAGTAATTAATTGACTTTATCCAAATCTATTAAATGGAATTACGGTATTTAATTGTATCCAATTAATACCCGTAATTTCCAGAAACTTTCCAGTGGTGCCCCTGATAACTAATTTTTTATATAGATTATAGATATGAATATCCATAATTCGCAACAACCACGTACATGGACAGAATTTCTGTATAAATGGGAGAAGTGACACCTGGATTTTGTAGCCAGTTGGGTATAAACACTTACGATGGACAAGAGGAGAAAATGGAGTAAGTGTTTTACCAGTTCAGATTAAATTGAATATCTATGCATTATGTGTGGTTCATGTATAGCTTGTTTATGAGTGAATGAAAAAAATGTTGTCCATTTGGCTCTTTAAAGTAAATATTAACATTGATTCAGCTGACTCCCTGTAATAAAATGATTGCCAGTACTGCTGAACTAACAAGCCACTGTTTTTTTCTGTCATTTTTAAATAATTGTTTTAGATAGCTGGTCTGGAATGGGTGAGCCTTATCAGCTCATACAGTCCATTTCATTCCTAGCACATTAGCTCATAAAATTTGTATGTGCACTATCATCCCAGTGTGACAGTTACAGAAAGCTAGGTCGCCAGTGAAGACCATGGAAGAGGCCTAAGGCTGCATTAAATTTAAAAATCTGGTTATTTCAGCATCTCTGTCTCAAAGAAAGGTGTGATTAACAACGTCCCATCAGCTCCTATTACTTTTTACACAACTGCATAGACAGTAAACTCTCATGACAACATCCTGGAAAGAGTAAAACGTCTTGGATGTTTCTTCCAAACACAGTTGCCTTGACTCACTGCAGCAAAAGATGATGTGTTCTTTAGGTATGACGAGTCTGTATGGAGAATATCAGATTGGATTGAATTAGATCTGTAAAAATTTCCAATACCTCAAGTTTTTCATCCAATAACCCATACTCTGTCTTCTACTAAATGTATCCAAAACTAGTTTTATTCGTAGATTTGCGCAGTGTGGTCTTTGTCACCTACTGGCTTAAACAATATGTGTTCTAAGTTATTCTATGTCCAGGGATTTACACAGGATTTGGCTATCTCAAATATAGTCATGAGCTCCAAGATACAGAGTATCCAATACATACAGATGTGTTTTCTGGCAGTAAACTGTCTTACTTTTAAGATGAAATTGTTTCAATCACCTCAAGGATCTTTAAACCTCAAGACCCATAATTCCCTTTTGTGTAAAAGATCCAGTTCTCTTCCAAAGAGTAAATCTAATTTAGCTAATGGCAAAATGTCAGTTGTGTTATGTGAGGATCCATTCAAAGAAGTCTTGTGACCTTTGAGCGGAGACACAAACTTAACCTAATTGCTTGAGGCTGTGCAGTGCAAGAAATGGAAACTGTTGTCACATTTCTCTTTTGACTGGAAAATAAATGACACACAAATGTAAAATATTAAATTGTATGTGAATGTTACACAGCAGAAAGACACAACAAATTTAGGGTCTTGGAAACCAAAAGAGAAACTGGGTTGTGTTTGGATAGGAGAGGACTCCTCTGATAGCTGTGGAAAAGACGATCAACACACTCTTAAAAGTCTGTTTAAAAGCCTTTAATCCCAAACACAACCAAGCACTTTACTGGCAAAATTAATGATTGAAGTGGGAAGCCAGTGAGAAATCTTTTTTTTGGTGTAGTGACTCCTATTGGTTGGTCAGAGAGCCTAGAGGATAATGTAAACATCCATTTCTGACTTCTGTGAACCTCTATCACTGACGAAAGGAAGAGCTAGCTTTCAGATAATTTACAACCGCTTTGACTGGCCTGTGACACATTATAGTGGCTTGTAACTGACAAAAGTAATAAAATCACAATGCGGATTTATAGAAATTTAAATGGAAAGAGTAAGCGAACAAAGTAGAGCAGAGAAGCCAATGGAAACTTAATGTGTTAGACGTTAAAAAAGAAGATAGATTTTAAAGTTTCAAAGTTTTGTAGTAAACCTTTAGTAACTGGTATTAAAACCCAATCACTCAGATTTAGTGTCACTTTCATCACAACCAACACCATTTAGATAGCTTTATGATAAGAGTTCCCTCTTTACTTCTTTGTTACTTTCTATTTAACCATTACTACTATTATTATAATCACTAAAAATAATTCAAAATAATTCCAATGAGCAGGTTGGCACCTTGCATGGCAGCGTTTTCCAATGGCATATAAATGTGTCTGTGAATTTGTGAATGTTGATATTATTGGAAAACGCTTTGAGCAGTCGGAAGACTAGAGACTCTATCAATCAATCAATCAATGTATTTACCATTTACCATTCTTCTTCCACGCAGAACCACTTCTTCTTCTCCTGTTATATTTCCAGCAGATTAGATGCTTCACAGTGGCAAGAACCACTTTGCGCATGTCAAAAAAGTAATATTTTCATTAAATGCTTTCAGGCATGTAAACGTATATCTTATGGGATCACTTTAGCGTCCATGTAAACAGTTAATTTGGAATCACTAACCAGAACAGTTTCAGCCAGATTGAAGAAATATTATCCGTGTAAGCACAGCTATTGACAGGGCTAGAACCTCTTCCAACAACTCTCCTGTTACTAAGGAGACCGTAATGTGAAAACTATTATTAACACTGTCCAAAACTATTTCTCACAGCTGCTCATATTTCCCTTCACATCACAAGTCTCCTCAGTACCCCCTGCTATTGATGGACAGAGGAGGAGGCGGAAAGAAGAGGAAAACATGCTGTAATGAAGGTGGAGCGAAGAAACTGGCACAAACAGAAGTCTGTCTGGGAATAGTCTTAATCATTTGCATTGGGTTTGGCAAAAGAGCATCTACACAGATAATTCATTGATCAGCCTTTGTGTTATGGAACTATTTTGTTTGTTTATTAGTAATTTGGGAGGAATGTGAGTTACAGTAAGATTTGTATGACATATGAAACAACTGGTTCGGATTAATTTCTGATTCAGAGTTTCTGATTAGATGCTTCCCATCTCTTATCCTATGAGCCATCTGGCAGTTTCTAAAAGACGTCATTATCTGTGCCATTAGCTGTGCAAAGTGCATAAAAATGTCTAAGTTTATAATATTTTTGGCTAATAAAGGTGAGCAAATTTGATGTATTTTCCTGAACTGCCAATTGGAAGTAATGTCGCAGGAACTTTTTATAACAACTGTCATCATTACCAGCACTTTTCCATTATACTGTCACTCTCCACAGCCATCTCTGGCGTCTGGTTTTGCCCTATTTTCCAACCCAAATCTCTATGCAAAGCCATGTTGCTCAAACTGTGTTGCATCTCTACTGACCCAACCTAGTTATGATTCATCTATACTAACTTCTGCAGGACTGAAATTAATAAACACGTATAATCAGAACTACCCGGTTACCCTATAATCACAGATCACATACATGCATGTGTGCACTGCCCTGCTATTAACAGACCAAAGTCAGGCCTCTTGTTCTTTCCATCTCTCTTTCTCTCTTTGGCTCCCTAACCCTCTCTCCTATTTTGTGATGTATCACCACCCTGGAGAAAATTATCTATTGTTCAAGTCATCTCATAATTCATACCATACTTTCACCTGAATTTTCCTGGAGATCTCACACTACACAAAAAACACACACAAAGGTTTTGGAAGGAAAGCAGTGATAATCATTTGCAAATGTGACAAGCTTCTCTGTGATATCAAAAACATAACAAACACTAGCTTTTGGAACAAAAAATACTTTTGATATTTTGCAAATGTGTGAAGTCTTTATTGGAAATGAAGCATCACTAACATTAGCAGATGTTCCTTCTTCAATCCATGGTGATCTGCAGGAAGAGTAATGAGGGAAAAGTCTAAGACATTCTAGTATTTTTTTGTCTTTGGCCTTATGTACACAAGCTCTATTACAGATGACTTTGTTTTAACCATTTAAACTAAATAACACTTAATAACAAAGACAGTAAAACAATATTTAGCTTTAAAATGATGCTCAATTGAGCTCCACTTTCTCAAAGCATAGTGTAGGTTGTTTAAACAGTTACACACTGTTATGTTTAACTTTAAACTGATTAGGTCAAGTGGTTATCTTATAGTTACAGTCATATAGTGTGATAGCGTGTTTTCGTGTTGAGCTACAGTGGAGGCATAGTCTTCGTCATCTTAAGAAAGGCTATAACTTAGGAAGATTCCCATTTGACTACTGAAGATTTAACTACAGCTGAACGTCACTGTGCAATTCTGCAAAAAATGCAGGGGGGGGGGGGGGGGTCAATTACAGAGACCAACGCCTGTTTCAATGGACATACGAGCCAGTGAGTTGCTTAAGATAGACTTGTGACCATATCCTTTGACTTGAGAAGTTTATTAATGGATCCACATGATTCAATCTATTTTAATACATTAAAAGAAAAACAGTTTTTGTGCTAAAACAGAAGAAAAGAAACACTCAAAAGCAGTTGGGGAGGCTTGTTTAATGAGGTCAAAGGCCAGAATAAGACAGAGCATCACCTGAAGAATCAATGTCTTTGAGTTTCTTGTTCTCAGTGGTTGGGGAAGTAGATGAAGAAGTTATCATTTGGGAGAAGATTTTGTATTTTGCTGTTAAATTTCAATTTGTTATTTCTTAGTTAGAGGATCTCAAGGTTTCTTTGTTGCAACCTCAGTTTCTGTTTCAGACTGGTAATATTTAGATAGCTTGAAATCCAGAAATACTGTCTATATTTTCAAATAAAACTCATTAATTCTCTCTCCACCCAAGTCAACTGTAACATTATCTTTTTAATAACATAATGGAAAGTATTGTTGGCATTATTTCATTGAAAACTCATTACAGACACATCTTCTTCTTTTGGCTGTTTTACATCTAAATCTATCTTTAACCTGTTCTACAATGACACACAAGGCTCAGTCTTAACTTCTTTTGCAGCTTTGGGATGACCACTGGCATAACTAGTCAGCAAAGTTTAACATCCGTTTTACAGCATGTTTCTTTAATTAGATCTTCTCTTTAAAGCTGCCATCTTTGATTTAATAGGACGACGGCCCCATAAATCTCAGCCACTAATAGAAACTCTGGTATGTCATTGCGCTCTGATGTGGTGCCACTCTGTGGGCCAGTTATTATTGTCGCCAGCTGTTTATAGCAGCTGTTAGACAATACTCGACCAACAACATATGAACTCATGAATAGCTATATGTGTCTTCTGTCAAACCCTCTGGTGCCCTCTCATTTTCATAATGACACTGACCTTTAATGACAGTAAGTACATTAACTGACTGTTAGGGGTGTGCATCTCTCCAATACAAGACAATCTGATATGTATCTAGATCCATGGGGTACGATACGATTCAGGGACGATACATTTTAATATGGAACAATTCAGTGTGATTCGATTCGGTAGGATTCAATATGATGCAATCTGATACAGTTCCTTGTTTAAAGTAAAAGTGTAATTTTACATTATAAATTAACATAAGTCAATCCTGTAAATCAAGTATTTTTTGTTAATTTTGACATGTCAAACCACGTCATTGTTTTTATTACTGTAATACATTGCACTTTGAGAGCTTTGCAAAGCCCCACTGACAATGAAAACAAACTTAATATTCAATCTTCATTATTGGCACAAATTAGAACCAAAGAAACTAGCAAAGGAGTTGAAAAAAAACTAAACATTTGGAGGCAGTTCTGTGACTTATTATTGGTTATTTTTATTATTATTATTGGTCTATCGGTTATTTGTTACACTCCTACTGACTGTGTTGTCAAATTGTGATAGTGAGTCATAGTGAGTTTAAAAAGTAGGTTTTCATGTCTGTATAAAGCCAAACTCAAGCTCATTCAATAGTAAGCCTTAAGTATTACTTTGCCAGTTCTTCCTCTCTTCTCCCTGACCCATTTCCTCCTCGCTCCTTTGTTTCCATCTAAACCTTTTACCAAAACTCTCTTATCTAATCTAATCTCTTCACCTCTCCCTCAGTCCTTTCCCCTGTCTAAACTTTCCATTTACATAGCCAATGACAGATTCTACTCAGATCCATTTATCTCTCCCTCCAGAATTTCTTTCATATTTCATCCTCTACCTTTTCTTCTACAGGTCTCTCCTCTCTGTCAGCCATTTTCTCATCATTCTCCCTGGAAAAGACAATACTTAACTTTAATAATGTTAAGGAATGATAAATGATGATCTACAAACTGAAATTAAAATGAAAGTAAGGGACATCCCAAGGACCCGTTTCACCAAATTTGCAACAGGCAAGCTGCAACTTACCATATGAGATAATGTCCTCATGTATTCATTTTTGAACAAATCAATAGAAACAATATACTTAAAACCATGTGAGAGGATTTTAGGACTCACAAATATATCTGCAATTTGTACGTGACAATCATTTGTGAAACAATAGACTGGCACTATTTGCAATCTGCGTGTAATCAGTGATCACTTTTATGAAACAGACCCTTGGGCGATACGCACTATGATTTGGACCAGTTCAGGAATTGTTCATTTTACGTGTTATTGATTATAAAAACCAGTTTGCTCTGGGAATTACAGCTCCCAAAAAAATGCAATCCGTTTAAACAAGGACAGTCTTGCAAGTGGGTGACCATTTCAGCCAAAAAATACAGGAACAGCAGCCAGCAGTTTTTATCAAATCAAGAACTTCACTGTCATAATGCAAACACAACAAAATTGCAATTGTGTCAAACTCAACTGGTGCATTTGTATCTAAGACATATTTACTTCGCACATTTACACAAAGAATATATAAGATAGAAATCCAAGAAATATATAGCACAAAATGCAATTGAATATATAAAAACAACAAAAATACAACTAACAAGGTATAACAGCATCAGCAGCAAAAATACAGTTAAGTACAGTTACGTGTACAGATATAAGTGATGGTGTATTGGGGTGTTGAATGCCATTGTATTGCGCATGATCAGTGGCTTAACGACATGTAAGTAAATAATTATTGCACATGCCCAGTGATGGTAGCATATCAATCTAAAATACTGAGCAGTACATAAATATTTCCCTCACTTAATGGTGTCTGTATATCAGTCTTACTGAGGCGATGTCTGAGTTTAATGATGCCACAGCTTCTGGGAAGAAGCTGTTTTTCGGTCTGTTTGTGCGTGTACAGATTGATCTGGAGCGTCTGGCTGATGAGAGGAGCTTAAACAGATGGTGTCCAGAGTGTGTAATGTCTTTTATGATGTGCTTAGCCCTCCTTACACAGTGACTGCTGTGAAAATGTTTAAGTGATGGCAGCTCAATTTCAACAATGTCCTGTGCTGTTTTCACAACACACTAAAGTGGCTTTTTTTGTCAGCTTTGGTGCAGCTGCTTTACCAGGCTGTCATGCAGTTTATACTGGTGGTCTGTGGTACATCTGTACAAACTAGAAAGTGGGAGGTTAGCCCTGCTTAGCTTTAGCATCCTCAGAAAAATACAGACACTTCTGTGCCTTACCCACCACTGCTGAGGTGTTAGCCCAGGAGACGTCCTCTATGATGGTGACTCCCAGGAACCTGATGTTGGGGACTCTCGCTACAGCCTCTGTGTTGATTTGGACGTCTGTGTTGATTTTGTGTGTAATCTTCTTGGTAGTCCTAAACTCCATTATTATCTCTTTGGTCTTTTTGGTGTTTAAAACAAGGTTGTTGTCAGGTTCTGAACCTCTCCCTGTATGTAGCTTCGTCATTGTCTGGCTGTTGTATCATCCACAAACTTAACAACAGTGTTTGAGCTGTGGATTCATTTTCCTTAAATGAATAACTTGACATTTTTCATATGTTTCAGTGACATTTTATAGGAAAACCACAGCTCTACATTGCAGCCTAATGTTAAAACGTTTGTTGCGAGTGCTGTGTTTGAATTTTCTGATCCGGTCCACACCATCCTTCAATGTAAGTTAAATAATGCAGATCAGATACTGATATCTGTACGTCAGAACATACACGACTTTGTGTAAACTATTTTGAGAACATGACATAAGTTGCACTAAAGATGGTAGATGAACATGATTCATTATGACGATGCTACATTCCTGAACATATGACATTTTTATGATTCTGTCACAGCTGCCTTTCTCCATCCATCGTCCTGAGACCCACAAACTTTTCCCCTTGTTTGTTTGGACTGATTTGTGTGGGAGAGGATTATCTGACATGATATTATTTAAATTGTATTTATTATTTAGTCTGTCTTTGTTTTCATTCCAGCCTGGACTCACACAATTTATACCCAGTCTCAGTTATTTTTAGGGTTTTTTGGTTTTCTGTTTATTATTGATAAGAGAGAATGTAGTGTTGCTTGTGTTTGAGTTGTATTCATAGGGTCGCGTTTCTGGATTTTTGGTTTTCTGTTTCTACTCCTATGTTCCTGTGCTCCTCCACAGCCTGTGCTTCCCTCTGCCCCTCTACACACCTGCCCTGCATCTAGCCTCGTCAGCCCTGCCCTGCTCTGTGTTTCCCCCAGCCAATCAGATCCTTTCCTGTTCCCCTGTTCAGTCACCTGCTCCCAGTTCCCCCATTAGTTCAGTTTGTATTTTAGCCCTGTTTTTCATTCAGTCTTTGTTGGATCCTCTGTTCTCTGTTTGTTCTGGTCTGTTCTGTTTGGCACGGCATTCAGTTAAAAATGTACCAAACTACCAGTCTTATTTTGTCTGGATCAGCCTTGAAAAAAGAAGTTTTTCTCCAGCCCTACTTTGCCCAATGTCTCTGCATTTGGGTCCACCTGCTCCACTCCATTTAACAGAAACATTTATGTGTAAAATGTTATGCTGGTTGGGCAAAGAATTTTGCATGTGAGCATTTCATAGATGAGTGTGTTGATAAATGTGCTTGAGAATAATGCAAAGCACTAGATTATTAGTGCAATCCTCTTTGGTTGCGGAGTCAGTTGTGTCACACGGTCAAAGTCAATCAACAAGAGCTGTAATTTCATATCTCAACTGTAAAGGACCCTATAATAATTCATTAAATACACTTATTTGATTCATTTATACAATTTCTTAACTTTTAAATAATTGTATTTAATTAATTTCCTGGGCTGAATTATGTCTTTGTGTGTCTATGTCACTCTGTCCCCACTTATCTGTACCACTATTGCTATTGTCTTCCTCACTGTTCCCCTTCATCATTGTCTTCTTTGATGTTCAGGATGAGTAATTTAACAAATGTGCCCCACACTTGCTGGGGGGTTTCTCTGGAGGTTGCAGCTGCAGAGTTTTGTTGAGTCTGCAGCTCCTCCTCCATCTCCTCTTCAGGCTCCACTACAAAGAAATTCTCATACATAAGAAGCTTCTTCCTTCTATTCTTTTTAAATGTATTTTCTTCTTCTCCTTTGTCCTACTCTTCAATCACTGTTTGAACTTTCTTCAAACCTCCCACCAAATCCTATTCTCTTTGTTTGCAAAGAACTCATTAAAAAAACAACGAATTTCTGTTTTTACAATTTACTACTTTGTCTCCCTAAATCTTCTAACAGATGACTGTTTAGAATATACAGACTGGTCTGGGCAGCTTATCCTTTTTCTTATTCTTAAATCCCTGTGTGAGAAAACTTCCTTCAACCTCCCACACCACCCTTTAATTCCATTTCCTTTGTTTGCAAGGACCTCATAAAAAAGAAAACAATGTATTTCTTCTACCAGATGAGAGTTTAGAATATGCAGACAGATTTGGACACATGCCTGCTCACACATACGTTAATACATTCACAGATTTATGTCATAAAGTCTCTTGGTAGTTAAACTTCGAATAATTGCATAGCGAACCAAAATAATCTTGCTGTTTCCTGATGACTAAAGAGCATGCATCCAAGTCTTTGTAATTTATGGTGTTCTGTGCAGTGTAAGGGTTATTCATCAGTGTGTTTTTGTGTTGAAATGAAAAACATTGATGCTGATTCACCATGAAGGGTGAGCTGTCATGATATCATCTGCTTCCCAGCAAGCCACACCGCCATAATGACATATATAGCATACCTATTATGTGTGTGTGTGTGTTATATCATCCCCGACAAATCTTGAAAGGAAGATTATGTGTTGTGTTTGCAATTGTCTGACTGCCCATGTGACAGGTCTTTGTCATACAGCTGGTAACAAAATGTTTTCATAACCTATGAGACTGATGAGAAGTCTTTGTCTTTGATTATGTCCCATATTACAATATTTCGTCTAAGTACTGTCTCTGAACTTACAGTGGATACAGAAGCGTAATGTTGGCCTCACTTACCGACTTGCATGTATAGCTTAAACTAAAAGATTACAAAAGCAGTGATGGGAGGTATTCTGGTGTTTTATGTTAGTAAAAGTAGTGATACAATGACGTAAAAATGCGAGCACACTACAAGTAAAGGTCATGTATTAAAAATTTTATTTGAGTAAAAGTAAAGTATCATCAAAAAAATGTACTTAAAGTATAAAAAGTATTATTATTAGGGTTGTGTTTATGTCTGAACAGCATTTAAATTTTCAAGCTGGTGGTTGATAAACTTATTTTATTTGACTGGATGTTTGTATGCTGTCAAATCAATGCAGCAGGGTTAAAAATTACAATATTGCCTCAGTGGATTGAACATACACCCACCAAGCACTTTATTAGGAACACTTGTGCAAGCTAATGTAATGCAATACAACAGCTCTGCCATAAATTCTACTTTTACGAATCCCTCATGTATGTTAATGGGGTGGAAAAAAACTATTAGTAACACTTTAATATATTCCACTCCAGTAACCCTCTACCAGACACATTAATTCAATTTCTAATCTAGGAATCCTTCTAAATATGCACTACCATGAAATTAATTAGGCGATGTTGTTATCATGGACACAGACTTGACATTATTCTCACCAACAATAACAAAAAGCTGGCTTTTCTTGACCGATGCTGATGCACTCTCACTTCCTATTTGCAAACTCTTTTTTAAACTTTCGGTACTCTTACATGCTCCAGCTACCTTTTTTTTATGTGGTTGAGTGGCAGGTTTTCTACTTCTATTTTAGTAAAACTGGTAAGCAAATATTTTCTACTGTATTTCCAATCCCCCCCAGTGTGTTCAGACTAAAACAGCAGGAAGACAGGAAAGTGCCTTTGGGTCACAAAGAACTAACAATCCTCTATACAGTAATAGAGATGCCTCCATATTTGTGGTCCATCAAAGACACCACAGGAGAGCAGTCTGGTCAAAGGTCGCAATAATGTCATTGCGCAAGTTCCCACATGCACTGATGAAAAGAGATAAGAAGAAAACAGAGCGAGAGCATCCAAGAGGACTGATGATGAGTACCAGTCCTCTTGCCATCTTTACTAGTCTTCTTTTGCAGGCATAATTATTTCATCATTGTTTAACAAAGAGGCCCTTTTCCCAAAACTTACTGTGCAATTCTTAGTCATGTGTCACTGAGTAAAAAAAAAAAATGAATGAACTTCAAATAAGTAAAAGAGAGAGTAGTTAACAAGCTTCATAAAAAGTGTAACTCCTGAAATGTGTCTGCCACAATAGACATTATAGACGCTACTACTGTTTAAATTTTTATAAGGTTGCAGACCAAAAAGTCTAAAGACTAGAGTTACTCTATAAAGTCTCTGATTTGAGAGTGCAAGCCAAGAGATGACGAGAAGTTAAAAGTTGGACTCTCAAAAGGGATTTTTACAGAGGATCTGCACTATAAAGAAAAGCAGATTTACAAAGATCCCAAAAACTTGACCCATTGAGAGTCAAGAGTTTTTTATCGAGTGGTTGGTTCCAAACTCATATCCTATGAAAAGATCATCAAAATTACCGTCTTGCTAGTTTTAATTGAGTTTGTAAATAAGCAAAAACAGACACACATGCTCACAGTAAAACTTTATAACCTCTGTCGACATCTGCTGAAGCAGCGAAACGAGCTTGTTGTTCATACTGTAGATGTAATTTGTAATGTAATGTAATTTTATAACTTTGAGACTCAAATTACAGATCTAGTAAGATGTACTTTTTTTGTCCTGGAGAGACCTGTTGAGTTTCATGGTAAAAGTTAGAGAAGTTTAACTGTGACTAACTGCAGTAGGATAAACTGGACAGAAAGTGAGTTAGAAACGCACACAATCACTGGCCAACACCCCACACAGCTGACTGAGGGTTCATAGGTCACCAAGAGAGCCTGTAGTTGAACCTACAGCTGAATATCTTCACGATGATCTCATCATCTGCTCATCCTGACCCACCTTTATTAAGCACATGTGTTAACTTGTTGACTCGCTCAAAAGCTGTGTTTCTTCCTTTAACATTTTTTCCGTCTTCATCACCTTCTCAACTCTTGCTGCTTTAAGTTCTGGTCCAGTGGCAGGTCTGTGCCTCTGTTGAAATTCTCATCACTTCTTCTGCCTGTGGAGAAGTTTTAAGACCTCACTAAAATGGCCACTAAATAGTGGAGTCTGGAGGTTTGGGAATGCATATAACTATGTGAGGACTGGGTAAAAGGGGGGGGGGGGGGGGGGGGGGGGGGTTTCCAGCTCTAGATTGCAATGATTTCACAGAGACCAGCGCAGACAGAAAGACAGAATGAGTCAGGATCTCTTTCAACAAAGTGATCTCTGAACAACCACATGTAGAAGCACACACATTATAGTTGTATTTGTTGGTTGTTCTTGCAAATACTTGTGTTTTCTTTTTTTTGTAGTTTGTGACTCTCTTGAAGAGAGTTTGATTATGTTTTTCATGGATTTAAGATGGTTTAAGGAGCATCATTGTCCTCAATCAGTTGTTTGCATCAATGTAGTTGCATATTTTCTCCCTCCCCCCTCAGTCTGAGCTCTCTACTCTGTAATTTTGGTTTTCGGGTGTAGGCAAAGCTCCCTGAGGACAAAACAGAAAACCCTCCATACTACACAGAAACAGTTCCAGCCTTTTTCTTGACCACAGACAGGGGAAAAACACACAAAAATAAGTTGTGGATAGAGCATATCATGCAATAAAACCGGACTGTGTGTCCAAGATGGCACCACCATCCATGGAAAATTATAGTCTGTCTCTGAGGTTTGTACATCTAGTAAACTAGAAAATGAAACAAAGGAAACTAGCAGTTTGGAGATTTTGGATGTACAATAATTGAAGTTAGTCAGAGAGCTAGAAAAAAAGGTTATTGGTAAGTATTTGATAAAGAAAGTGAGAGAAATTAAGCAAAAACATGTACTGCACACTGTTACACTGGTCACCTGAGAGATTACTTGGTCAACTTAAAGGTACACTGTCTAAAAGTCTTGTGATATCAGACAATTGGAGCTCTCCACCTACCAATGTCTGGGGATTTCTAAATGCGTGGTAGCTGCTTAAACAGTGGCGAGAATGACCGCTAACAAACCTACACCACTCAAACTAAACTGCAACTTTATTATTTTGGTTCACTCTCATCTCACTTTCGCCAGCGCCATTTACACTTGCAGCAGGCATCTATTTTCAGTCAAAAAAGCTCTGATAAACGTATGCTGTGTCTAAAATCACATACTATGTACTACACACACAACACGTCTACTATCTTTCGAAACACCTTTAAGCGAATAAACAGCAGTATGAATCTTTTTGGACGCACTGAGCTGTAATTATCAAATCACTTTCTGAGCGCCTCCTTGCCAGTTGGAGACATGTACCCATGGTAGTCCGTGTCCATCATCATCTGAACTAATTAAAACATATATATTACTCCTAGCAAAGTAAAACCTCACTTAAATTGAAGCGTTATTGACATTATGCTAGAGCTGCCTTGGTCGCTAACCACCATTGTCTGTTATGCTGTTGTTATCGTCTGCATTGCATTGTGTGATATTTAAGCTGACGTAGTGTCCAATGTTTTTCATACTGTAATAATTCTCCGTTAATGGTACGCAATACACAGATCCAGATCCAGATCCAGATATTTTTCCTCAGGAGCTAGCAGAGAACAAAATGGAGGCAAGAAAAGACTAAATATTGGCCTTACATTTGTCTGGTTGCCAGACACTCAATTCCAAATGATAATGTTGCTTTATCTCTGTTGAATGATATAGTAAATAGGCAATGGTTTGCTAACATATTAACTGAAAAGGTGAATATGTCAGCCATTGTTGTGTTTACAGCTTGTCTATGCTGCCCCCAAGTAGCCATTTATTGCAGGTTTGATGTCACTGATTCAGTAAAACCCTAAGGGCTATTTAATACTGCTCTACTAAAAAACCTCATAGCACACTCTATGATTTCATTTAATGAGAGGTATTACAGTATCACTGTGTGGGCACTGGGCTGAACACACACATACGCATACTTCAACAGAACACCAGTTTTCCAATAAAAACATAGCTTTTTAATGTGAGCCTAATATAGCCACTCATATGAAATGCCTGTCTCTCCCTCAGATATTTTGCTATTATCATTTATTAGTGGTAATCAGTGTATATGTTTTCCAGATGTCTGTGTGTGCATTCGAGACAGAGAGACAAACAGAATGATACATCATGATATGTTCAAAGACATACAAGAGAGAAGCTACAAGATAATAAAAATACAGAACATATCAGACAATCAAAATACAACGAGACAAAAACCGAACCAGAGAAAGTCAGATTTGATATTGTCTTGTATATTCTGGCATCTTAACCATCTCTACCAGGGAGGGCAGGGTTTCAAGGATATGGCTGTCCATGGATGACTGTGGCTGGGATAAAAGGGACGGAAGCAAGCAGCACTGGGGGAGCCTTTCCTGAATCTGTGAACATACAGACACACACACACACACACACACACACACACACACACACACACACACACACACACACACACACACACACACACTCACACCAGTCCATGATCACTTTCGGGGACATTACATAGACTGACATTCATTTCCTGGAGACTTACCATAACCCCTTAACCACGGACCCAAAAGTCAGCTTTTTCCCAACTGAGGTCACAGCTGTTTCGACAAACTGTCTGAAATTTGTCCCCAAAAGTCGTCTATGACGGACCACACACACACACACGACCATGTATGTAAATAAGAGGTTATCCTCTGGATCTGGAGAACAGATGATGTTAATTGTTTCCATCCCTCTCACCAGGCAGTGTGCAGCTCTGAGAGAAATTAAATGGCACCACACTGACACACATAGAGGAGTCTCTTTCTTTTTCTTCCTTCCACTCTTTCTTTCTTTCTTTTACCAGACATTCCTGTGTTGTCCATAAAAGAGGTTAACGCCCTCAAGGATGGGTCAGCTAGAGATGTTTGGGGGTGGTTAAATTTCCTCTGACGTGATGAAACGTGCATGCATTCCTGTTACCCAATAACTTTCTCTTTTCTGTTGTTCTGTTTTCTTTTATTTCTTACATTGTACTGTGTATAACAATACAAAATACAAAGATCCATATGTTCCCTTCACATTTTAAAATTAATTTTTCATATATACAGTAAGTATATTTAGTTGTTACTTTGCTGATTGCAAATGAAGTATACAGTATATGATTGATTTCTGTAGATGAGAAAACTAACTATAAAATAGAAAACTATAAAATCATTCAAATTAGCTTCACCTTTAACAGCTACAACAGAAAAACACAGCTTATGTCAGTCATAGTTATTCTGTAACATTAGGCCATAGTAGCAGATGGATTACAGTAAGGCTGAATCAAACTAAAATATGTTTATGTGAATTTGTTGCTGAGATAATCAAATCAACTCATCATTTGTGACAGACTGATTTGCCTTTGCAGGAGTGAGGTAAGACAACCTGACCCGGCCTGTTTATTTGCACTCAGCTTTTTTACTACCATCAATAAGGTAATGTGACCTGTGTGACCTTTCTGTGGTATTCCAATTTACTTCCAAATCCTTGACCATGAAATCCACAGAGGTTTGTGGAAAGCAGTAAAATAGATACAGGACTTTCTATGTTGTCCTCACTGGAAACAGGAAGGTGGTGGTTATCTTACTCTAATCCTCCTAGACATTTGTTGGGTGTCCCTTGATAAATTCCACCTGAAAGGTCACGGAAGATCACATACCTGGAATCAATTAACTTTCTGTAGTCTGAGTTTAACCTACAAGTTTTCATATCCTTCTGCTATCTTTCAACAAGTTTAAAGATACCAGCAGGAATGTATCTGAATGTATTTAAACCTATAAAATATTTAGTTTATTTTTTTATTGTTATTAGTGTTTGGTGTTTAGCACAGTATTCTGCTGTGTTAAGACTTTTGGGCCCTACTTGCCACTCAAGGCTGTGCTTTCTTTTAATAGTCGCAATCAAATATCATCCATGCGAACAAAGACAGTGATTCAGTATGTTCCAGTAAACTATAATTTGACTGGGCATTGAAGGTGAAAAGCATTAACTAATGTTGACTCAGTGTTTCATTTAGCATGGAACTGCTGGTATTTCTTCCCACATGAAATGTAATTATCTTTTAAAGAACTTTTTTCTCATTTATTTTTTCCAGGAACATTGGCTATAAATACAGTCATTGTTTCATGTGTCAGGAATCAGAATACATTTATAGACAGAATAGAAACCAAGGCACATAAAACTGATGTTAAAGCATACTGTAAAGAGAATTAGAGCTCTTAACGGGGTCATAATGCTAAAATTGCATAATAAAATGTAATTGTAAGTAGCATAAGTACTCATTATGTATTTGATAATGAAGCATGGTAGGTGCCCACTATCTCTCAGGGTGCAAGTATCAATGCAGCAGTATGTTTTCCATTTTATTGGGCATCAGTCTGGTGCACATGAGCAGCACCACATGTACTTTTCTTAGTACATGTGGTATCAGCAGGGTCCAGTTCTGCAAAATGACAACAAAGACTACATCAAAGTTAGAAACAGAGAAAAAAATGCTGTTTTCAATAGTTTGGTTTCCAATTTGGCACAGACAGGGAGGGAGTTGAGTTTAGACCAACTTTATCAGGACTTTTATACTATACTATATACTGTACTATCATGTGTGACATTTCCTCTCACATGTCTTTAAGGACACCGCTACATTTTGTATGAATACCACTAGCAAAACTACCCTAACATTTTAGATACATGATTCTGATTATTTTTATGTCCTTGTAAGACTTCCTGAAAGAGGGAAAGTATGAAAACATTACTTCATCCAAGAGGCCTGCACTGGCAATCATCAAAGGCTTCAAATATCTAACATCAGCCAAAGACTTTGCCCCTACAGACACACATGGTCACAAAAGTACATGCTGTATTTAGACCAGGTGTTGTTCAAACAGCAGTGAAAGGAATATAATCCTATAAAGACAAGTAAAGCAGTTAAGCAGATTGTAAATGTGATTAACTTGCATGGTTTCACACCCAAACAAACTAGAATGGGCACCAAGTACATCAGTGTATAACTGATTAAAAATATAAATGGCAACTTTATTAAGAGAAATACAGTATATACACATATTGAGTCAGGCAAAAAACCAGAGTGTGTGCTGGTTAGCAAGTGAGCAGCGAGGTCTGAACAGTTACAGAATAAACAGTTTAAATAGTTAGCTGGATAAATTATTGATATAGTTGGCTAAACATGATGGATAAACAGTTGAAATAATAACTAAAAGTGACAGATAAACAGCTGAAATAGTTAACTAAAAGTGACAGATAAACAGCTGAAATAGTTAACTAAAAGTGAAAATGTGAAATGTGTGAAATGACAAAAGCAGAAAAATACTACAGTTGAACTGTATAAAAAATATTGTAGGCTAACAAGATTCACTTTTATATGATGAATAATATTAAATAACATTCTGTTTAAAATCAATGTCAGCTGAAAACATGTGGAAGATGACGCGGTGCCAGTGAAAGGGTACGTGAGTTTATCTGACAGGTCTGTGGGGGGTACATTAGGAAAAAATAGTTGATAACTGCTGTTCAATACTCTTGTGCCCCTGTGACTCTGTAACCCAGTACATGAATTACTTATCACAAACATATTCATCCACATAAATGGCTTTGAATACAAACAACTATTGTTTAAGTTATTGATGATTCAGACAATCTTCAAAGATCAGGATTTACTCCAAATGAGCCAAGATCCTTCAGAAAATGTGCACAGCTGTTACTGGCTTACACATATGGCTTTAGTTGACATTTATTGGAGACATGGTTAGTGAAAACACAGACATGGATATCCAGTGTGTTTGGTTTTTTGTCTGAAATAACGATGTATAGTGGTATGTGTGAAAGGAGTCCAAGCTGTAGGGGGTCCTACAGTCAGCACTAAAGTAAAAGAGTTTTTACCTCCGGTCCCCTGGTGTGCACTGACACACTGTGAGACAATGCCCTGGCTTCTGCACACAGATCATGTAGAGACTCTGAAAAATGACATCAGACTCACAATAACCCACAGGCAGTTTTCAGTTTCTGACGAGCGATTTGTTCTTTATGTGGTTCACTAAATTCTGATTTGATGGTACAAATTATTTATGCAGAAAGTTGACTTAATAGTAAGGAGTTTGATTCAATTATGAAAACATGATTCCATTCCTTTAGCAAAATCTTTTCTCATTCCAACTCTTCTTGCATCCCATTCTTTCTTTTGAATGAAAATTCAGATACTTCCAGGACACACCTTTGATTTTAAAAGTTCACAAAGGATTCAGCCCAAGCTTCCATAAAAGCTGGTTTCAGGGTTTTAAGAGACTTTAAACATCTGTTTATGAACTGTCTCCAGACACTTCGTCTGAAGGACAAAGTCTTTGACGGGTCAAATTGTAACAGCAGATTACGTGTATGGAAAAAAAACAGAGCGTGTGTGTGTGTCTGTGTGTGTGTGTGTGTGTGTGTGTGTGTGTGTGTGTGTTCGTGTGCTAATTATGACATTTAAAACAGACTTCCAACACCTAACCACACATGAAAGAGAGGAACCTGCAGGAGGAGGGGGTTGTGAAATTACCCACAATCCCCAAGTTACGTTTGTTGTGACTACAATACAGCAGTAAAACAGAGATCTGGACACTGCATGCAGAGAGTACAGTAAGTTTTTCCAAAGGGCTGATTAGTTCACGGGCTAGTGAAGCAACAAACACATGCTGGACATTCCCACACAGTGGGTCACTGTGGGTTTTAATCAGAGTTTACAAAACCAGGGTCACAACAAGTGTAGTATAGAGGGTACCCCTGAAATCTACATCTTTATAGAGATTAATGCTTGCAATAGCCTGTAGTAGCCAAGTATAGTTAATACTGTTTTCTGTTACTGTCCACAATCATTTTTAAAAGGATGATATCCATTTATTCATTTGTAAGATATCTGCTCTATTGCTCTACTAACCCAAACTATAAAACCACATAATTCCCAGAAATGTTTTGCTAATAATAGTAATAATATTTGTACAGCTGAATGTCAAGTCAACCAGATGATGATAAAATTATGACATAATGAGTCCAAGAAAAACAAAACAAGAATATTAGTCTAATTTGATCTTGACACCCATCTACCAATCAACATGCTCTATGACCCCATTGGCTTTCATTCCTGCAAAGTGTCACTGCCGTGTGATTTGATATCATCATCTTTGTTGTAGATTGTTAAACTTCACAGTAGTGAATTTCTGCAGAATCCAAATCCAAACTCATGCCAGGAACTTTCGTTGGATTGATGCAAAAACATGGAAGACTTTTATACACATACTGTAGATTCAGCAGATTACTTTGTTTTGCCTGGGATGAAAGGGTAAAGCAAGATCTGCAAAATCTGAAGATGGACAAAACTGTCACAGTTTGCATAATAACAGCAGCTGTCTCAGCAACAAACATTAAGAATAAGTAAAATTTCTCTTTTTTAGTCTCAAACTGGATTCCCACATACGTTTGCAATCTTGAGTTGCTCTCCCCCAAAATAGCTATAAATCTGGGGCTTATGTTTTATTTAACCAAAAATGGTAATAATAGGGGCATGTGAAGTGGTATATTTTGTCAGAAAATATACTGGGGTCTGCCAGAACTGGGAAGTCAGCATGTCCAGACTGATGGAATGGATTCAAGGTTCATTTTGGAAATCAGGCTTTCATCAAATACATCCATCCCAAAGTGCCAGGGGATTTGTTCAGATTTAACAAGGGTTGGTAAAAATAGGTCTACATAATTAACAGGTTTAATTAAAGAGTCAGTTTAAAAAGCCTAATTTGTTCTTACAAGAGGGATAGGCTTTCATCTAACCCTTATTTTTATTTATCTTGGCTCACATGGAAAAACAGTGCTCCTGCCCTGGATTAACATTGGATCTCAAAAATGTAAGCTTATCATGTTGTTACCCATGTGTAACTATTTCCTGATCTGTAATGGAAGTCAAACCATAGACAAAGTGTTGAGGAAAACTGCAATCACTGGAACAACCGGTAATTTTGGCTAAATTTGAACTTTATGTACAAAAAAAGTTTGTCTTCTGCCAAAACAACCAAATCAAGAGTCTGTTGGCCAGAAATGGTTAGAATGGCAAAGAGCTGAATAATAGAAAAAATACTATTTTTGTAATGATGCCAGTTGAACTCAAAAAGCTATAGTGTATGTATATGTGGATACAGGCATTAATACACACACGTTGTGTATTAAACTAAATAGTTTTGTGAATTCTTGCAGAAGAGTTAAGTAACACAAACAACCTTGGAAGACAAGGTTAATTGTATGAAGGTAAGTAAACAAAAAAAGTAAATCATGAAAATACCATGGAGGAAAACACAGTCTAAATTTAATTTGTTTCCCACTATTCATCAGAGGTTCAATGCTGACCGTACGGTTAAGGAGAGAGGTTAAAAGTCATTGTTTATATTATTCAGCTTTCTCCTGAGTCGTGTTTTAGGAGTTATATCATGTTAAAGTCTACCTTTAAACACACACACACACATGCGCATGCATACACACACACACACACACACACACACACACACACACACACACACACACACACACACACACACACACACACACAGAGAGATAGAGCATGCACATACATTGCTGAGATAACTCATCCCTGCAGCTGTTCTGGGAGAGAGTAATGGCCCATGCCCACTCCCAGAGTACACTGTGGGAAACAAGCTTACAAAAGCAGAGCAGTACTGCATGTACTGCATTATCACCATCATTTTTTATACCTTGGATTCAGGTCAGCTGAACCCAGTTTCACATTAGTGTTTTCACTGAAACCATTGGAAACTGCATGTGTACAGCATGATGTTGATTATGTGCTGTGAAGTCTGCAGTAAATTACTATGTCACGCCATCTGCTGGACAATAACTGCACGTGTAAAATATGATTTTGGTTTATGTGAGTTAACTTGTTTAAAACCGTAACATTTGTTTATATTAATAGCTGAGTAACTTTCTGAAACTCAATAAGAATATACACATTAAGCAATGTGAAAATACCTTTTTTTTTCTCTTGGCTTTACCGAGGACGTAATGCGTCGTTACTGTGGCAACCACAACACTCCAATCCACCAATCGGAGAAAAAACTGTGATTTAGTTCTGCTCACTTTAGCAATTGTTTAAGTTAATTGTGAGGTATTGTTTTACTGTTTTCGGGATAAACGAAGAAAGTCATACAAAGACCAATACTGAAGTGAAGACTGAAGAGTTTTTTAAGGTAGAACGGTTTCACAGACGTGTTTCTTTCATTGTTTAGGAGACAAACACAGACACAACCACCTGTAAGTTAGCTAACATTAACCAAGTGTTAGCGTAAATGTTAACTCATTATCTTCTGCTTAAATGTTAACTCATTAGCTTCTGCGTGAATTTTAACTCATTAGCTTCTGCGTAAATATTAACTCATTAGCTTCCGCATAGGTTGTACATGCACCACACCCAGAAAGCTTAAGCTAATCAAATGGCGTGTAATTATAGCTAGTCAGCTAGAAGAAGGGGCTCTACCATCAGCATAACTTTGAATTCTTGACTTATTATTTATATATTACCTCTGTTTTGAGTAGTATAATTTTACCACACATCCTGTACTGTAAAGCTGTTTCTCCCCTTGCTGTCTCCGTTGTTCCATCCATCGACTACCTGTCAATCAGTCAATTAGTATCTATCTGTGTTTGGTATCAGCATGAGTCTATCCGAGGAGCAGCAGGTCAGCAGGCCTCCCAGCAAAGAAGAAGTGGAGGAAGAAGAGGAGGACACCCCTCTATTCGCCATTGCACCTAATGCTTCAATCATAGAGGAGCTGCCTTCTGTTGCTACTGATGTGTCTGCTAGTCCTGCTTTCCAGTGCCTAGATGAGGTAAGGCTCATAATTGTGTTTTCCCAGGCTGTTAAATCATTTCTTGGGCAGGATCAAGAGGTTTCTTGGTGGCATTTTGGAGGTTAGGCTAGGGTAATAGAAAGGAAAAAAAACCCCACAGTATTTAAAATACTATTTCCAGCAAAACTGCTTTCCAGATTAGAATTTGGTATTGTAGATGAATTGTGTGTCTTACAACTTTTGAACTGAATTGAAATACAAATGAATACTGCGAGATTGAAACTGCTGTTTGGATGAGCATGAATACTTTTTTTAAAAATCAATTTAATCACAATACACAATAAGTCACGATTTTGTCATTTATGTAAGGATAATATGAATCTCATTCTTCTATCGAGTTACATGTACACCTCATTAACCCAGTTATTATCAGCAGGCAATTTGTTCCTCCTAATTTACTGGTGTCAAATAACCCTGCATTGTAGACTTCAGTGGAATACAGTACCGAGTTTGTGATTACAGTATTACTTTGCATGTATACAGTTTTACATCCATTCATTGTAATGTGCTTCAAATACAGGTAATTCTTTTAAAGATGAAGAGTCAGTGTGATTTAAAAAGGGCCAAAACACTGCAATGTACACAGCCATGTAGTTGGAACTTTATTCATTTTCTTTAAATATAAAAAGTGCATATCTTTTGGCATGACAGTTGAATATGAATGATAGAAAAGATCAATATTGTACACACACAACGCTCCAAATACACACATAATTACTATGAATGGTCACAATAATGCACAGTCCTTATCATTGCTCGAATATCAACAATCATCCGACCTGATACAGCATGACCCATCTATTATATAAAAACTATCATACCTCCACAAAGTAAAATAAATACTGTACACGTCCTTAAAGTGAAACATTTCTTTCCCCATCCTTCCCATTCACAGTGTGTATAGAATGGATTAAATGATGCAATACAGTTTTTTAACATTAGGCAGCAGTATTGTACAAGTGGTGAATCAGGGAGGGTTGGGGGGGATTGTGTGTGTGTGTGTGTGTGTGTGTGTGTGTGTGTGTGTGTGTGTGTGTGTGTGTGTGTGTGTGTGTGTGTGTGTGTGTGTGTGTGTGTGTGTGTGCGTGCATGTGCGTGTCTGGCATCAAGAGATGTGCAGTAGTCCAGTGCACCCAGAGCTATGGGTAGAAAAACAATTGGAGTTTTTTTCTTCTTCCTTGCAGCAGTGTCCTGCTTCCTGGCTGCTGTCAAGTAGAATTTATGAAAGCATCAATAATGCTCAATGCACTTGGGTGCGACCCAATAGAAATGTATCTCAATTTGCATAATGCAGGGATGTTTTATATTGTATAGGATGATGATACATTACCAAGGTGTCTGAGTATAATTCAATAAATGACACAGAAGCTATTACATGTGCACTCCGGCCCAAAACATGTGTATGTATCACTGCCTGTACATTTTTTTTTTATCAGTTTGACCCCTAGCATTGAAGTCTTTCTCAATGAATTTCAGACCCACTCAAAATTGTATCATCAGCTCTCGTATACCTCACTTGAGTGGCTGCTGTTAATTATGAAACCATTTAGAGCGGAGAAAATGATAGCTTATTAGTTTTTTACTACCACTTTGTGCTGTGCTATGTCTCAGCTGGTTTTATAGCAGGAGGCAGCAGGACAGAAAGTGGAGAAATGTCAGAGAAACAGTGAAAAATCTCTCATAGTAACCCTCCATATAATATTATGGCACCTGCAGGAGGCCAGCCTTTACACTGCATGTATGGGTTTTTTTAATAGTCCGTCATTGTTAATAGTCCATTGTCTTTTACTGTGATCATTTTAATCCAACATTCCGAAGGCCGCACTCACTACAGTGGAAAAAAGCAATGGTACTGTTAAGTTTTTCTCACAATTATTTTTCATTAAAACTGTGTTCAGACTGTCTATAGGGCTTATTGTCTTTTTCTGTGTACGTGTATGCATGTGTAAATGTATGCAGATGCATGACTATGCGCATGTGAGTCTACTGTTTGTGTTTATGTTCATCTGTCCATCTCTCTATAACCATGAATATTTACCTGTCCTCTTAAGGAGCGTAATTCTTGGGCCGTATCATCATTTTGACAGTTTTGAAGGCCTGCCTGTAGTTGGTAGGGTAGTACTCTGTCGACATGTTGTGCCATGTCCCCCAGAAGATCCCATTCCGGACTCCCTTGTACCTTTTGTGGTAGTACTTCCCATTGAGGTTGGCAGACATGCAGGCATCAAACCACCAGCCGGAGCTGTAGTAAGCGCCGCAGTTTCCGGAGGGGTACATGTCGTTGTCGCGGTCAGGTGTGGAGAAGAATTTCTGATCGTGGTTGAAGTGCTTGTTGAAACTGATGGCGTTACCAGCAGTCCCGCTATGATGACACATTAATATATTCAATGTAATGTTCAAATTTGAATTGCATTGGCACTGTACTATAAATAATTGATCATACTCGCATGCAAACACAGAAACCAATATTATACCTGTATCCACTGACAGACAGCCGGTAGCGGAGGAACTCATTGGCCACATAGAACTGGTCATACTTTGCATATTCCCGGACACCCTCAAAGTCTTCCAGCTCGATACGCAGGACCATGTCTTTGCCCTTCGTCAGCAGATGGATATGGTCATTGCCCAGCCAGAACTCACCTCTACAGCGGAGGAGAAGGTGGTGACAGAGGAAGGGGGTTGGATTGGAGCGAAAGGGACAGAGGGATAGATTATATACAGGCTCATATACTTTTACACTTGATTAGAGAGTGGGATACAGTCACTCTAACTGAATTTATTTATCCCCACAGGGGAGGAGATGAAAGGAGTAAATGTAGGATGAGAGGAGAAATTATCCTTTCAGTGGGAGGTTATACTAGATCTGTAGGCTTGGCTATCAACTGGTAACCATGGTTATTTCCCATATAAAACTCATTCCTACAGGCGCAGAGGCGAGAAAATGAACTGAAATTTGAACCCAGTTATAGTTGAGCCACTGTGTTAAAAACAGTCACTGTGAAATGGCTGCTTTCCTCCCTTATCACTAGGCCCTGTCTTTCAATATTAACTTTTTTTTACTGCCTTCAATCATTCATTTTAGCCCAAGTTTTTAATCTGTTAAAAGTATTATCCCTGTTGTGGGGGTTTATATTTATGTAGTTATTTTACACATGACATTCATGCAGTAAAAACAGGTGGTGAAAAGTCAATGACAGCGAGAGCAGGTGTGCATTTTTAGAGTGAATGGACATTTAAATGGTGGAAGGAGAGATAAAACTATTCTGTAGAAAATTACATTCTGTTAAAGTTGGCACACTCATAGGTGCAAATGGGCGCCTGTTGATAAATTGCAGCGGTCAGCATGAACAGAGGACTCTTGAATTAATGTTCTTTTTCTTCATGTTTATTCTTTGAAAGCTCTGTATCAGGAAAACTCGACCCGCAGTTACCTGAGCAGATGGTAGGTACCAAATAGAGAGGGTAAAAGGCTAGTGATTGGTCTGTTTGTAACAGTAGAGTAGATGGCAGTTTATTATGAGGCTGTGGGTTTTTGCTGTTGAGTCTTTCCCCCCTTTCTTCAATTTTGAATTGTTTTTGTTGAGCATTTAGTTTTTTCCTGCATTTTATTAGTATATCTGGGAATAAATTCCACACTTTTTTTTGCATTGACTCCTGTCTACAGTGTTGCAAAATCCAGTTTAAAGTTTTCCAGTGGTGCATGACATCTACTGCCCTTTCCATGAACAGATGAAACTCCAATTTAACCTCTCTGTGGAGGTAACTGAATTCAACCCTCTTATCTTTTATGCCAGAAATCTTTTGGGTTTTTTAGTTTTCTTTTCAACTTTGACTGTTAATGACCTTCTTTTAAATCTACACATTACCCATTCATCTCCACTGTTTTACATAGATAAGACCCAGTTGGTTATAATTCATCGTCTATGCAACCCTGTAAGCAACATTTACAGGCTTTAGTTTCCAGCAGATGTTTTATGTCCCCACTAAAACATTGTTTGAGTGGAACTCAGGAGAGATTGAT
Source organism: Scomber scombrus (assembly GCF_963691925.1). Classification (NCBI taxonomy): domain Eukaryota; kingdom Metazoa; phylum Chordata; class Actinopteri; order Scombriformes; family Scombridae; genus Scomber; species Scomber scombrus. Next base: position 11,369,132 of record NC_084991.1, read on the forward strand.
GATCAGTACCTGAGGTTTCCGAAGCCCTTCTTGTATTCAGTCCAGGTGCGGTTGAAGCTAACAGAACCATTAAGTCGTTGTTGTATGACCGTCCATCCACTTCCGAAGGACTCCATGTCACAGAAGACTTCAAATGTCCCATTCTTTGGATCAGGGGTCACGCGATACACGCCGTTCTTCCTCGTCTCCAACACTTTGTAGTCTGAACAGTCCCGAGGGGCTAAGATGACTGCTGGGAGACAGGGACAAAGGGGAAAAGAAGAGAGGGTGTTTTTTTAAAAGGATGGTACTGAATGATACAGTAATCTTTTTACTTTGCGACTGGCTTTATTTCTGTCTCGCTGTCTCTCTCTCTCTCTCTCTCTCTCTCTCTCTCTCTCTGTCTGTCTGTCTGTCTGTCTCTCTCTCTCTTTGCCCAGCCAAGAGACAGTAATAGAAACAGCCCCTGCAGCTGATGAAGGCTGAAGAGAAGGAACGAAAATGAGATATGTTAGTGGGGAAATTCAGCTTTAACCACCGTGGAAGTTTTCATCCCTGCATTAATTTCTGGGGCAGCGTATTCAAACACAAAACGGTTCGCGGGGTTCTCTAACCAACCTGTTACAAAGCTTTTTCCAATTACGTAACAAAACTGTTCCTGCTGTGAACCAAACTACAGTTCAGCATAAAACATGAGAAATCTGTAACAGTCACATGTGTATCACTGAATACCTGCCTCTCCATATTGTGTCCCCTATCTGGAAATCACATTGAGAATCAGGACTTCAAGGACAAAGGCCACTGACAAGAGGACAAAAGTCAGTGACCTTCCCTTATGCTGCGCCACAGGCTCATTTCATAAAGCTCCAATACTCTCTGAGATCCCCCCCCCCCCCCCCCCCCATTTCTTTTTTTGTCCACTTATTTCTCTAACGCTTACTCCAGTCCCCTGTGTTGCACTGCATGCAGCTGTATAGAGCTCTGTTGTGCATTGCCCCAACCCAAACCAGAGTCCGAAAGCCTCTGCCAGTTAGCATTTGGGAAATGAAAGGAACAGACTTGTCAAAACGTGGGAAAGTGTAAAACTGGATTAGAGAGGTGTACCCCCTCCCTGCATGTTCGGCACCTGGGGCCTAAATCATCCTGACACTGGGCAGGCAGCATGTGGGACCCCTCCTGAGTTTGTTTGACACACTCCATTGCTGATACAGTTTTGTTGTACTATGAAATCTTTTTAGTGCTTTGGTAGATTATATTAGAGAAAGAATAAGGGAGGCCCATGCTGAGTACAGAGGGCCGGACGTCAGGTTTTTTGAGCTATAGGGAATAAAAGTCTAGACTGAATAGTGTCTGCGGAGTGGAGTGGAGTGGAGAAATGTAAATGGTAATTCTTGCTATAGTGCAAAGTTAGCCATATGTTTGCTTGCTTGAGTACATGGTGCACACTGTCAGTTGCTTTGACTCTAAGGCCATCTTCCTGTCAAGTTACACAGAGCCTTTCAGGTGCAAAATGGCTGCAAATGGTAGATCACTCCCTATGGAAAGAAGTGAGAGAAGAGTGTGAGGTCAAACATATATCCTTGTCACGTTAATGGTCGTGTCTGCACTTGGCATTCAGAGAACTGACCTGTAAATTCTTTCAATGTCTCCTTCACTTTAAGTGTGTGACTGTGTAGTTTATCCACTTCACATCCTCCTCTATCCCCCACCCCCCTTGTCGGTCCCCATCTGTCTGCTTGGGCAGCCGGTGCGCTTAGACAGACAACAGCCATCTCATCTCACTACCTCT